>NC_091252.1:73870681-74173712 GCF_042477335.2 Ovis canadensis
CTAAGAGAGAATTTTGAATGACTCATTCCTTCTCAACAAAACTCCTTAGTATTATCAAAAGATACTCTATTTAGATGGGAAAGCACGGAGAGGGTTGGCAGAGGATAAACAGGAGCTTGTGTGAGGTCGGGCGACTCAGTTGCATCCATCCTCAGAGAAGACCCTTGGTTACTGTGCTGTCTGGAAGGCTCACTTCTAACACTTCCCTAGGGCTTGACAGTTAGTTAAGAGTGTTTAGGGTTCTGGGTTGTATGCTGGGCCAGCACGTGGAATCAGATCCCAAGAGACAAAGGCACCCATACGCTACTCAACAAATCTATTTTTTATGGGTTTGTGAAACACCAGGCTCACTACCTCGCGAGGGCTAGGTGGTTCTTATAGTAAATAAACACATAACATCAGTCATCTAAGTGACCAATCTCTCCTCTCAGAGAGTTCAGTAACGGAGGTAAGTAGTTAATTCTGGCCAAATATAAGAATTAACATGTGGAGTTTTGTTTTTTTTTTTAATAGTATGGGCACCCAACTTCTGCTCTAACTATTCTTAATGATATCCCTAGGGTTAAAGTGGAAGCATCAACATCAGTTTGAGGTTGGAAGCCAAGTTTACATAGGCTATGTGAAAACAGTGGTTACAGAAGCTCACCCAGCCACGTGTTCCATCTAGATGGCTGACGAGTATCAGTAGTAGACGCCATGCCCTGTCTCTGCTGGGCAGACCAGGCAGAGAACAAAGGGTGCCCTTATTCCCTAGTTCACCTTGAGTGGCCACGGCCTCAAACTTTCCATGTCATATATCTTACTCTCCATAAAACTATTAGCACAGCCAGCCTCCTGTTTGTGCTTAATAAATTAACCAATTAAGGCAGCAGGTGTCTGATTCTACTCCCCAGGTCTCTAGTTCTCTCATCAGCCAGCATCTAAACATGTATTAAAAGAAACAACGAAAGTTTAAGGTTACTGAGGGATCTGGAATAATCTACCATGGGAAAAAAATAGTTCTTATAATAGCTCATGTGTCTGAAACCTGGAGAAGCCCTACCAGAAGGTGACCTTTTTAAGGAGAAGTTGAGCATGTTCAGAATTTAAAAGATCCTTTAGTGTAGACAAACATTGGTCTGAATCCTAATTATTTTCAATTAGGTGAAGAAAGTTTTAAATTTATGTTTAGAAAGACTTAAAATTTGATCCAAGAAATTGCATAATAAGCAAGATCCCTTTGGAACTATCTAGGGGGTAGCTGGGGGCTTCCCTGCTGGTTCAGATGGTAAAGAATCCACCTAGAATATAGGAGACCTGGGGTTCGATCCCTAGGTCAGGAAGATTCCCTGGAGAAGGGAATGGCAACCCACTCCCATATTTTCACCTGGAGAATCCCATGGACAAAGGAGCCTGGTGGGTTTCAGTCCATGGGGTCACAAAGAGTCGGACAAGACTAAGCAACTAACACACACACACGGGAGAGCTGGAGGGGCCCTCTCTCAGGGTGGCCAGTAGAACCAGCCAGCACAGTGACACTGAGCCCTGCCCCCATAATGCACGATGACCCATGGGGTTCATAACCCCATGACACGTGGATGACTTTTTTGATGCTGTCTTATAAAAGATATGATCTTCAGTGATTGAGGCATTAGATTCATTCCTTGGCAAACTCTGCCTCCAGTGGAGTCCTGGGCAGCAGGGCTCATGCAAATGGGCACCTTGAGAATTTAGCTGCAAAATTTAATTATGATTGAAAATTATCTCAAAGGTCAAATCATAACCAGATAGATAAGCTATGATTCTGCCACTAAATAGCCCTCTGTGACTTTGGAGCTGTTAGTCAGTTCACACGTCCTTTCGTTTATTTTTTGGTTTACTCATGAACTTTTAAAATATCTGTTAAGTGCCAGAAGGTCTGTCAATAACTGGCAATACAATAATAATCAAAACGGAGAGCCTGTGCCCTTGCCTGGTGGAGAGACAGACATGAAACTAAGCATCACACAGATATACATAGACATAGAACTTACCATAAGGATTGGGAAGGAATGATGTAACAATGGGGAGGGTCCCTCGTTTAGGCTGAGGGGTCAGGAAGGACCTCTTAAAAACATTAAGCTGAGGATAATTAGGACTCAGACCAAAAAGTGTGGGAAGAGGGGATCAGACATTGACAGCAACAGGCGTGAAAACAAGTGTTCAAGGGAAAAGAGTGAAGAAGTTGTCTTGGAGTTACAAATCTTTGCCTCACAATGATGGAAACGACGGCCCAAGAATTCTAAGGTGGGCACGAAGGAAAGTGAAAGAAGAAGGCGTTGAAAGAAGAGAGAGAGTGTGTATATTGGGTCCAGCTCAAGGCTGATGAGACGGCAAACTGCTGGCAGGATGGAAGTCTAGCCTACCTGCTAAAAGGATGTGATTGTCTCCTTGGAGAAGTTCTCCTATGAACTAGCAACAGAGGTGGTGTCGAGGGCATGGCAATGGGGTGCACGCCGAGGTAGAGCACAGGAGAAATGTACCCCAGTGAGCAGGCTGTAGGAAAGAGCCTGTAGAATGTCCTCTCAGTTGAATGGGCCTCTGGTTTATTTATGGTTTTTAGGATAAAGACTAGTCCGGGTGCTGAAGTCTTCAATGAGTGATCAGAAGGCTTGAAGACAATCACGTCATTCCCCTGTGGGGGGCCCCTGGGACCTTGGTGGGCTTCAGTAACAATATTGACTGCGTGTTTTTTCATTCTTTCAACCTACTGAGAAACATGCTAGACTTAAAATCTGAAGACCCAGGTTCAAGTCTGGCCCTGGGACTCTCTGAATGTGCCCTTTACCTTGAACATGCCACTCTGAGCCTTTGAGTCTGTGTTTTCTGATCTCTGAATTTTATAAATGACCTTCAGAAAGTTGGTGAGAGGTGGGGAAGGGGTGGTATGCCTCCCTAGGGAAGTACATCAGAATTTCCAGGGCAATGGTTATCAACCCTCCTTGTACATGAGAATTACCTGCATTTGGTCTAGGTTAGGCAAGCTTTGGAATTTTTTAAAAGGTCCCCCAGTCATTCTAATGAGCAGAGTTTGGGAATCATTGCTCATGGGAAACATGTCATCTGAAAAGCTTGTTAAATAGACACCACTAGAATATAAGCCTGATTTCTCTGTTTTGTTCACCAAAATTACCCTCATGCTCAGAATGTCTGACACATAGTGGGCACTCAGTAAATCGTGTTTGACAGTATCTTGATTATAAAGGGACACAAAGTCAAAATTGCTACTGAAATTCTTATTCCATTACTTAACTCTTCTGGTCAATCCTAGCCAGAGAACTGTAGCCTCAAGCATAATTCTAAAATATTAAGTAGGATTTGTCTACATGTAATTAGCCTCCTTCTGAAGTCCTTCTCCCCACACAGTCACACAAAATGTGGTCTTGATCTCATGAGGGGTCTATATTCAGGGTATTTCTTTTGATCACTCCCCTGTGGAGATGGCAGTATCTTTTCTTCTGTACTCCCACAGCATTTTGAACCTTGTTTTCATCCCAAGCCATCACAGAGGGCAGGGTAGAGATAACCTGTTTATAAGCCTGTCTGCTCCCTTTCCATGGAGTTCCCTGAAGACAGAGAGAATCCTGTCTTCCTTGTAATTCTAGCACCTATCGATGGTGAGAATGATGACGATGATGATGTCCCTGGCCTCAGGAACTTTAGCACATAATGAATAAATTTGTATACTCTCTGAGACCCACTGGAGATTTTTCTTGCTGCATTTCCCTTCTGATAGAGAAAGAACCAGGATTAAACCACAGAGGCCAGCCAGGATTAAACCACAGAGGCCAGCCAGGATTAAACCACAGAGGCCAACCAGAAATTTACTTTGTAATCAGCAGTGGGAAAACTTCAAGGTTTTCACTTTCCTGGGACAAAGATAAAAGGGAAGGAGTAGTAGATGGCTTTGGTGGGCACCTGCAAACTGACTGGTGGGCTCAGGTTACTGGATTTTCCCAGCCTGCTTTGGGGAGGTCAGCCAACCTTGGCAACAAAAGCACCACCGTGAAAGGAGAGCTCACTGGGGTCAGAGGTGATCTTAGCTGCAAATTCTTCCACCATGTGGTCTCCCAGAAATAACCGGAGACTGAGAATTAAGAAGCTCAGTCTCCTGTCTTCTTATTAACCGGCCGAGTGATATTGGGTAAGCCACCAAAACCTTCTATGGGGGAGTCTTTTCATCCATAAAAGGAATGGTTAAAAATTGTTACCTTACACAGTGGTAGTGAACACAAAAACTAGGTACTACGTGTAAAACCTCTTTATAATGAAACGCTTTAGGTGCTTTATGAAGTAACAGAGTTAGCAAATGACGTACTCATACCACCACGTCAGTAACTTAGGCTCCCCAGGGGTTTGCCGCAGGAGCTCCGTGGGCCAGGCCCTCAGAAGTAGCCCCTGGTTCAGGGCCTGAGCATTAAGTGTCGGCAAGCTGCTGTCCATGATGCCTGTCCTTTGAGTTGTGAATGGTGCTATTGTCTCCTCTGAGGATAGATACGAGCCCAAGAGAGATACAAACATTCCAAAATACTTTAAGCTCTCCATTCCCACCCTCACCTGAGCCCCCCAGATGGAAGGTAATAAAGCCTCTTTGAAAATGTTAAATTACCTGCCCAGGCCTGCTAGGGGTTTCCCTAGGTGGCTCAAGCTATAAAGAATCTGCCTGCAATGCAAGAGATACAGTTTCAGTCCCTGGACCAGGAAGATCCCCTGGAGAAGGAAATGGCAACCGACTCCAGTATTCTTGCCTGGAGAATCCCATGGGCAGAGAAGCCTGGAGGGCTACCGTCTATACAGTCAAAAAGAATCAGACACAACTGAAGCGACTTAGTATACACACACACACACACAGGTCTGCTAGACGTCCTACCTATGGATGCCCAGGAGGGACCTGTGAAGAATGCTAAAGGGCTGGGCAGGATCCACAATGGCCTCCCGTCCTTATTTTTTGCAGCGTTTCCTCTTCATCCCTCTTGATAAAATCCTAATTACCAAATAGTTTCTCATCCACAAGGACAATTCCTCCTCCTTCAGAGAGCCATCTTTGCCAACCAGTTGTGCAGTTTGCTGGACTTTTGCCTACACCTGCCTGCTAAGACCCCACAAACAGTCCATTGTCCTTCTCCACATTAGAAGGAGAGTCCGACACCTGGTATTCTAAGTAAAGACTTATGTTAATGGTGTTCTAGCTCAGTTTCTTCCTCTGCTTTAAGAGGTCTGCATTTTGCTGCAAGCAAGTGCCAGCATAGGGGGGATGTGGTAGTTCTTATTTTCTGACTTCCTTCTATAGTCAATAGAACAAAGGCAATTTTCTTTCTCTTCTTGGTGTTGGCTTCGTTTAGATGGGTCTGAGCCTTGCTGGGAGAGAAAAAAATTTTTCCTTCCACTCATCTTAGGTTCTCCAGCTGGGGCATTATAAAGCGGACTGACAAAAGGCAGGTTAACAAGAGATAAACAAATCAGTTTATTAACATGGGCATCCCACCCACACATGGAAGCACTCAGGGATGAGTAACTCAAAGGGGTTGTTGGAACTTGGGGCCTATATGTCTTAACTGGGAAACGGGAAGGGGAGAAAGGGCACTTATAAAAAAGCAAATGACTTTTTGCAAATAAGCCCTTAAAAGAATAGATGAGAGGGACTTCCCTGGCAGTCTAGTGGTTAAAACTTTGCCTCCCTATGCACAGGGTGCAGGTTCGATTCCTGGTTGGTGAGCTAAGATCTCACACGCCTAGTGGCCAAAACATCAAAATAAAAGAAGCAATATTATAACAAATTCAATAAAGACTTTAAAAATGGTCCATGTCAAAAAAAAAAAAAAAAAAAAAGGAGATATACTTGTGTGATGTTTGTCTGGGTGTGGCATGGTCTTCTCCACTACAAGAGAAAAAATGAGATTTGCTCCCGGGGAGGGAATTTATGACAATTGAGTTCTTTTGTGTGTTTGTGTGTGTGTGTGTTTTATTTGTATTGGAGTATAGCCAATTAACAATGTTGTGATAGTTTCAGGTGGACAGCAAAGGGACTCAGCTATACATATACTGTATCCATTTGACAGTCAAGTTCTTTTGAGAGGCTCTGCTTTTAGGCAGATAAGAGATGTCAGGAATTTAAATGCTTTCATGTCAAAAGAATTCTTATGTCAAAGTGGCGTATTTGGGGCCGGTGGAACATTCTACTTCCCTTCAACCTTCTAGACCAAATTACTATGCGTTACAGTATTGACTTTTAGAACTAAACAAGTCCAAATTGCTATGTGTTATAGTATTAACTTTTAGGACTAAACATGTCTACAACCTTGCTTTGGGCAGGGCTAGGGCTGGAGTGTGTCAACAGGAAAAAAAAAAAAATGTACTTCAGGTTTTATTTGGGACCAAATGAGGAGTAGAGCCTGGGAGACAGCCTCTCAGATAGTTCTGAGGACCTGTTCCGAAGAGGTAGGGAGAGGTCAGTATATACATTTGGCAAAGTGGGTATGTGCAGTCAAGCACACATTTGAGCATAAGGTTGCTGCTAGTCACAAAGAGCAGATTAATGACTGTCATTAATGTCACCATTAATGACTTTGTGCTTTTCTAGATATGAGAGGAGAGAAATTGGACTCACGAAATCTTCTCCTGAAAATATCTATCTGAAGCTCTCCCAGTTTTTCCCAGAGCACAGAGAGCCTCATTCCTAATCTCAGCCTTGAACCCCTTTCAGGGTGTGTTGAAGGTCATCAACTATAGTAGCAAATGCCTTCATTCTTGCAGAACCAGATGGCAAGCTACAATTTTCAGTTGGCAGGTGAGACAAAGGGAACACTGGCCTTGACTGCAAAATTTAGGGGGAGTGGAGGGAGCAAAACCATATCATCAAGATATATATTTAATTCAGTATCTTTGAAAATAAAAAGCAGTGGAAACATCCAAGAAGAAAATGTATATTAAACTAGAATCAGTATTATTGAGTACAGGCTGCTGGCCTAAGGGATCTATTTCTGATATTAATGAGTACAGACTGCTTGCTTCCTTGGACCCCTACTTCCAGTGGAGATTTTCCTAAAACACAGCATCCTCAAAAGTCTCTCACATGCTCCTCTTCTTCCTTCACCTGTGAGCCCCTCCTCACGTGCTTCAAAACAGTAGTCAACGTTTCTCAGCCAGGTGCCAGGCACTGAGCCAAGATCTTCGTAATTATGACCTCAGGTGAGCCTCATGAGCTGCACAGTGTTAGTAAAGCAGGCCCTGCTGCTAAGTCGCGTCAGTTGTGTCTGATTCTGTGCGACCCCAGAGATGGCAGCCCACCAGGCTCCCCCGTCCCTGGGATTCTCCAAGCAAGAACACTGGAGTGGGTTGCCATTTCCTTCTCCAATGTGTGAAAGTGAAAAGTGAAAGTGAAGTCGCTCAGTCGTGTCCGACCCTCAGTGACCCCATGGACTGCAGCCTTCCAGGCTCCTCCGCCCATGGGATTTTCCAGGCAAGAGTACTGGAGTAGGGTGCCATTGCCTTCTCCAGTGCGACCCCATAGACTTAGCCAAATTCCATGTTTTACAGTTGAGGAAGATTCACAGAGGCGCTGGCACAGCCAGTACATGGCAGAGCAGAATTGGGACTCACCCGCCCTCTCTACTGCTTCTCACAGATACAATCCTCCACTTTGCCTTTTCTTTCTACTTGTCATTCATCGGCTGCAGTCAGGATTCCCTTTCCAAGATCTCCTGACTTGCCTCTTTAGAAGCTTTATGTTGAATTACAGGCTTCTCTGAAATTCATCTTGCTGAAGTGGGAAGATGGAAGGGGACCAGCCTTAGGGAGAAAGCATTTAATCCAAAGCATTTCATTCCCTCAGTTTGCAAAATAGGAAACTGAGTCCTGGAAGAGCCACGTGTCTTGCCAAGTTGGCATAATGGTAACTCCAGGAGAGCCTGCTCAGGGACTCTGCCTCTCCTCTTTCCACAGACTTTGGTTCTGTGTCATACTGTCCATCCTGAGTGTGCCCGAACTGGCCTGTCCACAAGGAGTTTCTCCACCAGCTCCCAAGTTATGGGCTTTGTCCCCAAGACTCTCCTCTTCAACCGCACTTGCTTTCCACTCACTAGAAATAGCCATTGATCACTTCAAGCATGCCAGGGATTTTTCTGATATTTTAGGCAGCACTCTGGGAAAAAAAAAATGTCTGGCTCAGAATAGTTACTGGGTTGAAAAACAAAAACAGGGGAGAGGGGAGATTGGATCCCATCTTCAAGGAGAAAATCATCTCAGGAATTTATGGTCCCAGTGTGCTTCTGTGAAGTTCTGAGTATGGATCACCGTCTCTAGAAGCAGCTCTGTGTGGAGAAGCCCCCAACATCCCAACCCATTCTTTATCCTCACCTGCCAGTTCCCCTGCACTGTGGGGGTTTCAGTGACAGCCCTTCAAGTCAGCAGAGAACTTTCAAGGTTTCATCAAAATGAACCTAAATCCCCTTTCTCTCATTCCCAGAAGCTCATCAACTGGTCAACCTCTTGGAATGCACCTTGGGAGTGATAGCATAGATGAAAGGGAAGTTTCCATGAGGTGAGAGGAAACTAGCGCCTTGGAATCCTGAGATGGCCCCAGCCCCCTTCAGAGATGGGCAGGCTCATGTGTTACAGTGGTACCAATGGTTCCCAAAGTGGTCCATCCACAGAGGAGCTTTACCCAGAAAAGCTGCCCTCTGGGGATGTTCTTGCTTATTCTGCCAATGACTGGTACTTTGGGGGAAAAGAACCAGAAGACTTGTTCTAAAACATTCTGTAGAAACTTGGGGCGGGGGGGGCGGGGGTTGGCCCCAAAACAGAAGGAACTGGTTGTTTCAAGTGAATGGTTCTCAGGTGGGGCTTCCCAGGAACTCACCTGCCAATGCGGACATAAGAGATGTGGGCTCAGTCCCTGGGTCAGGAAGATCCCCTGGAGGAGAGCATGGCAACCCACTCCAGTATTCTTGCCTGGAGAACGCCGTGGACAGAGGAGCCTGGAGGGCTACAGTCCATGGGATTGCAAAGAGTGAGACACGACTGAAGTGACTTAGCACACTCCCGTGCACAGTGCTCAGGTAAAGGAGACATTTTAAAACATTTAATGGAAAACTCTAACCACCAACTTGTGAATTTGGCTTCACTGCTCAAAAGAGTGCACAGAAGGTGAATGGAACTCTGAGATCTTCCACTTTTTAAATGAAAGCAAAGAATCATCCTTTATGAATCCTTTATGTTATGGCGAAAAAGAACTTCCTCCCTTGTCCTGGGTTAGTTCCATCAACTTCACTCTGGGGCTACTGAGAGCCAAAGGACATTACAGTTGCACAGAAAGTCCTTTGCAGGATGGATAGGAAGTAAAATAGAAATTGGATTGGACTGATCACGAGCCTTCCTGAATCCAGAATTGAATCCACAGCAATATACAATCTAACTTTCACCGTAGTGGATAACCAGAACAGACCAAGTAAGTCCCGCTCAACTATAAGTGAGCCATCACTTGAGCCTCCACACAAAGTGCATCTTTGAAAACCAGCCTTTCCTTATGGACTTCAGCATTTTAAAGGTTTTTGTTTTTTTTTTTTAATAAAAGTAAGTTTATTTTTACTTTGTAAGTAAAACTGCTCATAATAGAATTTTTTTCCTGATTCTATTTTTGCATGCTGTGTAACTGATATTCCATGTTACATGGAGATTCCTGAGGCTTGCTGGCTCCAGACCGAGTCTTCAGGGCTCCCAGGATGGTGTAACCAGAGCCCAGCTGGGTGAGGGAGAACCACTCTGAGAAACCGCTGCCCAGATCTGTGAGATCTCCTAGGTGAAAACCACAATCTAGAAAATTTCAAAAGTACAGAGATGCCTGAGGAAGAAAAAAAAAAAAGCCCCTTATAATTTCACCGCTTTCAGCATTTTGATGAAAATATGTGTTGTCAATACAGCAGCTCTTTCCTGTGTTTTCAGAATACATTTTTATTCCAAACAGAGCTCTGGGGGTAAATCAGGCCATCAGAATTCTGAAGACTGGTGCCATGTTGCAGATGGAGTTTAAAAGCCACGATGGGGGCAGGGAGGAGAAAGCTTCTAAATATAACAAACTTCCCAAAAAGGCAATCAAGCCTAACTGAAGTCGTACTATTTTTGAATGTGGAAATCCCCTTCTTGAAGCACACAAGTCAGTGGTCCAGCCATCTAAGAATTGAACCTCTGTGTTGCCAGTGGGACAGCGGGTCCTTCGGTGAATGTCACGGTCACTCCTCTTCCTTCCTGCCACCCAAGGGGTCACTAACAACTGCTGCAAACTAGACGTGACACCTGGTGCCCTGGGAACCACTGAATCCTGGTTCCCACTTCAGCAGATGTTCCCTTTGAAGCATTTCTTTTTAACCCTCATTTCAGTTCTGTACTACTTTCTGGACTTGGGCCAACACTTCTCCATAAAACACTTTGCATATCTTAGCTTTAATTTTTTTTAAAAAAAAAAGAGGATTATATTTTGGAAAATACACTTCCATATACATCTCTAACTTTGAAAGGACTGAAGGAGAAATGTAGTAGTTTCTTTTTGCAAAGTTTAAATATGGGAGAGAGCTAGCAGGCACTTTCATAAAGAAAGTCAAGCTTGTCCACATGCAGACACTCCCTCAGGTTCATTTCCATGTTCAACTTGAGTCCGGCTATATTTAGGGTAACAATCAGCCTTTCCCAGAAACTTCTATGTTCTTGATGTTCAAGGCCACATCCTCTCCAGAAATTGGTTTAAAGACAGACCCTGTCACCTACAGCAAAACTTCTCATGCCTTCCTCCCCTGTACGGCCTCTTATGGACAGAGGCTGAGTGCCAGACTCCCATCAAAGCAAACCACTTCTGTCACCTACTTTCAGGCAATTTCTTTCAAACAATGTTTTTTAAAGGGCAATGGTAGGTTTCCAACAAAACTGAGAGGAATTTACAGCAACTTCCCATACGCCTTCCAGGCAATGTTGAGGCAGCTTTTCTTCATTTATTTTCCTTGTTAAACCCTGACACAATATAATGATATCTCAAAGGCCCCTAAGTATTAAGAGAAAACAATTAAAATCCCATTACAGGCCTCTCATGGCTTAGTATTGTTCATGACTGTAATTCCTTACTGCATGTGCTGTTCGCGTCTGTTGTTGTCAAACTGAGTTTCTGATTTATTCAGCTAGGGATGGGAAACAGTAGAAGTGAGGTGACTCCATGCGGGATGCAAAGGCAGCCTCTCAGACCACACTGTGTAGTTAAAAATCAATGTTTCTTTCCGATGATGTAGGGAATTCATGTTTACTTTGGAAATTTTGGAAAAGATTTTATAACATCAAGAAGCAAATTAAATTACCAATATGGATCATCTCCCCCAAATTATCCCTCTAAACATTTTGGGAAATAATCTTCTGGCATTTTTTTCTATGCTTGTAAGCACACATTGCCACCACAAACCCTCCAGTTAGGATCATGCTAGATAGACTATTTTTTAAACTCTGTTTTTTATTGTTATTTTATTTTATTTGGGCATACTGTGTGGTTTGCAGGATCTTAGACCCCAATCAGAGATCCAACACATGCCCCCAGCACTGGAAGCATGGGGTACTTAACCACTGGATCACCAGGGAATTCCATTGATATATTATTTTATAACATAATTTTTTCAAGCTTCCCTGATGGCTTAGTAGGTAAAGAATCCACCTGCAAGGCAAGAGCCACAGGAAACACGGGTTCCATCCTGGGTCAGAAAGATCTCCTGGAGAAGGAAATGGCAACCCACTCCAGTATCCTTGCCTGAGAAATCCCATAGAGAGAAGAGCCTGGCGGGCTATACAGTCCATGAGGTCACAAAGGGTCAGAGTGACTGAGCACATGGCACAAAATTAATGTTATAATCATTTTCCTATCATTAAATTTATTCATCTGTTGTTTTGTTTGTCATTATAAGAAAAAAAAAAAAAAACGAGAAATAGCCAAGGCAGTTATAAGCCCATTTTACAGATTAGGAAAACAAAGCACAGACGTGACTATACTAAAATTAAAAAACAGCTCAATTTAGGTCTCCCAACTGCCAAATAGTGCTCTTCTCTCTTGTCAAATTAAAAGAGCAGAAAAGCACAAATTGAGGGATCTTTGCTATTCCTTTGTAAGAGTCAGAGGCATTAGTGATACATAGTTACTATAAGTAATCTTCATCCATTCTTCTTTCATAGATTTTTAGGCTCAGTTCTTTTTTTTACTGAGGTATAGTTGATGTACTATATTATTATATAAATTACCGATATGCAACATAATGAGTCATAATTTTTAAAGGCTACACTCCCTGTAATTGTTGTTGTTGTTTAGTTGCTAAGTCATGTCCAACTCTTTTGCAGCCCCATGGACTACAGTCTGCCGCGCTCCTGTCCATGGGATTTCCCAGGCAAGAATACTGGAGTGAATTGCCATTTCCTTCTCCAGAGGATCTCCCGAACCCAGGGATCAAACCCGCGTCTCCTGTTCGGCAGGCAGATTCTTTACCACTGGGCCACCTGGGAAGACCATACTCCTTGTATAGTTATTATAAAATATTGACTACACTCCCCATGTTGTACAACATATCCTTGTAGCTTATTTATTTTCTACATAATAGTACGTCTTAATCCCCTTCCTTATATTGTCAGTGTCTCTCCCCTCCTCCTTCTCCCCATTGGTAACCACTAATTTGTTCTCCGTATCTGTGAGTCTGTTTCCTTTTTGTTATATTCACTAGTTTGTTGTACTTTTTAGAGTCCAATATATGTGGTATCATACAATATTTATCTTTCTCTGTCTCGCTTATTTCACTTAGAATAATCTCTAAGTCCATCCATGTTGTTGCAAATGGCAAAATTTCATTATTTTTTATAGATCAGCAGTATTCCATTGTATATACATACCATATCTTCTTTATTCATTTATCTATTGATGGACACTTAGGTTGCTTCCGTATCTTGGAATTATAAGTAACCTTGCTGCGAAAATTGGGGTGCATGCTTCTTTTCAAGCTAGCTTTTGGTTTTTGTCAGGTATATACCCAGGAGTGGAATTGTTGGGTAATATGATAGTTCTCAGGCTTTGCACACGGGGCTAGTGGTAAAGAACCCACCTGCCAATGCAGGAGATGTAAGAGATGAGATTTCAATCCCTGCATCAGGAAAATCCCCTGGAGGCGGGCACTGTGACCCACTTCAGTATTCTTGCCTGGAGAATCCCATGGTTGGCTACAGTCCATAGGGTTGAAAAGAGTCTGAAACGACTAAAGTGACTTAGCACAACACATGGTAGTTCTATGTTTAGTTTTTTGAGAAACGGCCATATGGCTTTCCACAGTGGCTGCACCAATTTACATTCCCAACAACAGTGCACTGGAGTTCCCTTTTCTGCACATCCTTGCTAACATTTGTTTTGGTTTGTTTAAAACAGTATTTGTTTATTTGGCTGCATCATGTCTTTGTTGCATCACACAGAAACTCCGCTGCATTGTGCAGGATCTTTCTTTCCTTCCAGCACATGGTGGTCCAGGGATGGAACCCTCATCTCTCACATTGCAAGGCGAATTCTTCACCACTGGACCACCAGGTAGTCCCCCAACACTCATTATTCGTAATCTCTTTGACAATGGCTATTCTGACAGGTGTGAGGTGGTAGCTCACTGTGGTCTTAATTTGCATTTCCCTGATGATTAATGATGTTGAGCATCTTTTCATATGCCTCTTGGCCATCTGTATGTCTTTGGAAAAATGTCTATTCAGATCTTCTGCCCACTTTTAATAGGATTGTTTGCATTTTTGCTAATAAACTGTTTATGTAATTAGTTATTAATCCCTTATCTGTCATATCAGTAGCAAATATTTTCTCCCATTCAGTAAGTTGTCTTTTCATTTTGTGGATGGTTTCCTTTGCTGTACAAACCTCATGTGAAGAGCAGACTCATTGGAAAAGACCCTGGTGCTGGGAAAGACAGGAGGCAAAAGGAGAAGGGGACAACAGAGGACGAGATGTTTGGAGGGCATCACCAACTCAATGAACATGAGTTTGAGCAAGCTCTGAGAGATGGTAAAGGACAGGAAAGCCTGGCATGCTGAAGTCCATGGGGTTGCAAAGAGTTGGACACAATTGAGTGATTGATCAAAAACAAGATCCCACTTGCTTATTTTTGCTTTTATTTCCTTTGATTTCAGAGATAAATCTAAAAAAAATATGGCTATGATTTATGTCAAGGAGTGTCCTGCCTATGTTTTCTTCTAAGAGTCTTTTTTAAAAAATATACATATTTGTTTATTTGTTTGACTGTTCTGGGTCTTAGTTGCTGCATGTGGGATCTGGTTCCCTGACCTGATCTGACTCACTTATATATTGCAGTATGATTGACATGAGCTAGCACTGCTATCACATTATGTAATTATCATTTCTTTTGGAGGTGGGAATAATTAGTATCAGGCTTCTCTGGTGGCTCAGTGGTAAAGAATCTGCCTGCCAATGCAGGAGACTGGGTTCAATCCCTAGGTCAGGAAGATCCCCTGGAGGAGGAAAGGGCAACCCACTCCAGTATTCCTGCCTGGGAAATCCCATGGACAGAGGAGCCTGGCGGGCTACAGTCCAGGGAGTTGCAAAGAGTCGGACATGGCTTAGCTACTAAAGAATAACAAACAATTTTTTATAATTACTGTGCTGTACCTTCAGTCTCTAGGACTCATGTATCTACTGCAAGCTTGTACTCTTAAGCAGTATCTTTCTTACACCCCAACCTCCCTGCCCTTGGTAACACCATTTTAGCCTCTGTTTTTATGAGTACAGCTTTTTGTATCCAACCCACTTCTTTATTTACTTTTCTATTTATAGTTATTTATGTTTATTCTAGCTGTTTCCTATGCCTGGAATTTTCTTCCGCTCTATATCCAAATAGCCACTCCCTCACTTCCTACAAGTTTTTGCTCAGATTTACCTTTCTCAGTGCAGACCTACACAGACTCCCAACATAAAACTGCAGCCCCCACGCCCATCTCAGTATTATAAGTTTTCCTTACTCTGCTGTTTTTTTCTTTCTATCATACATATCACTTTCTTATATCCTATGAAATTTGCTTATTTTTTATGCCTATTTTCTGATTTTCTCCCAATAAACAATGAACTCCACAAGAGAGATGTATTTCTATCTTGTTCATTTCTCCATCCCTAGTATAGGGTAGGTATTCAAGAAATATTTGTCTATGAGTAAGTGAATAAAGATAGACAATCATCCTTTTTTACTCTAGTATTTAGAATTATTGTGGTTCATAGATTCTTTCCAAAAAGATTTCAGTTATTTATACTCCCCACCAGTAATATATGAGTATGCATATTTCCCCAATATTTATTAGCATTGCATGTTATCAATCTTTTTAACTTTATGCAATTATAGTTCTTTGACTTTATAATTTATAGGTTTATTAATCACTTATTTTTCTTCTAGGAATTGCATGTTTATATTATGTGGTCACTTATTTTGAATTTTTTTTAATGTAATGGGCTCTTTTACAAATTAACTTAATCCTTAATCCATCAGATACAGTCTAAATATTTAATTCCATCCTCTCTTGGTCTTTTAAACACTTGTCTTGAAGCATTTAGATATTTTTCTGTTCAAAGAAATGTAAAAATATGAATGTTCGTTTTTATTATCTAGATGAAAAAAAGATGTTTATTTTACAGCCAAACTTTATGATGTCTTTTTGCAAGAAAGGCTTATTTTCAAGGATCAAGGCTCTTAACCAGTTAGCAGTTGTATTGAGCAGCAAGGATGGGAAACTGTCAACAGATGACTTTGCACAAAATCTTGCCTTTCAGGAAAAGGAAAAAAAGACAGATAATTGCTAGGCTAGCTTTAGATCACTTGACCTTACTGACTTTGTAAGTCAGTGAGAATAAAAGAATTTGTTATGGTTGATTTTTCCTCTGTTTTTTGATAAAACAGAAAAGCCAACTAGTTCTCAGGATAACCAAGTCATGATTCTATGATCAAAGGATAATAATTTTTATAAAATGGTACATTTCATTTGTATAATGTTTATAGTTTCAATGTACTTCCATAAACATTACCTGATTTTCTCACCAAAAACAAAACCATTTTACAAAAAGTAAACCGGAAGTTCATACAAGGCAACTCTGGCAACCGGTATCCCATATTGATTCTATTACAGTCAGATCGCATGGCACTCAAGGAAGATTTCCTAATCAAGGGAATTACTTAGAATTTCAATAAGTTACAATATTAAAGAAAATGATATTAGAATATTCAGTTGAACAGATTGGATCTGAAATAATAGATTATTTCTCCTTTTTCATCCTAACTGGTATCTGGTACCACACTGGTATCTACTTAATGCCTACTCTTGACCTGGGTCAGTGTGTGTGATTCACAGAATGCAAGTCAACAGTGTCCAAAAAAAAAAAAATGCTTCTGGCAAATCTTACTCTATTATTTTACCATCCCTTAAATTTTGAGGACCTTCTTTGTCCATAATACATGTGTCTTGGGTCTATAGGTTGAAAACATTTTTTTTTAAGATGCAAAAGAACAGCAACAACTTTTAGATAGTAACCAGGGCATTTTTATTTTAAAAGTATATAAGATCACAAAGTGATGCCTATCTATGTATTCAAAAGCTACTGAATCATATTCAACTATATGGCAATCCTATTTTATCTACTTCTATTTTCTTCTTAGAGAAGCCTTTTTTTTTTTTCTTAGCAAAGCCATAATGAAGTTAAATAAGAGACAATCTGTTAAGTTCACATTTACAAATATCCCTGGTGAGGTGTCCATATGCATTGAGATCCACAGATTCTCTGAAACACTGGACTTGCTTAGCTCTATAAACTGAGGCTAAGTCCACGTCCACCGACACATTCCATACTCAGCTGGCCCCTGCCATTCTTAATTCATCCCATTTGTGTCGGATATTTTTAATCTTTCTTGCCATCTGTTTCAAACACTGTTTTTGTTAAGACCTGGCTGAGTTACCCTCCATTCAAAGTCCCTATATTTGCTTCCAGTTTGGGATTGCAGTGTCAGAGTTTGTGTTTCAGATATTGGTTTCATTACTTTCAGTCACAAACTCAGGGGAGGCATCAACTTTCTCCTTATTTCAAATTATTCTGGCCTTGGGTATTTCCTTAGTATTAGGCCTGAGACATGAGAAGGCCTTGTTCAGTTAGAAAAACAAAAAAAGCTAGCTAGCAAGACTATGTATTAACCTCAGTTTGAAAGGTAACTCATATCAGCATCACCTCATGCCAATAAACAGAGAACTTTCAGCAGTCTGAGATGGAAACGTTCAGAGAATAACAGTGTTTTTCTTTTGTTGTAAGTGAAGATGGGACTTTTGGCTTTAAACCACCTGTGGGAATGGCTTGCGCTGATTTGTTCCAGAGTATCCATTTTTCTTGAGGCAGGAAATGGCAACCCACTCCAGTATTCTTGCTTGAGAAATCCCATGGGCTGAGGAGTGTGGCGGGCTACAGTCCATGGGTTCACAGAAGAGTCAGATAGGACTTAGTAACTAAACAAAAACATCCATTTTTCTACCAGTAACATCCTGCCAACTAAATAATAAGAAAGATATGTAGAGGTTTTCTTAAGATGCCAATAGTCACTTGCTATTAAAATAGGCTTCCTCTTGCATAACTTGCTTTTCTATTTCTAGAGAAAATTATTAACCCACATGTTCCTGAATTTCAGCTTTAACTCAGTACAAGTCCAGAGCAACAGAAATTTCTTTGGGGGTGAAACAAAGCAAGAATGTTGAAAATAAAAGCTTGTAGCATTGTAGTTTTCCTCAATGTAGGTCACAGTTATTTGCCTAGGATGTTCTTTTTAAGACAGAGACCATCATACCTGTTTAGTTTTCTTCCCCTGGATCTGCCCAGGATTTGGAGATATGACTGAATGACATTCAGTTCAGTTCAGTCACTCAGTTGTGTCCAACTCTTTGTGACCCCATGAAGCGCAGCGCACCAGGCCTCCTCATCTATCACCAACTGCCAGAGTCTACCCAAACCCATGTCCATTGACTCCTTGATGCCATCCCAACCATCTCACCCTCTGGCGTCCCCTTCTCCTCCTGCCCTCAATCTTTCCCAGCATCAGGGTCTTCTCAAATGAGTCAGCTCTTCTCATCAGGTGGCCAAAGTATTGGAGTTTCAGCTTCAGCATCAATCCTTCCAGTGAACACCCAGGACTTATCTCCTTTAGGATGGACTGGTTGGATCTCCTTGCAGTCCAAGGGACTCTCAAGAGTCTTCTCCAACACCACAGTTTAAAAGCATCAATTCTTCTGCGCTCAGCTTTCTTCACAGTCCAACTCTCACATCCATACATGACTGCTGGAAAAACCATAGCCTTGACTGTGATAACATTATTTGAATAATTAACCATAGGGCCTTGTGCCTTCTCAATTTGATCAACAGACTTCTTATATTAGGCAAAGAGAATAGCGGGAAGAAATCTGACCACACCCCTGGCATGTGAGATCTTAAGTTCCCTGACCAGGAATTGAACACATGCCACCTGCAGCGGAAGCACGGAGTCTTAACCACTTGACAGCCAGGGAACTCCCTGGAATGTATACTTCTATCTCTCCTTACAACATAATTCCCTCCCAATATTCCTTATTGATCTTTTCTTTTTTTTTTTTTTAATTTAATGAGCCCTGTGATTTTCCTCTTCTTCTCACTTTTCATTCTTACCTTATGCAAAACAAATAAAATACATAATTCTAATATCTCTATTTTGGGACTTTTTTCTTGCCAATAATTAGGCCCTTTTTTATAGCACTAGCTGATATATTAAGTAGTCTCCCCTCCTCTTAAATCCCACCCACCCCAACTCGAGCATCCATTACATCAGGCTGGCCCCTTGTGTTCCACTCTAACATACCTGATGTGAAGACAAAGACTTGAAGAATCTTACTACATGCGATTCCTGATCCTGCCTGAAACTAACTCTACTTTAAACTCTCTAATCACTTTCCTAGCAGTTTCACAGAGTGCAACTGCCTATCAGAATTGCCGCAGAAATTGGGTAAATGTACTTTCACTTTTCCTCTTCATTGAAATGGATTATAGAAATTGCAGCTGACCCCATGTGCTCATCAATAAGTCATTGGTTTTACAACTGAGACTTCTCAGTGGTTTAGGGGTACTCCTCCCACATCTTCTCTAAACCCTATTTTAGAAAAGAAGACTATAGGGGAATTCTTGTTCTAACACCCCCTTCCCCCATCTCTTCCGGAAGCTGCCAATGTACTATCTCTAGAAACCTCAGGCAAGTCTGAGAAACCCCTGATCCTACCCCCTGCCTAGCTCTCAAAGGGCTTTATAGGTCAGATCTTGGCAGAAATTTCCACTCACTTTTTGGACTGTTTGGGCTTAAACAAAATCACTAATAAATATCAAATCACCCTCACAGTACCTTCACTTTCACAACTGCTCGTGTCCTACACTTGAAAGAAATAAGCCAGACTTTCTAGACCCAGTTCAGATGCTCCTAAGGGAACATGAGAAACCAGGATCCTCTTGGTAGATTTTTCCTGACAAGAGTTCAGGAACCAAGGAAACAAAGAGCCCCTGGTATTTAAAGATCTCTCCCTGTTGGTAGCAACTGGGTCACAAAAGGAACTCGGAAACAGAGTAGATAATCCTACAGAGAGACGTTCACATACATTTGCATTCAGAAGATATGGGAACGAGGTGTCCTATTTAGTTATTAGTTAGAATATAGCTTATTAACTGGAATACTGGTTTGGCTGCAGTAACAATGAGATTCTAAATAACAGTGGCTTTTAATACATGGACCATTTATGTATCTTGAATACGAAAGGGCAGGTTTGCAATTCAGGCTGGTCAGGTGGCCCCACAATCTTGAGGCTCTTTTTTCTTTGACACTTTTATCTTCAACGACTGGTTTCCATCTAAAGGTCTACAACGGCTGATTCATCTGCCACCATCACACCTGCTTTCCAGCCAGAGGAAGGAATCCAGGGCACAGGAGGGCACCTCTACCTTCTGAAGGCACAGTGAGCCACGGCACACAGCGCCTCACTCATATTCCACTGGCCAGAGCCAAGTTCATGGCCCCACCTGTCTGCAAGGAAGGCTGTGAAATAGATTAAACCTCTAACTGGGTAACCAAGTACCCAGTTTAAAAAAAAAAAAAAAGGAGAGAAAGGATTCTGGAGAACAGCCACTAATTTCTGCCACCACCTACTTTCCAAGGATAATATAACATCTACAGTCAATAGAGTGGCTCTGATATTAATTTCCAACCTTTTCTCACTAAAAGTTGAGTAAAAACCATTGTTGGAATTACCCTATTTTCATTGCTATAATTCCAAACATTTTTCCAAATCCTCTTCTGTGGTCCACATGTTTTCCAGCCGTATGCTTTCATGCCAAATACAGATCCTTTTGAGTCTTTTCATCTAACATTTCTAAATGTTCCAAAAGGTAAGATTTTTTTTACCAGCTACATTTCTATAGTTATTGATGATCCTGATTTGATCATAAGAGCCAAATATATGAATTTTAAGGAGGCAATTTGGAGGGATGGGAATATTTGTGAAGAGTCAGGTTTCTCTATTTCAATTTTCAGCTCAACTTTTTAAACTATCTGCTCTTTGACAAAACACTTTACCTTTCTGAGCTACATATTTTTCAGTTTTAAGCAGGGAGCTGGGACTCCCTCTTTGCATTGTAAAGATCAAATAGTAATATTTGCCATTGTAAAGATCAAATAGTCTGTTACATAACATTGTCTAGCACACAGCAAATGCACAGTAAATAGTCATTCTTTCTGCTTTAATTCTTGACACACTTCACAAAATTCCTGCCACAGCCCTTCATCTGGAAATGGTATCCCCCATCCTCTTTGCTCTGTGTCGTGAAGAGTTGAAGACAGTCCTGACTTTGGGGTGACTCAAGCCCCACTTTCCAGTGGCATATTGCCCGAAGAATTCTTTCCCAGAGTTCAGAAGTCTTGTGTCCTGTGAAACAAAACCTTATCATCTCTCACAGTTCCTTACACAATAGTTATAAGGGAGCTGGACTTCACCATTTAATCGTTTTATATCAACTGTCCATGAATGTGCTAGGCAAGATGTTACTTACCAACATGTATCATTTGTAAACCTAAAAAGAATTTCAGGCAGCAGATAAAGATACATCTAGGACTGCAACAGTAGAAACTAACACAGCAATGGAAAGCAATTGTATTCCAAAAAAAAAAAAAAAGACAAAACTAGAAAAATGAAACAAATGAAGAACAAAGAATGGAGCATAAACAGGTCTTTCCAGATGGCACTAGTGGTAAAGAACCCACCTGCTGAACACAACTGAAGCAACTTAGTGCACACACACACACACAGACACAGGGCATAAATGAAGCCAGGAGTGAGATCGGTGTCCAAATATTCACATCAGAGCTCACAGATGCCTCCCTCTGCCATAGGACTAAACATTGTATATTTTTTGCAAGGACTTTCCTTAGTTTATAGATGGCCATCTTCTTGCTCTCACAGTGTTCTCCTTGTGTGTTAGTACAAAGTCGCCTTTCTTAGAAAACACGGGTCTTATTAGATTACTAGTCATTCAGTCATGGAGCCATCCCTTAAAGACCTCACTTTGATTGTCTCTGTGAAGACCCTGTTTCCAAATAAGTGCACAGTCCTTATTTACTGGGGGAGTTAGGACTTCAACCTCTGAATTTTAATGAAATTGGGCAAGCAAACCCTACCATTTATTATGCCGCTGCTATTTAGATGCTAAGTTGTGTCTGGCTCTTTTGCAACCTGGTGGACTGAAGCCCACCAGGCTCCTCTGTCCATGGGATTCTCCAGGCAAGAATACTGGAGTGGGTTGCCATTTCCTACTCCAGGGGATCGTCCCAACCCAGGGATCAAATCTACATCTCCTGCTTGTCAAGCAGATTCTTTACCACTGGGTCACCTGGGAAGACCCTCAACCTCGGTATTTTAGGGGGACGCATTTCAACTCGTAACACATTGCTTCTGATAGAACAAACTCAGAGCTTGTTGTCTTGCTTTGTGTTTTGTTTTAACTTCACAATATCTTGCTTTGGGATTTCACAGAGTCTTAGGATGAGCGTTTAAACGTCAGTTACTGCATAGAGCATCCCCCATCACACAGGCTAAGGGATCACTAGGATTCTCTGAGAGGCAGCTTGCTGCCCCTTGGATGAATGAAGCTCTGAGTGCATGCCCATGCGCTAAGGCACTTCAGTCGTGTCTGACTCTTTGCCTCCCCAGGGACTATAGCCCACTAGGTTCCTCTATTTGTGGGATTCTACTAGCAAGAATACTAGAGTGGGTTGCCATGCCTTCCTCCAGGGAATCTTCCTGATCCAGGAATCAAACCCGTGTCTCTTATGTCTCCTGTATTGGCAAGCAGGTTCTTGACCACTAGCACCACCTGGAAAGTTCTAAGCTCTGAAAGCAGCTGGTAATGGAGACTTTCTCAGATTTGTATCTCTTGTCTCCTCCTCTATAACTAATACATAATACTTTCTTCCTCAGTGTTTCATAGCACTCTCTGGAGTTCATGATCACTTCTCTATTCTAGTAGTTTCCCAGCAGTGCTGCTCAGTGCAATAATGTATCAAGATATCTGTGAAGTTGGGGTAAAGGCCCTTTCACACCATGGAGGGAAATGGCAGTCAATAATCTGCCTGAAAATCCAGAAGATAGTGAAAGGTCTTTACCTTTAAATTTTTTCTTAGTGAAAATAACAAGACACCACGATCTACTCTTTGTGGCATTAATGCCTCAACATTTCTCCAGAAAAGCAAGGAGTGAAAACCAGAATTTTAGAGCCAAAAGGCTTTAAATGTCACCTCCTCCTTCATTTTCAGGAGAAAGAATAGAGATACAGAAAGGTGAAGTTTCTCAGCTCCCAATCCAGTCATCTCTTTAGTAGGCTTTCTTATCATTGTTAAACCCAAATTTAACTGCTTCAAGCTCCACCTATGAGAACACAGCACAGGTGCCTTTCGTCTGAATCCCTCAAGACCACATGTGTTTATGAATTCAGGAAGTGTTCGGACTTCAGAAAGGCAGTTTAGCACACACACAGTATATTCCATAATATCTTCAGTGGGGTTAGGACAGCACCTTCTAACCAAACACATTAATATTTCCTTAGTGGGCTGTGTGAGTATTCGCATTACATATGCATATTCACATTATGTGCAATTAATAAGAATCACACATAGTTTCATGGCACTTCATGGGCCAGATTTTGCCACCAAAGTAAGTTATGAAAACTTTTCAGTGTTCAGAGTTTTTCGTGCTCTCTGTGTCTCAGGATTGGGAATAAGAGCTTGTCAGCTCTCCTTCCCTCAGGAGAGAGATTCTTGAGCTTCATTGTGTGAAGGGACTACAGGAGGTGCCCCAGCCTACAGCTATTGATTAAGATTCTTTGGGGTGTGGCCTGGGAATCAGAATTTTTGATAAACAACCCAGCTGATACTGATGCAAATGGTGGGGGCTAGGGAGGAAACAGACTTCAAGGAACACTGCCTAGAGCAGAGTCCGGGCATGGGAGATAGGTGGGAACCTCAGCTGGGTTATTTTCATCACATGCCTCTCCCGACACCTCCCTTTGACATCCGTCTGACCCTACAGTCAAGTTTCACGGAATTTTTCCATGACATTTTAATGGGAAGTGGGTGTCCAAAGGGTGTGTATATGTAGATATTCAAAGGAATGAGAGAGAAAAACAAAGCTGATGTTCAAGCTACAGTCCAGTCACGGGATTACATCTCATGTATGCATTCCTTATTTGAGTGCCCTGCTGTGGATCAGACACCGATTCAGATGAGTGCACAATCATAGAATAATAACTAATGTTAGTATTATTATGTTATTATTATTAATTCTCTTTCCCCACATCTCTTCTCAATATTGATTTTTCTGAGGGGTGGGCATCAGCCACTGCAGCACATTGTAACCCTCCAGGCTACAGCTCCATCTGCTGGAATACAGGGCAATTAACCAGTGCCCCACTGGTGCTTAATATAGATGCTCCTCCACATATATATCCCTGGTGGCCCAGATGGTAAATTATCCGCCTGCAGTGCAGGAGACCTGAGTTTGCTCCCTGGGTTGGGAAGATCCCCCCCTGGGGAAGGGAATGGCAACCCACTCCAGTATTCTTGCCTGGGAAATCCCATGGACAGAGGAGTCTGGCAGGCTACAGTCCATGGGGTCGCAAAGAGTTGGACACAAGTGAGCAACTAACACCACACATATGAAACCATAATCATATGAAATCAAGTCTATATGATTGTGTCAGTTGTGCTGATGGACGTTATTTGTTTGTTCTCTGTAGGTGAGTGTGTGACAGAATTATGTGCGTAATCCCATCGGAGAGTATTAGACTAATCTCTTGAAACTCAGTTGAGAAGGCTTTAGTGTAAATAGGTTAACTTCCCTAATATAGCCTGCACTTGCTGGGGATGAAGAATTGACCTTCCTTGCAAATGCCTTCCTCTGAGCTCGGTCAGCTGAGAAAAGCCCCAGGGTGCCTATTAAGGCCTCTGGGTGTTGACTCGAGGTAAGGAGCTAGGCATGGAGCCCTGGTGACCACAGAAGCTTATTAATGGGCTCTCTGGGTTTAGCAATCCCTCTGGGCAGTCTGAAGTTGTTTTGTGATCTCTGATTTATCCCCTCAGCTGTCTCCCCTTTCCCCTATAATTTTCCCTACACTACCCATTTCTCCCTAAATTCCCTTTGGCTCTGTACCTCTCGATTTCACTCTAGGCTTCCCAGGTAGCTCAGTGGTAAAGAATCTGCCTGCCTATGCCGGAGACACAGGAGACTTAGCTTCAATCCCTGGGCCGGGAAGATCCCCTGGAGTAGGAAATGACAACCCACTCCAGTATTGTCTGGAAAATTCCATGGACAGAGAAGCTTGGCGGGCTATAGTCTATGGGATTGCAAAGAGTCCGACACGACTGAGCACAGTCAGCTGACACGTGGAGCTCTGATCGTCTCTGCAGAGCTTTCTATGTGGCTTTTTGACTGGGGCAGGATCTCTGTTGGAAGGTGTGTGTCTCTGCAGGAGGGAGTGGAGGTGGGCAGGTGACATTTAGACACATCAGTGCTCACAGGTGGGTATGTAACTGATGCTAAATTTTAGACTGAATGGCTTCTATGGAAATGGAGGATTGACATGGGGGAGACGAGGAAAGAAGGTAGGGAGGAAGAATGTTTGAAAAGGTTGGAAAGGCCATGACCCATGGATGGGCCCATGAGCTGACTAGAATGGCACTAGCCCTCTCCACGACATCAGCTCCAGGAAAGCAGGGACTT
Source organism: Ovis canadensis (assembly GCF_042477335.2). NCBI lineage: Eukaryota > Metazoa > Chordata > Mammalia > Artiodactyla > Bovidae > Ovis > Ovis canadensis. Next base: position 73,896,068 of record NC_091252.1, read on the forward strand.
CACCTATGTGCTTTCTGGAGTCTCCTCAGGAGTTGAGGAGGGCCTGAGAAAAGAAAGTGAAGTCGCTCAGTCGTGTCCGATTCTGCGATTCCCATGGACTGTAGCCCACCAGGCATCTCTGTCAATGGGATTTTCCCAGCAAGAGTACTGGAGTGGGTTGCCATTTCCTTCTCCAGGGGCGTCTTCCTGACCCTGGGATCGAACCCAGGTCTCCCGCATTGGAGGCAGATGCTTTACCCTCTGAGCCACCAGGGAAGCCCTGAGGAGGGCCTGACAGGCAGCAAATGCCCGATATTTGTTGAACGAGTGAATGTTATTGTTGTGAGATTGCTGTTGCCTAAAACTGCCGTACTTAGAAGTTTGTCAGTTGTGCAGTGTCTTTTAGTTGACAAATATTTAGGAGTGGCTGGAAATAGTCTGGGGAAGTAGAAATGAGCCCATTAAAGTTGGCCTTGACGGACAGACTAGGAGTTTTGAGGTGGAAGAAGAGGTTGGAGTAATTCTGGTTACAGGGAGGGGGCATTTTAGGAGCCAGACTCTACAGGATGCTTCACAAATCCTGCATCAGTCATCACAGCTCAGCTCCTTTCTAACTGGGTAAACTGGGGCAAGAGTCTCTTGTCGAATCTCTGAATTCTTCTCCTTGGCTGACTTATAAATGATTGACGTTGGGGCATTCAGACCTGAGCGCTTCTCTTTTTTCTCCTCCATGCCAATGACCCTAAACCCCATGTATATGCAGATAATCCCTTTTTTTAAAAATCTCTAATCCACATTTGGGTACTCAACTGTCTAACTGACCTCTTGGTTTGGCTGCGTGCTCACCTTTTTTTTTTTTTTTACAATCAAACTGGAACTCTTGATTTCATGTCCCATTTCTTTTTCTCAAAACCTGCTTCTACTGCAATCAACCCAGCCCAGTTCCTGGCCCTGGCATTCACCCAGAGGCTTAAGCTAGAAACCTCTTTTTAAAGATATTTTTTATATGGGCTATTACTAAACTCTTTATTGTTAAAATACAGCTTCACTTTATGTTTTGATTTTATGGCCACAGGATACATGCGATCTTAGGTCTCCAAGCAGGGATCGAACTCCCGGCCCCACTCCTGCATTGGAAGGCAAAGTCCTAACCACCAGACCATGAAGGAAGTCCCTAGAAACCTCTTTAAATTCTCCCTTTTCCTCACTTTCCTCCACATCCATGAGCAAGTCACAAAGGCTCTGTCTCAAAAAACAGCCCCTTCATCTCTTCACTGGTGTGCACTCCACCTGCTCCTCGAGCCCAACCCCATCATCTCCTGCCCTGACTCTTTCAGTAGCTGCCCAACTGGTTTCCCAGGTTTACCTCTTGCACCCTCACCAGCCTTACATGACACTAAGCTAGAGTGATGTTTGAAATTTTAATTCAGATTTGTCTTTGCACTGTTCTCATTCCATCCAGTCTTCCCATTGCATGGAATAAGCTCCGAACTCCTTGCCATTTTGCAGAGCATTTTCCATCTGCGGCCTCTTTCCACCTCACTCCCCTCAACTCCTCCACTCCCTTCCCAGCTCCTGCTTGTTCTGAAGCCTCCACACTCTCCCTTCCATCCTTTCTTGGTTGAATCCTTTCTCACCCTGAACCTCTCAGCTTAAATATCACCTAGTTAGAGATGCCTTTTTTTTTTCTGTAAAGGAATTTTTTCTTTCTTTAACTCATTAGGTCTTTTTTTGGCTTTATTTTATATTGGAGTATTGTTAATTACCAACGTGCCGCTACTTTCAGGTACGTGCTAAGTCACTTCAGTCGTGTCCGACTCTACAACCCTTGGACTGTATCCCGCCAGGCTTCTCCGTCCATGGGATTCTCCAGGCAAGCATACTGGAGTGGGTTGTCGTTTCCTCCTCCAGGGGATCTTCCCAACCCAGGGATCAAACCCACGTCTCCTGCATCTTCTGCATTATAGGCGGATTCTTTACCCACTGAGACACCTGGGAAGCCCTAGGTTCAGGTGTGCAGCAAACTGACTCAGTTATACATATACATGTGTCTATTCTTTTCCAAATTCCTTTCGTATTTAGCTTGTTACATAATATTGAGCCGAGTTTTCTGCGCTATGCAGTAGGCTTTGTTGATTATCCATTTTAAATATATGCCTTTTAAAACCAACCCAAAGTAGTCCAACCCATCTATTACTTTCTCACACAAGACTCTACTGTTTACTTCTCAGGACTCTTCACAGTCTATAATTATTTTATTTGCTGACTTGGTTATCCCCAGTTAGGATGTAAATTACATAAGATCAAGGACCCTGTCTTACACAGTGGAGGATCTCAATCTCTTAGAAAAGTATCTGGTACAGACTTGGCACTCAGTAAACATTTCCTGAATAGATGGATGAGCTCTGGAGGCCTAATTTTTCTTTTTGAGTTTATTATTAATTTAAGGATAATTGCTTTATAATATTTGTTTCTGCCAAACATTAACATGAATCAGCTATAGGTATATGTATGTCCCCTCCCTCTTGAACCTCCTTTCCAGCTCCCTCCCCACCCCACCCCTCTAGGTGGTTACAGAGCCCTAGTTTGAGTTCCCTGAGTCATACAAAAATATGGAGTCCTTCATGAATTTGCATAGGGGCCATGCTAGTTTTCTCTGTATCATTCCAATTTTAGTATATGTGCTGCTGAAATGAGCATCCTCATTTTCTTATTCTGTGACCTAAAGGTAAAACATAAAGCCCTGTTTCATAGAGTTGTTGTGAGGATTAAATATGAAAAAATTCTAAGAGATCAATAAATGTTAGCCACTATTACTATTACCAATACTACTTCTAGTAATAGTCATACTAGTAGTATCGCTATTCTTTCAACAGCCCTTATGAGGTAGTTAAAATTATCTAGAATTTACAAATAAGGAAATGAAGATTAGACATTCAAACAGCCTATGTTAAGATCACTTAGTATGCCTTAGAGCTTGAATTTAAGAGCGAGGAGTTGGAAATGACTGAAGAGCTCATTTCTTAGTGATTAGAAGAAAGGTGTTTCCGATGGCATTACCAAGCTTTGGACAGAGGGACTCTAAGGGGAAGAGATATGTTATGCTGAGCAGGTATCTGGATATCCAAGGTTTGATGCCTAGTGAACTATCGGGGATAGAAGTCTCACTCGTGTGAGAGGTCAGCAGTTTTAGATTTGTGTATCCAAGAATATAACTTCTCCATTGTGATCATGATACCGCTATCTAGAAAGCTGTTCATTTAGTGTTGGCAGAAACACACATACACGTACTCCTTGTGGTCAAAAGAGAGTGCCAACTCCTCAGATGGGCCCCTCTCTCTTAGCTACCCTGCTCCCTACTGGAATCCCCTTCTGTTTTCTAATCCTAGATCCTTCCTCACAGCATCCTGTATCCCTTTTGGAGGCTCACTTTGTGGGCCTCAAGCATTAACTTCAGGACCCAGAAGCAGGCCTTTGAGTTCTGATGTTGTATCATGCTCGGGTGATGTGAATTTTTTAGAATAAAAAAAACAAAGTAGGATACCAAAAACTCTCTCTTCTTATACTGATGTCTTTCAAAATAGCTAAAATTGGTCTAGCACTTATCATATGCCAGGGACTAGTCTAAATACTTTAGATGAACATATAAAATGTTTGTTTTAGGGAATAAGGAAAAGAAAAGTGATGAATAGAAGAGACAGAACAAAGACTATAAGGCTGATGGATAAAGAAGATGGATAAGGCATTGTTTTATGGCTCATAGTAAAGAACCTGCCTGCAATGTGGGAGACCTGGGTTCAATCTCTGGTTGGGGAAGATCCCCTGGAGAAGAGAACTGGCTACCCACTTCACTATTCTGGTCTAGAGAATTCCATACATACATACATACATACATACAGGTCAAAAAACATATATAACCAACATCCCAAAGACCCATCCTGTGCTCCCTCCCTTCCCTGAGACAGAGACTATCAGGCCCAAGTTTCTCACAACCTCCATGCTATTCTGCCTCTTTGGCAGCTTCAAACACAAAAGCCACTGAATATTAGGAACCTTGGGCATTGTCTAATCGACATGCCTCCCCCTCATTTTGAGTTCAGAGGGGAAATGGCTTGTTCAAGATCACACAGAGAGTTACAGAATCTGAATCTCTTTCTACTGGTCCAAGGGGTCACAAAGAGTTGGACACAACTGGGCAACTTTCACGTCCACACACTTTAGAATCAAGCACTTCAAGGAAGAGATGGTCAACAGTCTCAAGTTTCTCTTAAATTGGAGGAAGAAAATTAGGTTCATATTTAACTTCAGAGAAGTGTTTATGTAGAGAACTTAGAACTCAGAGTCGGAGAAGGCAATGGCATCCCACTCCAGTACTCTTGCCTGGAGAATCCCATGGATGGAGGAGCCTGATAGGCTGCAGTCCATGGGGTCGCTAAGAGTTGGACTCGACTGAGTGACTTCACTTTCACTTTTCACTTTCATGCACTGGAGAAGGAAATGGCAACCCACTCCAGTGTTCTTGCCTGGAGAATCCCAGGGACGGGGGAGCCTGGTGGGCTGCTGTCTATGGGATCACACAGAATCGGAAATGACTGAAGTGACTTAGCAGTAGCAGTTAGAACTCAGATTACTAGCAAAATGAGGGAGGAAGTATAAACAGATGGTATAGAGAGTCTTCCACACATTTGACAGCAAACAGAAGTAGCCAAGAGGCATGATCGCTAGAGAAGATAGCGAGGTAAAGGGAAATATTTGCTCAATTTGAGAGACCTATAAATTTTGAAAGGTAGAATGCAAGAAGCAAAAGAGGTGGAAGAAGAGAAAAGATATGGAAAGGGGAGGGGAATAATGATGGGTGCAAAACACCCTTCAACGTTGATCTGAGATCAAACAAAGCTGAGGTTCTTAAGCTGGGATGTGTTATGGAGTCACTTGGGAGCCTTAAAAACAATCAGTGCATGGATCCCACCTCCAGAACTTCTGATTCAACTGGTCTGGGAGTGCCTGGGCATCAAAACATGTAATATTTCTTAACTGAGTCTAACATACAGCCAAGTTTGGGAACTGCTAATCCAGGACTCAAGAGACTCTCTCCTCTTTGAATCTGAAAATAAGAACTAAGAAAATGATGTAAGGATAGATCATTTGAATTGAAGACAAGTTTAACTGATGAAACTCACACATGTTGGCTTGGATCATCTTAGTAAAAAAAAGAAAAATTAAACAGGTGATTTGATTATCAGTGGAGTGGGAAGAAGGAAGTTTGAAGACAGAGGCTTCTCAAATAGCTAACATGAGGGGCACATGGAAGAGACTCCTGTAGCAGAGAAGTGATGGACAACATGGAATAACGATGTTGTTGTGCCTGGGTATTTGTTGAGCCAGGATTTCACACAGATTGGTCCTCTTATAGTTGGGCTTCATAGATTGATAGAGATGTATAGGGTGATGAAGGGTGATCCACGGGCTCAGGAAGGTCAAAGGAAGGAGTCCATTGACCATAGAGTCCAGTGTTGGGCTATGGTTGGTTAGGAAACAAGCTGAGTAGATTTGGACAGTGGGAGAGACAACCTGTAAGGTTGTGGTTAGAGAAAGGAACATTAGCAACCGAAATCCCAAGTGGAAAATAATCCTTCAGGATCTATACCTCTTAGTGAGCATTAAAAATATTAAAAATTCAAGTATCATGTTTCCTCCACAATTCAAGGAGGCTTGATGAAAGGAACAATGGACACAAATTCTCAGATCAATCACTAGACAGAGCTCTGCCAACAGCCAGTCCCTCTGTCCATCTTCAGGGCTCAGTATATACCAGGAAGAGGCTTACTGTGATAACTTCTCAGGATTTGTATACCTGAATCACTACATCAGCCTGTCAGGTTGCTTAGCTATACATATCACACACCAATAAAAATATCTTTCCTTACCATGAGTTTCTGTGACTCCACCCCTCCCAACATTTTTTTGATGTCTTCTCTCTCCTCCATACTCCCATCCCCCAAATGGCTGTCATAATCTTGATTTTAGAAACAGGCATCTTGAGGGGAAAAACCTCAAGGTTCCCATTTGTTTTCTAGCATTAAACTAGCAAAAAAATTTACTGGCAATTCGTTTAAAGAGGTGGAGCCTTATTAAAACCAAAAACAAGTGGCTCATGGGAAACCTTTTGTGCACTTAAGCATAACTCCTCATTTGTGTCAGCCAAAAGTTGTACTGACTTATATTGTCCTGTGTTTTAACCAAATGTAAGTATCACATAATCATTACCAGTTTCACAATTTTCTTCTTTTTTCCTGTTACTGAAAAGTTGAGTTTAAGGTAAAACTTCAACCTGCAAAGTGAGAAGGGCCAACTAGTCCTCTCTCAGCTGACCTGCTTATTTCATTTGGAATGAAACTCACTTTTGCTTTTAATTCTTTCTCCTTCTCTCCTCTCCCCTACTCTCACCTATTACCTGGAAATGTCATTCAGGTCAGAGTTCTCAGATGCAATGTGGGATGGTTATCTTCCAGACCAGGTGGCGAGGTATTTGAAACTGCATGGTACCGTGGCCGCAACGTTTAGACACAGGTGTGTGAAGGAGAAGCGTCTTATGACAGAATCTTGTGTTTAGGGCAGACTTCACAGAAATTTTGAGTTGCTTAGTTACAAGTGAGTTGGTTATAAAAGTAGAATGTGTGTGTGTGAGTGTGTGCTTAGTCATTCAGTCGTGTCCAATTCTTTGCGACCCCAAGGACTGTAGCCCACCAGGCTCCTCTGACCATGGGGTTCTCCAGGCAAGAATACTGGAGTGGGTTGCCATCTCCTTCTCCAGGGTATTTTCTGACCCAGGGATCGAACCCAAGTTTGCATTGTGGGGGGATTCTTTACTGTCTGCTCATGTATGTGGATATATATATATATATATGTATATATATATATATCCATCCCACTCGTTTGCAAATGAAATCTACTGAAATCAAAGAAAACTTTATTTAAAAGTTACGCTATTACTAGCAATAATAACCATAATGCTTTATACTGCCACTGTGCTTCCACATACATTTAGTATGAGTTCTTCAGAACTGTGCGGAAGGGACTTCCCTGGTGGTCCAGTGGCTAAGACTCTATGTTCCCAAGGCAGGGGGACCTGGGTTCAATCCCTGGTCAGGGAACTAGATCGCACAATCCCCAACTAAAAAAAGATCTTGCATAACACAACTAAAAATCCCTCACCTCAGCCTCCAGGAAGATCAAAGATTCCAAGTGCCACAACTAAGACCCACTGCAGATAAATAAATATAAAAAAGAACTGTGCAGGAGATGGTTGAACATTCATTCAAGCCAACTGTCCTATCTTGTGAGAGGGGCAAAAGTCCAAACAGCCACTTTGAGCTGAATGGACAGAGAGTTTGAGGAATGGCTAGGTACTTACAGAGGCTGATTGCATCCTAGGACTCAGAGGTCAAGAAGCGATGTACAAGGCACTCAGGAGGCTCTCATAATTTATGCAAATGATTCACACTAGAGTGAACAGCATGAGATTTACTGAAACCTGACAGCTGGGCAGGAAGGATGCTATTTTAGAGCCAAGTCACCAGGTGGACATCACTGGGATTCATGTTTGGCAGCTTGCTGGAGCAACAGATTCTCACCTTGTCAAGGAGAAGGATTCATGCTCAACCACAAAATATCTAGGGGACTCCCCTCTCCCAATGCTAGTTGTTGTCTTCTATGTATCCGTTAATTGAGAAATCAGTCAGTCAGCGTTCAGTCACTCAGTTGTATCTGACTGTTTGTGACCCTCTGGACTGTAGCCCACCAGACTCCTCTGTCCACGGAATTTTCCAGGCAAGAATACTGGAGTGGGTAGCCATGTTGTCCTCCAGGGGATCTCCCTGACCCAAGGCATGAACCTGATCCAAGGATTGAACCCAAGGATTTACCCAAGGATTGAATCTTGGGTCAGGGAGAATCTCCCACATCTCCTGCATTGACAGGCAGATTCTTACCACTGCATCTTCTGGGAAGCAACTGAGAAACACATAATGATAAAAACCCACTAGGAATCACTAAAATACATTGTCTTAGTCTGTTCCAGCTGCTATAACAGAATACACAGACTGGGTGCCTTAAATCACAAGCATTTATTTCTCTTAGCTCTTGAGACTACAAGTCTGAGATCAGGGTGCCCACATGGTTGTGTTCTTAATGAAGTACTTCCTCTTAAATGTCCCGTCATCTGGCAGAGAAAGAGGGAAAAAGAACTAACTCTCTTCCTCTTTAAGGATGCTAATCCCATTGTGGGGCTCCACCCTTAGACCTAAACCCCCAGAGGCCTCACCTCCAAATACCATCACCTTTGGGCTTCAACACATGGATGGGAGGAGGGGGACATAAACCTTCCATTCACAGCATGCACCTGCCCCTATTCCCTCATAAGCCCATGCCCTTGCCTGTTCTCCCAGGCCCTAACTGGAGATTGCTTCCTGCTTGTCCAATGACTATGGGCCAGCTCTGATCCTGGCAGACAGCCACCTTCTCTGACATCCAGTGGGATACGAACACACCTTCTCCAGCAAGGCCTGAACCCCTTCTTCCAAGTTGTCCTTCCATGGGTCCTCTTTCTCAGTCCTATGATGCCCTTTAAAGCTCTTTTTACGTCTTTGCAGTTACTCTTCTATCATAGTTTAATAACTCTTTGTAATAAACATCCCTTGCTTTACATTACTGTGTGGTTTCTATCTCTTGGTTGAACCAACATTAACATAGGTTCTTTTGGAAAAGTAATGGCACATACATGCATGAGATAATCAATCCACAAACAATAGCTGGAATAGAAAAGAACTTCTAACTTTCTCACAACCACTATCTATAATCTTCCAGGTGTCCACAGTCAGTAGGTTGGGAGACCTTGGGCTAGAACTTCAGGTTGGCAGAAACAAAAGCAGAATCCTGGAGCTATTCAGAGAATGGCATGAATGCCCCGGGATGGGGTGGGGAAGCTTCAAGTGTTAGGGAACCATGTTGAGGTTCACGGTCAGCCTTGCCTCCTCCTCTTGATCCAGAATCTATGAACATCATAAAGATGAAATGTGTCTTGGATTGAAGAGGTGGGGGGAAGGGAACTGGGTCTACTCTGTCAGGATGAGTTCAGGCCTTGGACTAGGATGGAGCCTGCAGGTGGGGGAGGAGAGGCAGCAGCAACCTAACAGTGAAAATCTGAGACAGGCTGGGGATAAAAGGGCAGAGCTGACATCAGCCATCTGTCAAGCACCTGATTGACAGGTGAGCCTCTAAAGCAGGGGGTATCAGGCAAACTGCTGGAGAGTACTCAGTGTACAAGTGGAACAAGCATGCCTGGAAAACAGGTCCTCTGACTCCTAAATAGGATTTCTGTTTATCACACTGCTCATCCTAACAGGGCTTACTCTCAGGGGCAGAACAGAAGGTTTCCATCATTTCTGATGTTCTGGAACAGATTAGATAGTATAGAAATCATCTTTTTTCAGAAGATATTTATGGAATTTGCCTTTCAAAATATCCAGATCTGGCTTTAGGAGGATTAGAGTTAAGGAAATATTTTAAATTCCTCTTCGGTTTTCCACCTAATTGATTTGGTGAGGTTTTTTTAAAGCCATTCCCTGAGTCAGTTTTGGTGATTTAAAATTCCTGAAAAAGACTATTGATTTTATCAAAATATTCAATTTCTTTACTTAGTGTTGTAAAGAGTATTTAATTTCTATAAAGTGAAAATTGCTCAGTTGTATCCAACTTTTGCAGGCTGTATACCGTCCATGGAATGTTCCAGGCCAGAATACTGGAGTGGGTAGCTGGTCCCCAGGGGATCTTCCCAGCCCAGGTCTCTCACATTGCAGGGAAATTCTTTACCAGGGAGCCACTAGGGAAGCCCGAGAATACTGGAGTGGGTAGCCTATCCCTTCTCCAGAGAATCTTTCCAACCCAGGAATCAAACATTGTAGGCGGATTCTTTACCAGCTGGGCCACCAGGGAATCCCATTTAATTTTTAAGTATCCTCTATATCATCTGTGGTTAAAATCTAGTTCCCACACTAAATGATATTATTGTGTTTTTCTCCTTTCCTTCCTGGTCACAGATGCCAAGGATTTGCTTATTCAGTATCTTTTCATAGAAGCACCTCTCTATTTTCCATGCCAATTCTATTGTCCATTTCTTTCTTTCTCTTTTTTTTTAATTTAATAGGAGAAGTATTACAGGGAATCTCGGGTGCAGAGATATGAGTTAATCATGCTTCCTTCTATATGACTCACTTTTACAATTGTTCTGTACTGAGCTCTCTATTTCAGTTCTTTTATTTATTTTCTACTTTACTGTAACCCATACTCTCATTCCTTTCCTCTAAATAGACTTCTTCCAGTTCTCAGATCAGTATCTTTTCTAGAAAAATGTAATGTCTTTTAAAATTTATTTTAGCCTGTAATTTTGGAATTATTGATATTGCATGTTTCTATTAATTTCTTATTGCTGCCATAACAAGTTATTTCAAACTCAGTGGCTTAATGGAGAAGGACATGGCAACCCACTCCAGTGTTCTTGCCTGGAGAATCCCAGGGACAGGGGAGCCTGGTGGGCTGCCGTCTATGGAGTCGCAGAGTCAGACATGACTGAAGCGACTTAGCAGCAGCAGCAGCAGCAGCAGCAGCAGCAGCAGCAGCAGTGGCTGTTTTAAGCAAAATCATCATTTTACTGTCCTGGAGATGAGGAGTTCAAAGTTAACATCAACTACCACCTAAACTCCCTGGTCTAAAATCAAGGGGTTGCCAGGGTTGGGTTTTTTTCCCAAAGGTTCTGAGAGAAGAATCTTGTTTCCTTGACTTTTTCAGTCTCTAGAGGCTAAATAGGTTCAGGACTCCTTCCTTGCTTCTCTCCAATCTCTTGCTTCCTTATCACATCTCCTATTCCTGACTGTGAGCCCACTGCCTCCCTCTGATAAGGACTCCTGTTATTGCACTGGCCCACCTGGATAATGCAGGCTACTCTCCCTCCACTAACATTACTTGATCCCATTTGCACAGATTCTGGGGATTAGAATGTGGCCATCCTCAGAGGACCATTTTTCAGCCTGCAATAGTGCTCATCTAATTCATCTCTTCTAACTGCTATGTAGTACTCACGGCATACATGCACCATCCTTCACCTATCTGTGCTCCTAGAGATGAACACTTGCTACTATTTACATCTCTTCAATAAATACACTCTAACAAGTCCCCTTAAGGATCTGTGTGAGTTTTCTCAAGGCTCTATAGAGGGACAAGGAGGGTGAAAGGAGCTGAAACAAATTACCAACCCCTACTCTCTGGAATGGTACAAGGGTCTGGAAAGGTATCAATACAAATCCCATGTAAAGACTTAAAAATCTTTTTTTAATTTAAGTTTATTTATTTTAATTGAAGGCTAATTACTTTACAATATTGTAATGTATATGCATTATACATTATGTGTGCATTATACAATATGTGTTTTGAATGCACTGTGTCTTTGTTGCTGCGCACAGGCTTTCTCTAGTTGCAGCAAGTGGGGGGCGACTCTCTAGTTGCAGCAAGTGGGGGGCTACTCTCTAGTTGTGATGCTCGAGCTTCCCACTGCAGTGGCTTCTCTCACTGTGGAAGCTCGGGCTCTAGAGCACAGGCGCAGTAGTTGTGGCACACAGGCTTAGCCGCCCTGCGGTATGTGGGATCCTCCCAGGGATCGAACCTGTGTCCCCCACATTGGCAGGCAGATTGTTAACACTAGATCACCAGGGAAGTCCCCCATGTAAAGATTTTTGCCAATTCCACCTTGGTAGGAGATTTGAAAACAATTTTCCCTACAGGACAAAAATTTCATGCCATAGCCCTGAGTTATACCCAGAAGTGTTACTAATTGCAGTGTGCAGACAGGCCATTTCTCCATCTCCAAATAGATGGAGAGCATCTATTGCTCTCCAGCTGTAGTGCAAGGAGTTTCTTATTCCCCACATATCCCTGCTAACACTTGGTAATACCTCTGTAAGGTCAGGCCAGTCAAGATGGCTGTTCTCTTGCTCTGTTCACATCACCTGCTCCAGCAGACCCTGCTTCATTCACTTGCCTATCCAATACTCTTGGTTATAGGGCTTAATTAGTCACTGCCTTTCTGCTTGCCCCCTGCCCCAGCCACTGGTTTCCCTGGTAACTGATGAGCTAATCTGATGTCAATTCCATCTATAAAGGGAGACTCCTCCTCCCCATGTATCAAAGATGGCTGTCATTTTCTGCTTGCTGTCTGCTGGTCACAGTGGGATTTCAATTCAGGACCCATTTGCTCAGGACATGGAAGATTCCCCTGTCCAATAAACTGTTGGATGTCTCTGTCGCCATCTCTGGGTTCTTTCTATGGTCATAAAGCTGGGCAACTGTAAGGCTTGCAAGCCTGCAGGGTACGGCCCAACAACCTGATTTTCTAATAATTTACTGTTTTATGGAAGTTAATGTATTCTCATTATTGTCATCAAGTTTCTATAATAATTAGTGAGGTTGACCATCTGTTATGCTTATTATCGATTCTTCTTTTTACTACTAGGAGTCTTCACTCATTTCCTTCCAGGGTATTTCATTTGTGGTGGTTGATGTTCTTGTTTTTATCCATTTTCTGGAATTCGTTGTTTTCTCAATTCATTACTTGTCAGTTATAAATACTTCAAATACCTTCTTTCAATATATTATGCATCTCAACTTTTCTATGTTGCCTTTTATTTAACAGAAATCTTTAATTTTGACATAGTCAAACTCACTAACTTTTTACCTTAGCGTACAAGTACTTGCTTCTAACTCTTTAATTTTTACATTTATTTTCGTTTCTTCCTTCTTTTTATTATTTGTTTACTCTTTTTTCTCTAGAATATTGAGCTAAATGCCTACATAATTTTCATCTTTCAGTTTTTAATCAGTAAATATTAGTTAATATTCCTTTGGTGAGAGATGTTTTTGAATTTGACGAATTTTAAGTAAAATTTTCTTGTATTTTGCTTCAATCTTTAACCAAATATTTTTTCTGCTTTGAGCTATTTCCCATCCACTACTTTGCAGATGTCAGGTGCATTCCCATAGTTATATTTTATTATAACTGGACGAAAATATATCACTGGAATATTACAAAAATATATTACTGGAAATTGTAATCTTCATGTCATAAAGAGGAAAAGTAGAGTATCCACTAGCAAGTGAAAAAACTTGCAAGTACAAGTCAACCCCACCCCAGTCATTTCTTCCTATTGTGATTTCACTTTCTTTTTCTAAGTTGTTAAATTTTAAAACTTGAGATAGAAGTGTTGGTTTTATTTTGTATAATAATGATTTGTGGGAACACTTAAAATCATTTGATATAGAAACAGTAAGATTAGAAAAGGAAATTGAAGGTCATTTTGTAAGTTTGCTGCTGCTGCTGCTGCTGCTAAGTCTCTTCAGTTGTGTCTGACTCTGTGCGACCCCATAAATGGCAGCCCACCAGGCTCCCCCATCCCTGGGATTCTCCAGGCAAGAACACTGGAGTGGGTTGCCATTTCCTTCTCCAATGCATGAAAGTGAAAAGTGAAAGTGAAGTCGCTCAGTCGTGTCTGACTCTTGGCGACCCCGTGGACTGCAGCCTACCACGCTCCTCCCTCCATGGGGTTTTCCAGGCAAGAGTACTGGAGTGGGGTGCCATTGCCTTCTCCGTTTGTAAGCTTAATGTTATACAATTTTTTAATCATTGCAGGGAGGATAAGCTCATTTATACAGAACGCGTATTTCAGCCAATGAAGCAGATACAAACTGCAGCTTTAAGAAAACAAAAGAAATATAGATGCTGAACTATATTTCGTTCGTTTGTTCAACAAATATTAAAGGCCTATCACGTGCCACTGTTCTGAACACTGGGAATACAGCAGTTAACAGAGTGGGTAAGATCTACATTCAAGTGGAGCTTTGGAGTGAGAGATGCTGTAATAAAGAAATAAAATGGTAAATAAAGTAATTTTAGTTCAGGTATTTCCCAGGAAAAAGATAAAACGTGGTGGCCTGTGAGCCAGTAACTTACCGATAAGAAGTAGCCTTCCCTCCACACGGTGATGCACCTGGGCGGAGCCACAGCAAAGGCACACGAGCCCGGAAGGCCCTGCTCTTTATCCAGAAGGCAGCCAGACTCTGGCTCGTTAGCATGGACAGCTAGGAATGAGAGAAACTGTTCCACAGGCTTGTTCATCACAAAACTCATTACACAAACAGGACTGACTGTTACACTCTTCTGTCACAATAAGAGATGCAACAGGGAGAGATAATCTTTTCTCAGGAAGGCTAATTCTGAAAAGAGTGTTTATGGATTGTTTTGTTTGTTTTTGGAGGGCAAGGGGAAAAAAGTAGTCCAGACAGAATAGACTTCTCAGTGATGATAGCCACTTCTCAGGACTGTTGGAAGGGTAACCACAACCCAGCTCTCAATATAGGATTTCAAACATCCCCATACAGCACATTTCTTCTACCCCAAACTTTTCATCCTATCAGGGGGGTTCCTTCTCAGTTCTTCCCCCTCCAATTTCCAGCCCAGCTAGCTCTAGGCTTTCACATACCTAGTCTTTCCCCAGACATCTAAATCTCTTTTATTTCTTACCGAAACAGTGTATTCCCACCCAATCCAACATCCCTCTCAACTCCTAGGCTCACATCTAAACCTCAGCAGAAGAGACAGCCACTTTAGATACTAAGGCCTCCCATTAGAAGGCAACGACAAGTTAGGAGAACAAAACCCTTTTCGCTTTTATCTCCTATTGTGCTTTGGCATTGTATTTCCAGTAACAACTGGTGTGTGTATGTGTGTGTGTGTTTCAGGTTTTAGAAGCTATATAGCCAGCATGTGTTACAGTTACTTCATGGTACTGACAAGTATCTGTACAAATTGTTAAACTGCTTCTGATTATATTATATTGTGGCTTTCCTTGACTGAGGGGCTTCCCTGGTTGCTCAGACAATGAAGAATCTCCCTGCAGTGCAGGAGACCTGGGTTTGATCCCTGGGTCAGAAAGATCCCCTGGAGAAGGGAATGGCAACCCACTCCAGTATTCTTGCCTGAAGAATTCCATGGACAGAGGAGCCTGGTGGGCGTATAGTCCATGAGGTCACAAAGAGTCGGACATGACTGAGTGACTAGCACACTTTCCTTGATTGACCTTACAAATTATTTAATTGCAATATATAGTTTGTCTCATGGTGCTTCCTAATTTAAGACAATTAGTCTGAAGATAAGATGGAAGAGAAGACCATATTTACCATAGCATCTTAAAAGTAAAATACTTAGGAAAAAAATTTTTTAATGTGCAACTTGATGTGAAAAACTTTAAAGCCCTCTTGAAGACCTAACAATAAGACTTTGAAGGCATTTAAAGCATACTGCCCCCAACTATGCCACTCTAACATAAGAATTATTTTGAGCTAAAGGCAGTTGAAAAGAAGCAAACACATACAAACTTTCTTGCTCTTCCTTCCTCTATTAAGAAGGAGAGATTAATTTTTAATCAGTCAGTTAGTTTAGTTGCTCAGTCATGTCTCTTTGTGACCCCATGGACTGCAGCATGCGAGGCTTCCCTGTCCACCATCAACTCTCAGAGTGTGTTCAAACTCATGTCCATCGAGTCGGTGTTGCCATCCAACCATCTCATCCTCTGTCATCCCCTTCTCCTTCCTTCAATTTTCCCCAGCATCAAGGTCTTTTCCAATGAGTCAATTCTTCACATCAGGTGGCCAAAGTATTAGAGTTTCAGCCTCAGCATCTTATCAGCCCAGAGAAATCTACATAACAAACCTTACTGACTAGTGCTTATCTTCAATTAGTTTCACCTACCCAGTTTACCATCCCTTAGAAGCCTAAGCCCCTTCTCCTTTGCTTTGTCACTTCTTAGCAAATTTATTGTTCTTGAAATGGCAACTCACTCCAGTATTCTTGCCTGGAAAAATCCCATGGATGGAGGAGCCTGGTAGGCTACAGTCCATGGGGTCGAAAAGAGTCAGACACGACTGAGTGACTTCATTTTGCTAAGATGCTACATAAGCCCCAGTTCTAACCACCCCTTGGACTTATTCATCACTGAAGTTTCTCCTGTGATTAGCTCAGCATTTGGTAATAAATTGTTTTCTCTCATTATTTGTTTGTTATTCTAATTTGCAGGGCTCCCTCTGAAGAACCTACACGTTAGAGGGGAAGTTTTCCTCCCCTAAAACTTCAATGTATATAAAGACATAATCTTAGATATCATGGATAGAAAGACTCAATAATGAAAAGATGTCAGTTGTCCCAACATTAACTTCTAAATATGGCATTATCCACTTAAAATAACACCATAAAGTTCATGTGGAAAAATATTTAAATAGCTAGAAAACCTAAAAGAAAAAAAGGAATATGGAAGATTCATTTTACCAGATATTAAAACATACCACAGAATCTTAATAACTACATGTCTGGTGTATAAATAGAAAGCCCTGTGGATTAGAAGAAAATTTCAAAAATTTTCAGTACAAACACATTCGGTAATATAGTATATGATAAAGATGACATTTATATCAATAAAGATGGGTCTTTAACAGAACAACTGATTGTCCACATAAAGAAAAGATAAAATTAGATCTGTACCTCACATTATACATAAGGATAAACCTTCAATTATAGCAGGTATTTAAAAGCAAAAGTTTTTAAAAATTGCAAAAGGTAATATAAGTGAATTCCTTGCTAACCCTGAAGGAGGCAAGTCCCTTACATGACTGAAAATCCAAGTCACAAAATTAAAGAAGATAAATTGCATATGTATTTTTAAATCCATTAACATAGCAAATATGCCATAAGCAAGGTAAATGACAAAATGATAAACTGGAGAAAAATTGCAAATCATATAACAAATACCACTCTCCTGAATAGATGATAAATTCCTAAGGCACTCCCAGAAATAAAGAAGACTAGGAAGAACCCAATAGAAAAACAGGTAGTCTATGCCATACCACCCTGGATGCACCATTCTCATCCAATGAAAAAGCAGGCAAAGCACATAAAAGATATTTCGTAGAAAAAGAAATATTCATAGCTAAATGGGTTACAAATTTATATAAGAAACACAGATAAAATGGCATTCCTTTACCATGAAGGGGGAAATGATGCAGGGCTGTGCAGGAGAATCTGGTGATATCTGCCTAAATTACGGGTTCAGTGGCCCTTGGATCTGGCAATCCCACATCCAGGCTTTTTTCCAACAGTTACATCTGCACACATAGTAAGTGAAACTGTACAAGACTATTTATTGTGACAGGGTTTGGATGGGACCCAAATAAAACATGACATATTTACAAAATTAATCTTATGCAGCTGTGGAAAAAAACAAAATGAGCGCCTCTTCTGTATCAATGTACAGAGGTGTTCAGGCTGTCTGGTTAAGCAGAGAAAGCAATGTGCAAAGCTCAATACAATGTGGGCTGCATTTTTGTGTAATAAAATGAGGAGGGTGGGAACAGTATGTTCTGTCCTTATCTGTCAGCATCTGCAAAAAGAAATATTGGAATGATAAATAAGTCAACACACCAAAAGTAGTACAAAAAGTAGGAAGTGAGAGAGGACAGGATGGATGGGAAGGGACAAGTGTGAAGTGGACTTCTGCCTGTGTACCTTTTATATCATTTTGATTTTGAACTGTTAATGTATTACTAACTTGGAAAAAATACAGTGTTCTTTGAAATAAGAAGTTATTTTCATTTCAAATGAGACAACATGGTCTTGAACTCAAACAAGACAGTTTTTTAGTTTCCATATTTTACAACATGACTCCTCAGCTGTTTTCTCTTTATGGTACAAGTCATGGTGGATATTTACATCTAACCTCAAAATACCTCCCTCCTTGCACACTCACACCCTTGCACTTATCCCCATCAGTCCCTCTTCCCACCCACCATGTCCTCACTGAGTGAATGAGGGCCTTCACCTCCAAGCCTCAGACACCAGCTGTGTTCACTCCTTCATCAGATTTGTGTGCCATCTGCAGAAAGCTGAATCCAAAGCATTAAAAGCCATCATCCCACATACGTCCAGGATATAATTTAAAACAGAAAAGAAAGCTGCCGTGAAACTAAAATACTTTGATAATGACAATAAAATTGTGAAGTGAGGGTTGTCCTTGATTGGCTTCTATCTCCCTTTCTAAGGACCACCTTCCACAATGTGCTGAACTCTTCCCTGGGATGCTGAGTTCCCACCTGATACCCAGCACCTTCCCACGATTAGTAAGAGGAGCTCTGATGTGTTGGGGACACATAAGGTAGCTATTATTTATCATGTATTCATTTATTCTCTCCCTGCCTATTCCAGCTAGTGCTTTAGAAAGCTGGCAGGATTATTTTCTGGGTTTTTGTTTTTGTTTTTTTTTGTTTTTTTCCAATGGAAATAGAACCCAGGGAACTAAATAAATTCCCAGTATCCCAAGGACTGCATGTAGCAAAATCAGGATAGGAGTCCAGGTTCATCTCATGCCTAAACTTGCTTCTCTTGCCTGACCCATGTACACACTATCCCCGTATTTTCCTCACGGAGCAAGTAAGGTCCCTCCCTTTCTCCCTCCCCCTCCCTCCCCCTCCCTCCCCATCCCTCCCCCTCCCTCCCCATCCCTCCCCCTCCCTCCCCATCCCTCCCCCTCCCTCCCCATCCCTCCCCTTCCCTCTCCCTCCTGCCTATGCAATATTCCTAGGGAGCTATTAAATGTGCTCTACTCATAAGGGCTAATAAAGTTGTAATAATGTCCTGTCATACATAAGAGGTAAGGTTCATTGAACACTTACTGTGTGATAGCCACTAAGCAAAATGTTTTATTTATACAATACTATCCTTACTAGACTTTTAAGAAGTAGGCATTACTATTACTTTCATTTTACAGATGAAGACATTTAGGCTTAGAGGGCAGAGTATTCCCAAGTTATGGTTAAGAAAAGGCAGAGCCTGGATGGGACCAGGCAGCAAATTGTGACCCTGGTCCTTGACCATCACACAGGTCTGCATCCCCCATTCATCTCTCCAAAGACACCTATAGCTGAAGACAACAGTTTTGGAAAGCACAGGTAAAATCAAAAGAAATAAATCTGAATTAGTGAGCTCCTAATCTCTAGCTGGGAGATATTTGGTACTTGAAGGACCTTTCTTAAGGACTTTCCCAGGTCTTTCAAATATTCATATTTCCCCTGTAGGCTAGTCTTGGCTGCCCTGAAATCAACCCAGGTTGAGTTTTTATAGTGAATCTAAAGAAAATTATTTTCCTCCTTTAGATCTCATGGGATTCATGGTATATGCCTCCAAAGAAACCATATCCACAGCTCAACAACTTGTATCCCTACAGTATCTGGTCAGTCGGCAGCTTCCAGGGCCATTTAATCTAATTTTTCAGCAACAAACCTCTTTTGTTCCAGCTCTTTCTAAGTGCTAGAAATGCATTCTCAGGCAAGCATTTTCTCAAGAATGTTCAGGAGAATTTAAGTCCATAAGATGCTTTGGTCCCTTCCCAAAGCGTGAGTTAAATCATTTGGGGAAAAGCTTTCAATGGACGGGCACCACACATGCCTTTTTTTCTCAATGGAACTTAACCACAATTGCCTCACACAACAAAAGGAAGGCGTGGTAGGAGAATCCTTTATGTCCTCTATTTCTCTTCCTCCATTTCAAACTAGACTTGGTCTCCACCATCAAAAGGACAGAGGGATCGCACTGAAATGCAAAGAGAAACAAAAACATTCATTCTCTGCTGTTGTGATTCAATCGGCCCAGCTATAAACATATTGTTAAAGGTAGTTCAGTTCAGTTCAGTTCAGTTCAGTTTAGTCGCTCAGTCGTGTCCGACTCTTTGCCACCCCATGAATCGCAGCACGCCAGGCCTCCCTGTCCATCACCAACATCCGGAGTTCACTCAAACTCACATCCATCGAGTCAGTGATGCCATCCAGCCATCTCATCCTCTGTCGTCTCCTTCTCCCCCTGCCCCCAATCCCTCCCAGCATCAGAGTCTTTTCCAATGAGTCAACTCTTTGCATGAGGTGGCCAAAGTATTGGAGTTTCAGCTTTAGCGTCATCCCCTCCAAAGAAACCCCAGGGCTGATCTCCTTCAGAATGGACTGATTGGATCTCCTTGCAGTCCAAGGGACTCTCAAGAGTCTTCTCCAACACCGCAGTTCAAAAGCATCAATTCTTCGGTGCTCAGCCTTCTTCACAGTCCAACGCTCACATCCATACATGACCACAGGAACAACCATAGCCTTGACTAGACGGACCTTAGTTGGCAAAGTAATGTCTCTGCTTTTGAATATACTATCTAGGTTGGTCATCACTTTTCTTCCAAGGAGTAAGCGTCTTTTAATTTCATGGCTGCAGTCACCATCTGCAGTGATTTTGGAGCCCCCCAAAAATAAAGTCTGACACTGTTTCCACTGTTTCCCCATCTATTTCCCATGAAGTGATGGGACCGGATGCCATGATCTTCATTTTCTGAATGTTGAGCTTTAGGCCAACTTTTTCACTCTCCACTTTCACTTTCAACAAGAGGCTTTTTAGTTCCTCCTCACTTTCTGCCATAAGGGTGGTGTTATCTGCATATCTGAGGTGATTGATATTTCTCCCGGCAATCTTGATTTCAGCTTGTGTTTCTTCCAGTCCAGCGTTTCTCATGATGTACTCTGCATAGAAGTCAAATAAGCAGGGTGACAATATACAGCCTTGACGTACTCCTTTTCCTATTTGGAACCAGTCTGTTGTTCCATGTCCAGTTCTAACTGTTGCTTCCTGACCTGCATACAGATTTCTCAAGAGGCAGGTCAGGTGGTCTGGTATTCACATCTCTTTCAGAATTTTCCACAGTTTATTGTGATCCACACAGTCAAAGGCTTTGGCATAGTCAATAAAGCAGTAATAGATGTTTTTCTGGAACTCTCTTGCTTTATCGATGACCCAGCGGATGTTGGCAATTTGATCTCTGGTTCCTCTGCCTTTTTTAAAACCAGCTTGAACATCAGGAAGTTCACGGTTCACGTATTGCTGAAGCCTGGCTTGGAGAATTTTGAGCATGACTTTACTAGCATGTGAGATGAGTGCAATTGTGCGGTAGTTTGAGCATTCTTTGGCATTGCCTTTCTTTGGGATTGGAATGAAAACTGAGCTTTTCCAGTCCTGTGGCCACTGCTGAGTTTTCCAAATTTGCTGGCATCTTGAGTGCAGCACTTTGACAGCATCATCTTTCAGGATTTGAAATAGCTCAACTGGAATTCCATCACCTCCACTAGCTTTGTTTGTAGCAATGCTTTCCAAGGCCCACTTGACTTCATGTTCCAGGATGTCTGGCTCTAGATGAGTGATCACACCATCATGATTATCTGGGTCGTGAAGATCTTTTTTGTACAGTTCTTCTGTGTATTCTTAACACTTCTTCTTAATGTCTTCTGCTTCTGTTAGGTCCAGACCATTTCTGTCCTTTATCGAGTCCATCTTTGCATGAAATGTTCCCTTTGTATCTCTAATTTTCTTGAAGAGATCTCTAGTCTTTCCCATTCTGTTCTTTTCCTCTATTTCTTTGCATTGATCTCTGAAGAAGGCTTTCTTATCTCTTCTTGCTATTCTCTGGAACTCTGCATTCAGATGCTTATATCTTTCCTTTTCTCCTTTGTTTTTCGCCTCTCTTCTTTTCACAGCTATTTGTAAGGCCTCCCCAGACAGCCATTTTGCTTTTTTGCATTTCTTTTCCATGGGGATGGTCTTGATCCCTGTCTCCTGTACAATGTCACGAACCTCATTCCACAGTTCATCAGGCACTCTATCTATCAGATCTAGGCCCTTAAATCTATTTCTCACTTCCACTGTATAATCATAAGGGATTTGATTTAGGTCATACCTGAATGGTCTAGTGGTTTTCCCTACTTTCTTCAATTTGAGTCTGAATTTGGTAATAAGGTGTTCATGATGTGAGCCACAGTCAGCTCCTGGTCTTGTTTTTGCTGACTGTATAGAGCTTCTCCATCTTTGGTTGCAAAGAATATAATCAATCTGATTTCAGTGTTGACCATCAGGTAGTCACCCTCCTTATAAGCAACTACTGTTATTTGAAGGGTCATTTTGACTGTATACTATTTTTACCTTTTCCCTGAGCTACCAGGGAAGCCCTTACCTTTTTGAAGTTTCTTTATTTGATTTGATTTTTTGGCTGTGGCATGCAGGATCTTAGTTCCCTAACTAGGGATCAAACCAGTGCCCCGTTGCAGTGGAATCAAGAGTCTTAACCACTGGACCACCAGGGAAGTCTCTCAAGTCTCTTTAGAACAATCCATTCTCCTATACAGTTTTATTGTTTATATAATACCTACTTGTTTACGTATCATCTATGGCTGCTTTCATGCATAGAGTTGAGTAATTGGAACAGACACCATAGGCTCAACACCACATGGCTCACAAAGTCAGAGATATTTCCTCTCCGGCCCTTCACCCAGAAAAGTTGGGCAATCCCTGCTTTGGAACGTCACCCTCTTCAAGACATAACCCTTAGTGGTTAAGGGTTTTATACTGGAGTCAAAGCAAGAATTCCAATGAGAATTCAGTGCCACAGCTTTGTTGGCTGTGCTCCGAGCCAGGTTTCTTAACTTCTTCTAAATGTCAGCTTTTTCATCTCTAGAACAATATCTACAAGGACAACACAGGCTTGTGGGGTTGGGAGGATTCTGTGAACTACCCACCACATGTAAAGCACAAATTATAATACTTGGGGCTTCAAAGATGGCATAATGGTAAAGAATCTGCCTGTCAAGCTGGAAACATGGGTTTGATCCCTGGGTTGGGAAGATCCCCTGGAGAAGGAAATGACAACTCACTTTAGTATTCTTGCCTAGGTAATCCCATGGACAGAGGAGCTGGGCATGCCACAGTCCATGGGGTCATAAAGAGTCGGATACGACTTAGTGACTGATCACAATGATTAGTAATACCAAGAATTTTTTCATGTGCTTGTTGGCTAGTTGGCTATTTGGCTATAGTATTTGAAGCAAGTCCTCAAGAAGAATATGCTATTATTATCAATATTATGATGGAGATGATGATTGACATTTTGGCTAAGATTTATAGGCCTGCAAGCATAATTGGAGAAGGCAATGGCCACCCACTCCAGTACTCTTGCCTGGAGAATCCCATGGATGGAGGAGCCTGGTGGGCTGCAGTCCATGGGGTCGCTGAGGGTCGGACACAACTGAGCGACTTCACTTTCACTTTTCACTTTCCTGCATTGGAGAAGGAAATGGCAACCCACTCCAGTGTTCTTGCCTGGAGAATCCCAGGGATGGCGGACCCTGGTGGGCTGGGGTCCCATAGGCTGCGTCTATGGGGTCGCACAGAGTCGGACACGACTGACGCAACTTAGCAGCAGCAGGAGCAAGCATAATTAATAATCTGAGAAGACTTTTTAGGGGTAGAAACTTCTTCTTCCTGGTTTATCATTTCTTAAAGTCCTATGACTAGAGACTGGCTTGTCAGTGCTCCCTGGGGACCCTCTGGAGATATCAGGCAGGCGTGAGTGTGAAGAGCCTGTCTTCCTCCAGTCCCTGCCTTCCTCCTCCTTCCTCACCTCCCTTTCATCTCTCGCCTCTCACTCTTTTTCCCTCTGTGGTCTGGCTCTGCCTGTGAACTGCTTAATGTTTCAAGTACAGTGTTTCTTCCCCCCTCATTTCCAGCAAACTGTACTTGTCCTGCCACTCAATGAGTTGGGGATCCAACTCCTGGCTCCTTGAAAGCCAGTTGATGTGGTAGATGAGCTAGTCTTGCTAACATATGAGTGTCTGAGGTTACCTCTTAGCACTCCAATAACGTCTTTTGGACCTGTAATGCCTTACCCAAAGCAACCATTCTAATCAGTCTGGTAACTGCAGGCACTGGGGCAGCCAGCTAAGGAAGAGTTGTTAGGGCCAGAGATCATTTGGCACTCTTCCAACTCACAGTATATAACTGTCTATAAATAAAATGCACGCTAAGTCGTTTCAGTTGTGTCCAACCAACTCTTTGCAACCCTGTGAACCAGAGCCCATCAGGCTCCTCTGTCCTTAGGATTCTCCAGGCAGGAATACTGGTGTGGGTTGTTATGTTCTCCTCCAAGGGATCTTTCCAACCCAGGGATCAAACCCACACCTCATAGCTCTCCTGCACTGGCAAGCAGATACTTTACCATTAGCACCACCTGGGACACCCTCACCAGGGAGCAGACCCATGCCCCCTGCATTGGAAGGGCAGAGTCTTAACCACTGAACTACCAGGGAATTCTAAATAAAATGCTGCTGCTGCTGCTAAGTCGCTTCAGTTGTGTCCAACTCTGTGCGACCCCTGGCAGCCCACGAGGCTCCTCTGTCCCTGGATTCTTCAGGCAAGAACACTGGAGTGGGTTGCCATTTCCTTCTCCAATGCATGAAAGTGAAAATGAAAGGGAAGTCGTTCAGTCGTGTCTGACTCTTAGCGACCCCATGGACTCTAGCCTACCAGGCTCCTCTGTCCATGGGATTTTCCAGGCAAGAGTACTGGACTAAGGTGCCATTGCCTTCTCCACTAAATAAAATGAGTCTAGGATAATTGATAAAGGAATACTTGGGCATTTGTTCTGGTTAGCACAGGTAGGGAAGAGATCTGGAAACAAACAGCCTCTTACAGGTGCTAATGACACTTCATCAAGCCCCCTGAGTTGGATTGCTAGCTTCATCATTACTTCACCCAGCTTTTCTCCCCAACATCATGTCCCATCCTGAGGATGTAGGCCCTGCAAGAGACCCAGGATCTGGGATGAGAAATGCGGACAGCTTCTTGCTGCAATCAACTCTTGGTGCTCTGGCCATAAGAACACCCAATCCAAGCTGGCTTTTCTTCCAGGAATTTGAACTTTGGTTATAATCCCAGGAATGAACATTCCAGAGACAAGGAAACCAAAACTCAGATTAGCTGCTCAAGTTCCCACAGTAGATAAAATGGTGAGTCTTAAATTCAAATCTCTTAGACTCTAAAGGTGGCTCAGTGGTAAAGAATCTAGTTGTCAAAGCAAGAAACACGAGTTCGATCCCTGTGTCAGGAAGATCTCCTGAAGAAGGAAATGGCAACCTACTCCAGTATTCTTGTCTGGGAAATCTCATGGACAAAGGAGCCTGGCAGGCTAGAGTACATGAGGTCGTAAGAGTCAGACAGGACTCAGCGACAAAAAACAAAACAAGACTCCAAGACCCTTTATCTGACTGCTATACACACTACCTCTTGGAAAAAAAAGATGGTTTTAACCACCAGTGATAAGTAATCAGGCTCTTTCACCACCTCAAAAACTAAATTTAATAACACGGGCCTTTCTTTAAATGTTTATAATATAGGGACCAAAATATTGGCCATGTTCACCCAGTAAATTCAACATCTTATTATAAAAATCTTACCCAATTATTACAGCATGCGCTGCTATAGAATGAACAAGAGAATACACACTGCTGCCTGTGCTGCATCAGAAGACTCTATAAGTTAAGTTTTCCATGTCTTTCCATAAGTTAAGTTTTTCATGCACTTGTGCTAGATAGAGACCTCCTTTGCCCCTGGAGCTTCCAGGCTCTGAAAGCATAGCCTGGGCCATATTTTCTTTTCTTTTCTTCTGTCCTACAACTGAGCAAGTCAACTGTTTCTATTCAGTTGTTAACAATTCCTGTTATGTTTCTTTGTTTAATAGGAAGGAAAGACTGACCTAGAGTGTTTAGAATTAGAGTTCTGATGAATCTGATGATGAATGCCAAATGATATGGCACTTGCTCTCCATTGGATAGGTTTTAAAAAGTCATGTGACAATTCATTCATAAAAGCCTATTATTTACAATATGTAAGAAATGATATCCTTTGCCACGTTTAAGCTTACGATGACAAATTTCAGAATGTCAAGTTGAAGATACACGTGGCAGTACTTACTTTCTCAAGTAACTTTAAGGTATCAAAGTAAAGAAGTCTGAAGATCAATGGATATCTGTGTTAACCCCCAGTACAGGGCCAGGGAGTGGAGAGGAGTAGTCAGAGGACAGGCTGGAAGTGGTGACTGGAAGTCTTGAAGGGCTAGGAGCGCCCACCACGGTGGCCACTTCCCTGAGGGGGACCAGGGCTCAAAGACAGGAGAGAGCCTGGCATATTTGGATATGACTGTCATGTAGCTTCAACACAGGCAAGTGGCTTTATAAAAAACGAGACTATGAAGGATGGTGGAGGTTCCCTGAAGGAGAAAACAAACTACGCTGAAGATACCTCCTTATGCATTTCCTTCTTTATGATTCTGGGCTTAGGGTGATGGTTGAAATGGACTTGGATCCAGTGAACCTGGGTTGCATCCCTTCTCCCCCTCCTCTTATCTGTGAGAAGTTGAACAAATGATCCTCTAGGTCTTTACTTCAGTATCTGTAAAGAGAAGAAAACTAAGAGTACTTATTCACAGAGCTGCTTTTAAAATTAAGTAAGATAACCCATATGAAGCACTTGGTACAACGTCTGCTATATAATAAGCACTAATAAATATTGGCTACTTATATGATTTCCAATACTATACTGATCCAATCATTCTCCTGCTTAAAATCCTTGACTTGTTTCCTTTTGCCTTCAGTAAGCCCAAACCTTCTAAGATTATCTGAAGCTTCCCCCTTCCAGTGTTTTAGTGGCAACTCCTATCCAGGCTACTTCCTAGACCTGGAGTGAGAGAAGTAATATCACGGTAAAGAAGTATCACCATGAGTAAGTTCAAATGCCACAGGTAATGTGGCACTAAAGGGCCTGGTGACCCCCCGTAAGTCCAGGAAAGCCAGGGGACCTCTCCCTGTATCCAGCTCTGTCCCCACCACCTGTCTGCTGTCCTAGCTCATGCATCTACAGTATGGTTAGTGCCTTGGGGTGTCAGATATTTGATGAACTTGTATTAAAATGATGCCGAGAAAAGGCAACACCCTCCAATTCTGAAATGACAAGCCTCTGTGGAGGGATGCTCAGCACAGTGAAATAGAGAGAGGGAAGTTACCCAGCAATTTTGAAATATGTGGTTGGAATTGCCCCAATCAAAATATTTTTTAGTTCCTTTTTATCACTTTTTTCTGTTTTATTTTATTCTGTTTGAGGGAGAAGTTTCTCAGATGGGAGTGGGAGGCGTGGGAGGGAAGCCACCAATGTTAGTCCTATCCCAGTCTTCAGCACTCCTTCCCCATGTCTCATCTCTACTGGCAGAGGGGAGACTAACAGCTTTGCCTCGCTGGTGACTGGAAGCCCTGGAAGTATTTGCAACATCCTGATTCTGATCACAGCTCTGTGCGTATATGCTCAGACACAGGGCTCGCTGACTCTGTGTGCGTGTGTGTGGAGGGGTTTCAGGAGAAAGAGGGCAGGACTCCCTATTTCTGCCCCCAAAACTTCATATCTCACTCATAACACCAAAAACGACAGAGGACACATTTCAGGTATATCTTGTAAGACGTATCTAAAGGAATGACCATCTGATTAAATGAGACTATCTAGGAAAATTTCCATATCTCTGGCTTTCATGAATAAGTGGATAGCTATACCATCACTGAGACAGGAGTTATGAGTCCAGTGTTTTACCTTATAAACTTGAGGTCCCCATGAAATGGTTAAGTGGAGATGATCAGAAGGCAGTTAGATACACAGTCTGAAGAACAAAGGGCGATCAGCATGGGAGGTGCAGATAAGATTGCAGTTAAAGCTGCAGGTGCGCTTGCCCAGGTGAAATAAACATTGCTACGAAGGGAACCTGGACCTGGAGTCTATCCTACAGAGCGAAGTAAGTCAGAAAAAGAAAAACAACTATTGTATATTAACGCCAGACATCCTGGAGCGTGGAGTTGAGTGGACCTTAGGAAGCCGGCACAGCGTGGCTCATAGCTTCACTGAGTTACACAAGCCCCTTCTCCACAAGGCTGTGATCCCTGAAGGGAATCTAGAAAAATGGTACAGCTGAACCTATTTGCAGGGCAGGAATGGAAACACAGACATAGAGAACAGACATGCAGACACAGTGGGGAGAGGGGAGGGCAGAGGAGGATGAATTGGGAGACTAGCATTGACATATATGCACTACCATGTGCGAAATAGCTAGTGAGAACTTGCTGAACAGTATAGGGAGCTCAGCTCTGCTCTGTGACAACCTAGAGGGGTGGCGTTGGGAGGGGGACTCAAGAGGGAGGGGATCTATGTACACATATGGCTGATTCACCTTGTTGTGCAGCAGTAACTAACACAACTTTTTAAAGCAACTATACTCCAATCTAAAAAAATGAAAGGAACCAACCGACCCCCAAGAAATTGCATCATTTAAAGATATGAAGCCACGAAATAGCTGACAGAGGGTTAGAATGAAAGCCAGGGAGAATAATTCCCCTAGCAACTAATAGAAGAGTGGTTTTTTAAAAGGAGGACATGGTTAGCTGAGTCACATGTGAAAAAAGTCACAGACAGGACCCATTCATTCATTCACCGATTCATTGTTTCAACAAATATTGACTGCCTGATCTGTGCCATGGATGTCTAGATGCTGGGGACAGCAGTAACTATGAAACAATCTTGCTTTCAGGTAACTTAAAGTATTGAGTAAGACAGAAAAGAAAATAGACAATTATATAAACAAATATAAAGAAGTAATGGTGTCAGGAGGTGACATGGGTGCATCTGGACATCACTTTCAGTGGAGAGACAAGGGCAGATACAATCTTGTGCAGATGTGGCATTCAAGGGACTTGGTTCTCAGCTAATAAGAGACCTGGGATGATAGCTACAGATGGACAGCAAGGGGAGGAGTGGTATTTTTGAAGACAGAAAGAATTTGGATTTATTCAATGCAAGGAGAGATCAGAACTAAAAAGGGATTCACTGATCTGCATGTTGTCTGGGGAGAGTGAGGAGGACGAGAGAAGGGTTTGGGGGGGACTGAGATCCAGGGTCAGGTGGACAAAGCAAACCTGTAGATAAAAAAAAAAATCCTGCCTTTCACAGGAGATAGCTATCAAGAAGAGGACAGATGAATGGAGAGATAGAAGGATGCAAGGAGGGAGGGAGGGAGCATGGGTGGAGAGATAGAGAGATGGATGGAGGGTTGGATGCAGAAATGATAGAGGGATGGAGGAGGGATGGAGGAGGGATTGAGGGGGAGGAGTGCAGATAAGCTTTGGAGCCAGAATGATAGATTTTCAAGTCCTAGCAATGATCAGGTAGAATTATTAATCTCATCATTCACTCCTCTCATATTCAAACAAAAATAGTGAGTAAAAGGATTTACTTCAGTGAGCAACCTCAAAGGCCTTTCAAAGAATCTGGTAGACTTTGCTGGAAATACATTAATCAGCAGGCTGATACATGGGAACTGGGTTTGTGGGGCTCTGCTGGGAAGTGCTTGCAGCCTGGGCCACAGTCCTCGGAGGAGGGGGTGCGCTTTCTCATATCAGCAAGCGTGAGGCACAAAGGTCACCAGGCCTGAGGAAGTAGTACATCCATTTCCTCCCCACAGCTTCCTCTGTGACACTACGCTCAGCCTCTGCCCTGGCTGTTTCATCGAAACCTGTCTCTTGAAGGTCACCAATGACATCTTTATTGCTAATTCAAATGGCCTTTTCTTTTACCCCATTCTCATCATCCCCCCGGAGTCTATTGTTTATCAAAGTCCTCTCAGGGACAGCTGACACAGTTGACCTCTTTTTGAAACTCTCTCCAGCCTACATGACGCTGCATTACTGTGATTTCCCTCCTCTGTGTGAGTAAAGGGTAATCCCAAGGGGACGGAAAAAGAGAGTTCACAGTAGAATTCAGTGAAGGATGGAGTTGTGCTAGTTTTACAGACAGAGTGCTTACAATGGCCACCAGGCCCAGCAAAATCTGCCCTCCCCTCCTGCTAATCTCCACTCACCTGCTGCCTCCACCCCAGCCACCTCTTCTTGCCGTCCTGGAAACATACCAGGCACACCAACCATCACTCTCTCCTGGTATCCTCCTGGCTAGAATTTTCACTTCTGCTTCCAAAGGTGAGAAAAACAATGGGATGGATAAAACTCCAAATATATGTTAAATATAGTAAGTAAATATCCTATGAGACATGTCAAAGGTAGACATAATGGGTGAAATATATGATTTTACAAGCATGGAATAAACAAGAGTGTTGTTTCTAGAAAGAAAATGATGGAAGGACCAAATAGGAAAGTCCTGATCATGCCATCTCCAGGTGGACAGCTATGCTCATCTCAAATTGGCCATCTCTTGGGGATATATATTATGATCCCCAGCCTGACTCCACATGTGTTCCACCCAAGAGAACTAGGAAAAGCTCATGGCTGCACAACAGGCTCATACATGGACCACAGCTATAGGCAAGAGTGGTTGGCCTCGATTCCCTCTGATAGAGCAAGTGCGTTGTTGATCCCCAGACATCTTCTCTCTGTTGAGCTACAGGTTAAGTTCAAATCTGGTCCTATAACTTTACTCAGTGAGAAGGCTGGTACGTGTGTGTGTGTGTGACACACAGAGAGAGAATATATTAACATTGCACAACCCGGGATTCATCTAATGCACCATCTACCTGCTTACACAGCATCCTAAGTATGTCAACCTACACCAGCTCTTTCCTCTCTTCCCTCTTGCTACTCTCCATGCGTTATATGTTCAGTTGATTCAACGATCTGTATGATTTGAGCCTCTTTGACCTGTGAGCCTTTCTGTTCCATAACAGAAGAGCTTGCCTGGTACTTGAATGCTCCTACGACATCACAGCCATTTCCCACAACAATCTCTTTCAAGTCTTTCTCCAGGCAAGAATATGGAAGTGGGTTGCCATTTCCTTCTCCAGGGGATCTTCCCAACCCAGGGATCAAACCTGGGTCTCCCACATTGCAGACAGATTCTTTACCGTCTGAGCCACCAGGGAATCCCCTTTGCCAGACTCCTAATTCCACTCTACTATTTTTTTCCCTTCATAGATATCATTTTCAAATGCATATAATTTACTTATTCTGTTCATTGCTGCCTGTCTCTGCCATTAGCATATAAATCCTCTTGCTCCCTGTCTGTTACATAGTGATGGTTCACATTCATAACACAGTGCCTAGAACATAGTAAAAATATTCATTGCTATGTGAGTGGTCATAAACCAGGCAAAAGTAAAGCAAGTGGCATCATTGCTGGGGTACACAGGTTCACATTCAAGTTTACAAAGATGTGAAAGTCCACATCAACTCCAGCACTGAACAACGGTGGGAGGTTAATAGTGCACAGCTCTGGGAGAAGGCAACACAACGAGGGGTGATGGCAATGGGGAAGACAGGAAGGAGAAAGCACACTCTAATGATAGTCTTTGGGTCTATGGAAAGAGGCTGAATGGAGGATTGGACCATTAGAAGAAATAGTCAACTTTAATTGGTTTTATCAGGTTAAATTTTGAGAAAACCCTTTTCTAAATTTAGGTGCACATTCCACTGCTTTTAGGGGTTAAGCAGATAGTGAAGTAAAGCAAGGGTAATAGAGTGTGGTGTGGATTTTGCAGAACTGGGGAGCCCAGAGCCCATTAAAAACAGCAAGCCTTCCTTGGTTTCAGCCAAGAATTGAGACAGGAATGTAGAATCAATATCACCACATGCAAGAATGTTAGAAATCTCATCTTTTCCCAAATTTCTCAATTTTCACAGCTCTGAGCTTAACAAAATCTGTTATTTTGGCCTTTAGTTTATTATCTCTGGATTATATTCAAGGCCCTCTGATACTGTTGCCAGCCGCCCTTTCCAACCTGTATCATCTCTCTTACTCAGCATGAATCTTCCATTCCATTTAGCCATCGGTACCCTATGCTCTCAACACCCTTTCACAGTCTCACTGCTCTCAGAAGATCACTCTCTCATAGAATGGAACCTACCCCTGCCCATCTCTCTAATCCATCTCTCTAATCCGTCTCTCTCATGTTCTACTCTTTCATGACATACAGATTAACACTCAACACATTCTAATCATTTCTCAGATCACTCTCGTCTATAGCCGTGTGTCCTGAAGTTTTTATGGCTTTTGGCACAGATCATCTACCACCTTATGACATGAGACATCTTTCCTGTGTATATATACATTTTTCCCCCAACTAGACGGTAAGCTCCTCAAGGGTTAGTGTCTGGGACAAGAGTACACACAGTCCTTGGTGTTAGAAAGACTGGTCTTCGTCACCTACCATTAATGTGACATAGAGCTAGTCACTGAACTTTTTCTCCATCTCAGTTTCAGCTATAAAGTGCAAATAATATTTCTTGATAGAAAACTTGCAGAGCTTAAAGGAAATGAATAGGAAACAGATGTTTGCAAAGGATAGAAAAAGTGTCTGGCATATTGAAAGTATTCACCAGCATTCTTTTCATTTCTGTAAAACTTATTTTGCTGTTTTGTATGCCCCACAGTGCCTGGTATATGTCTTATGCAACAGAGTAGTCATAATAAGTATTTGCTGATTTGTCTCATCTAGAGAACACTATGCTGACTCTAACAAAGGCATTTTTGCCCAATTTCAAATTTGGAAAACTCTAACAGAGATTTGAAAAACACACATTTCTCTGATGATTCAATATGAATTTTGCCCTTGAACAGGACAGCGAGACAAAGGATTTCCTTCATTTTTGTGATTAGAGTTTATCTTAAGCCCGTGGCCCTCAAATGGGGAGGTGAAGACAGATTTTCTCCCC
This sequence comes from Ovis canadensis, assembly GCF_042477335.2. Taxonomy (NCBI): domain Eukaryota; kingdom Metazoa; phylum Chordata; class Mammalia; order Artiodactyla; family Bovidae; genus Ovis; species Ovis canadensis. The sequence continues at coordinate 73,928,795 of NC_091252.1, forward strand.
CAGGACAACCATTGGCAATATTTGGAGACATTTGGGATGTCACAGCTTGGGGTGGGGGTGTTCTAGGCATCTAGTAGTACGTGGCAAAGATGCTGCTGAATACCCTACACTCTAATCCCCCCAAAAAGGAATTATCTGGCCTCAAATATCATTAGTGCCAAGGTTTAAAAAAAAAAAAAAAACCCTCAATCTAAGAATGAGGCAATCACCATTCTTAAGATCGCTCCCTTTCTTGAACTCTCTGCTATTCCGAGTTCATGAGATGGGGAGACAGCAAGAAGCTGGAAGAGATCAACAGAAGGTCAAGTAAGCGGTGGCTGGTCCGTGGAGAAGCAAAGAATGAAAGGATTCCCAGCTCAGGGGCTTCTAGGATCCCTGGAATCATGGCACCCTTTCTGTTTCCAGTACCTCAGGACGCTGCTGCCAACGTGTTTCTGAGTATCTTCTTCTTGAGTAATGCCTCCTATTTCGCCACACAAATATGGAAACCAGTATGAAAGACCTCTATGAAGGGTGCTAGATGAAACAGTCCTGCATCCAAGCTGACCATTATGCTAACGTAAGCCTCACTTAACTGGATCAAACCCTTTGTAAGTGTAAATTCATTCTCATAGTTTCCCAAAGACATAACTGCTTTCATAAGAAGGTCAAAAGTCTATCTTATACTCACACATCGAGACTGTGAATAAATGTGGTTGTAACACTGGTTTCCTCTCTCGGAAATTTCCTACATTGGTGGCTTGATTCTTTTCTTTCGTTAAATAGATTCTAGCTGAATGTTTGAGAAATGTTTTTTCTTTGTTCTTTTACTTTCCTTTTTCATGACCTCTCCTCCCTCATTCTTTTCTTTTTTCTCCTTTGTCACTTCATTCTATATTTCTTTCTTCCTCTCTTTTCAACTATAAGATCAAGAAGAAAAGATCTGTTGTGATTCCTTTCTAGTCCCCTATGTGAGTGCTAAAGTCACCTACTTTTAAAAATTAACTTTGTGCTGCCATCTTGTGGTGACTTGAGATATTCAGCCAGTCAAATAAATGCAGATTTCTGAATTATTGAAATACCTACAAACGTACAACCCTAAATAACTAAGACAGCGTCATTCATCTCACCTCACAGTTTAAGAGCCAGAACCTAAAGCTAAGGCTCCCTCAATTCCCACAACCCTCCTTTTTCCCAAAGCCTGTGATTTCTCCTAAGAAAGGAGGCAAATTTGTTGTTATCAAATGAGTCTTAAAAATTCTTGAGTATAGGGAAAAAAATAATCATAATAACCTGTACATAGGCCTATGGCACATTTTAGCTCTTTAGAAGGAACTTTGCAGGTTTCGAGTATTCAGAATTATTTTGTACCAAGTCATCCATGTAGATTCCAGATCTACAATATTAATGTAGGGGAATTGCCCAAGGTCATGATAATGATGCTAATCTAGATAAGCCACCCAAAGTCAGATACTCTGGGACAGGCACAAAACAATACAGAAAAGTTAGCATGAGACTTTTAAAGGTCAAAATTATTTATTTAAAATAAATTATGTAAAGGTCAACGGTATTTGCTCAATGAAACCATACAAATGTCTATTGACTTGTTGTATCAGGGGAGTTACACAGAACACAAGGGTGGTATTTAATGAAAGCTCTAAAGAGATGTACCCTGCAGATGATGCTAGGACCTCAAGCCGAGCAGGTCCAAAACGAAATTCACTCATCTATTTGGCCACCCCCAGCCTTCCCACACCCATCACACACACACACAGCCATACTGTATCTCTTTAAAATTCTTATCTGATCACACGTTTCTCCTTAATGTCCTTCATTGGCTCCCTTTGTCCTCAGATTACAGTCTGACATCACCAACATGGATATGATCCCTGTCTACTGCCCTAGGCCCCTGCGTCCGTCTGCATCTGCTGTCTTCTGATTCGAGCACTGTGCATTCTCTCACTAGGTGGGTTCCCCGTCTACATGCACTTGTACTTCTGCTTTTGTAACAATCCTAACGCTGATCATTGTTTCCTCTCTGTTTTTCCTGTTACAAGAGGGTAGAAGCTCTGAGGCATTTTTCTTGCTGCATAGTAATGCTCGGGGATATTGATTTAACCTGCCTCTGAATGTGGTTCACAGCAACAGTGAGGTAAGATCAGACTTTAGAGTGAGGAAGACTCTAGGGTGCCTTCCAGGGAGAAACAGCCAGGCTGGATAATCCTGCGGCTTGCCTAATGGCAGTCCTGGAATCAGAATCCTGTTATCCCGACAAGCAGTTCCAAGGACTGTCTGAGAGGAAAGATGGAGAGATGGAGACTACCTTTGGTATGAACATTGGACGTGATAAGGGTTTGGAGGATGAGTATAAGTCTGGTCCCTGATGCTTCCCTTAGTGAAAGTGAAGGTGTTAGTTGCTCAGTTGCATCTGACTCTTTGCGATCTCATGGACTGTAGCCCACCAGGCTCCTCTGTCCATGGGATTCTCCAGGCAAGACTCCTGGAGTGGGTTACCATTTCCTACTCCAGGGAATCATCCGCACGGATGGAACCTGGATCTCCTACACTGCAGGCAGATTCTTTACCATCTGAGCCACCAGGGAAGCCCCGTAGTGAAAGCATGAGCTTTCACGCTGTGCTTTGGGAGTTTACCCTGAGCTCTGTGGTTCTCTTTGTTCAGAAGCTTTCAATGTTCCACTCTATGCCTTTGTGGTTTGGGGAAAGCCATTCAAAGTGATTTTGGTGTGCTCTGAAAAAAGGAAAAGGGAAAGAAAACTAATCTTTACGTTTCCAGGTTTTATGCCCACTCTATAAAACATCTGTTACTCTCCCTAATTCAAAATGAGGAAATGTAGTTCAGAGAAGTTAAGCAACAGGGCCTGTGGGGAAACAAGCTCTGATGACTGGGGTCCTCCATGGTGCCAGTCTCCATCTCTAGGGAGGGGGTGCACCAGCCCTCGGAACTGGAGGGAAGAGCTCTTAGGAGACGCTGGGGATGCTGGAGACCTTCCTGTTGTTGATGGTAAATTCAGCCTTGGGAATTAGCTAAAGGCAGAAGTTTCCATCTCCCAGATGCGATGCTGTGATTTCTAATAAGAAATACATCTTTGGCTTTGTCCTGGTTCCTGGCACAGAGCTCCTGAAACTCTTGTAAATTCCTAAGTGGTAAGTACACTAGGGGGCTCCCCTGGTGGCTCAGACAGTAAAGAATCTGCCTGCAATGCAGGAGACCTGAGTTCGATCCCTGGGTCAGGAAGATCCCCTGAAGAAGGGCATGGCTATCCCCTCCAGTATTCTTACATAGAGTAGGACAAGATTGAGTGACTACCCTTTCACTTTCAAGAACACTAGGAGCATCTCTTGTGCTAATGAGGAGATTCTGAGAGCACTCTTGCATGGGGGCTGGTCATCAGAAAGACCAAATCATGATTAGATGCTTGGCATTTTCAACCTCATCCTCTCAACCACACCTCTCTAGAAAGAGGAGAGGGCCTGGAAATGGAGTGAAGGTGCCATCATGCCTACATGATGAAGCCTCCAGGGAAATCCCAAAGTAAGGGGTTCAGAGAACTTCCCAGGTGGTGAACACATCCCTGTACCAGCTGGTGATGCTCCCCAACTCCACGGGGACAGATGCTCCTGAATCCATGACCCTTCCAGAACTCACCCTATGTAGCGCTTCATCAGGCTGCTCATCTGTACCCTTTAACAAACTAGTAAACAAAAGTGTGTCCCTGAGCTCTGTGAGCTGTTCTAGTAAATAATCAAGTCCCAGGGGGAGAAGATCAGGTGTGTAGCCGTGTCCAGCAGAAGCTGTGGAAACCCGAGGACCTCCACTTGCATTTGGCTTCTGAGGTGGGGGAAGGGGCAGTCTTTTGGGACTGAACCCTTCACCTGTGGGGTCAGACACTACCTCTAGGTAGACAGCACAGAACTGAGTTAAACTGTAGGACACCCAGCTGGTGTCACAGAAATTGCTTAGTATGGGAAACCCTGACACCCATTTCATGTCAGAAGTGTTGTGAGTGTGGTAGTTGTGTCAGAGACACAGAGGAGGGAAGATTGGATAGTTTTCTAAGCCACCATCCCAGGCTGGAACCCACCCAGAAATCGAAGCATAGTTGCGCCAACTGTGTTGGGATTCTAGAAATTCTGTATTACACCAGTTTTAGTTACCTGTGATCTATTTGTAGTCCTGTACACTTATGATATGCAATGTTGTTGTTCAGTCGCCAAGTCGTGTCCGACTCTTTGCGACCCCATGGACTGCAGCTCGCCAGGCTTCCCTGTCCATCACCATCTCCCGGAGTTTGCCCAAATTCATGTCCATTGAATCGGTAATGCCATCCAACCATCTCATCCTCTGTCATCCTCTTCCCCTCCTGCCTTCAACCTTTCTCAATATCAAGGTCTTTTCCAGTAAGTCAGCAGTTCGCATCAGGTGGCCAAAGTATTGGCGCTTCAGTAAGTCTTTTAAAGTCAAAAGGACCTGGGGAGCTTTCTTCAGAGATGACTAGGAAGGGAGGGACCCCAGGATGGGGCGCTGGCCTGGCCCTCAAGGGACCCGAAGGGTTGGGAAAGCAGGCTGAGTCACTGCAGGCTGCAATCAAGAAAGAACAAACAGAGGGACCCCAGAGATGTGTGCTTGACAAGAGGCTATAAGCTGAGTAAGAAATAGAGAATCAAAGTCCTCTGACAGGTAAGGGGCCGGAGAGGGAGGAACCGGGCCTCACACCTGGGTGGGAACAACTAATCAACCTGTCAAAACCTATTTCCCATCAAGGGAGGGCTGGCAGCTACCTGGCTGGCTTGGCGAATGGTGTGTACTGATTGTAAGGGGTGAGGGTCAAGCTTGGAGAGAGCATCTTGGAGAGGGTGCTTGTTTCAAGGCCACGGGGACGGACACCAGAGAAAGTTGCTGCTACCTGTCACTGGTTCTCTGTGGATTAGTGGTTACCAGCCTGGGCCGTTGGTACAAAGGTAAGTCAGAGTCAGCAAAAGCAATAGACTTTATATTACAGATAAGCCTTGTACTCTTGGTGAGATTATTGCACAATCCATTTTACATGAAAAGGAAATGACTTTTGAGGCCCTCCTTTCCCACCCAGCAGGAAGGCGTGAGAATTGAGCCCTACAACACTCTGCCTCCCCTTCCGTAGATAAACTTCCCTGCTCCCTCCCTCCATGCTCTTCCTTACACCTGCCTGGCCAAACCCCACCCTGGTTAACCCCACCCTCTATGGAACAACAGACTGGTTCCAAATAGGAAAAGGAGTACGTCAAGGCTGTATATTGTCACCCTGCTTATTTAACTTCTATGCAGAGTACATCATGAGAAATGCTGGACTGGAAGAAACACAAGCTGGCATCAAGATTGCTGGGAGAAATATCAATAACCTCAGATATGCAGATGACACCACCCTTAGAGCAGAAAGTGAGGAGGAGAGTAAAAAAGTGGGCTTAAAGCTCAACATTCAGAAAACGAAGATCATGGCATCCAGTCCCATCACTTCATGGCAAATAGATGGGGAAACAATAGAAACAGTGTCAGACTTTGTTTTTTTGGGCTCCAGAATCACTGCAGATGGTGACTGCAGCCATGAAATTAAAAGACTCTTACTCCTTGGAAGAAAAGTTATGACCAACCTAGATAGTACATTCAAAAGCAGAGACATTACTTTGCCGACTAAGGTCCATCTAGTCAAGGCTATGGTTTTTCCATTGGTCATGTATCGATGTGAGAGTTGGACTGTGAAGAAGGCTGAGCACCGAAGAGTTGATGCTTTTGAACTGCGGTGTTGGAGAAGACTCTTGAGAGTCCCTTGGACTGCAAGGAGATCCAACCAGTCCATTCTGAAGGAGATCAGTCCTGGGATTTCTTTGGAAGGAATGATGCTAAAGCTGAAACTCCAGTACTTTGGCCACCTCATGTGAAGAGTTGACTCATTGGAAAAGACTCTGATGCTGGGAGGGATTGGGGGCAGGAGGAAAAGGGGATGACAGAGGATGAGATGGCTGGATGGCATCACTGACTCGATGGACGTAAATCTGAGTGAACTCCGGAAGTTGGTGATGGACAGGGAGGCCTGGCATGCTGCAATTCATGGGGTCGCAAAGAGTCAGACATGACTGAGCAACTGAACTGAACTATCACTCTGTGCCTGCAGCCCTACCCCCGCACAGGGCTAGAAAAAACACCCCACCATGGCAGCTGGTCTTATTTTAAATTCATGGCAGCAGATATCTGAGATTCTGCTAGGCCCATACTAACCCAAGCAGTTCTGTCATATTTCCCGAGTCAGCTCACTCCCGTGACCTTGTAGATGACGATCACGTACCTTCCCCCCTCTTCAAACTTCCATCGCATTCTCCCTCTTCCTGACTCTGCTAAACATTTGCTTCCATTTTATGGTGAAAGTTGAAGCAACCAAAAGAGAAATTCCACACCCTGTCATCTCCCCATTCACCCACCCACCCCACCTGCCTAGGTGCTCAGACCATTTGCCTTCCCTTCTGCAACTCTGGAGGAGCAGCTCATGATCATTAGGTCAATAAAAACCAATTCTGTACATTATGTCCCATCCCTTTTCACCTACTCACGGACACCATGGCCCACTTGATCTCATGCCTCAGTCCTTTCCCTCCTGTCTTAGCGCAGTCCCCATAACATACAAACATGTTAGAATAGCTCCCATGTTACACACACACATCTTCTGAAATCTACTTTCCCCCCCGAGTTATTATCCCACTTGTCCCTTTTCTTTTAGAGCAAAATGCCTTAAAGAGTTTTTTAATCCTTTGTGATCTCCACTTTCATTCTTCCCATGCTCTCTAGAACCCACTCCAGTCAGACTTCTGCCTGACTCTCCCACTGCAAGAGTTCTGGGCAAAGACAGCAACCGGCACATGGTCAAGCCCCAGGGTCACTGCAGAGTCTTTTTTGTCTCATCCATTCGCAGTATCTGTTGTCCCTCTCTCCCTTCTTGAAACACTAACTTCATTTGGCTGGTCGGTCATGACTTCCTCTTGGTTTTCCTCTGAATGCACTGGCCTCTTTTTATTGTCCACTGAACTTCATCTTCACATGAACTCTGGATGTGGGGAGTGCCTCAGGGTAGAGTCCTCTGACCTTTTTTCAGCTCAGACTACATTCACTTCCTCAGCTTTCAGTGTGACTCTGGCCAGCAACTCCCATACCGACATCTCTAACCAGACTCTCCCCTGAATTCCAGGATCCTGAATCTATCTGCTGGACACCTCTGATAACCCATGGACAGTGCTTCAGCAGTTGGCCTCCAGAATCTATTTGTGATGGAAGCCTAGCCCTTCCAGTTAGCAGATGCATGAACAGAAAAGTGTTGACATATTAAGTGTGACTACTGGTCTTGAAAAGGCTTCTTTGTGAGGTTGATCCTTGGTTGGTATCTAGCAACTTGGATTTTGAGACTGTTCACTCCATTTCCCAAATTGATAAGCGTGCCTCCTGTGCCTGAACTGGGCAAGCAGTACAATTCACGCTGAATATCTGCTTTCCTTCTGGGAGCCTGGAATTTGTACACATGCTGGGCAGAGATCGTCTACACAACCAGCCTCCAGTAAGTATCCAGGCATTGAGTCACTAATGAGCTTCCTTGGGAGTCACTTCACATGTGTTGTCACCACTCTTTGTTGGGGACATTAGTGCATCCTGGGTGACTGTACCAGGAGGGGACTCTTGGAAGCTTGTGTCTGGTTTCCCCTCAACTTTGTTCTCTGTGCCTTTTTCCTTTGCTTATTTTACTTGGTATCTTTTCACTGTAGTGGATCACAGCCATGAGCGTGACTGCATGCTGAGTCCTGTAAGTCGTCCTAGCAGATCACTCAACCTGGGGTAGGTCTCAGGGATGCCCAACATACATATGTCTCTGAACTAGTCACTTCATCTTCCTGTACTTTGGTTTCCTCATCTGTAAAGTGGGAATAATAATAGCATTCAATCCCAGGGACAGAGGAGCCCGGTGGGCTGCCGTCTATGGGGTCACACAGAGTCAGACACAACCGAAGCAACTTAGCAGCAGCAGCAGCAGCATGCGAGGTTTATACAAGTGAATACACATAAAGAACTTAAAACAGTGCCTGACTGATGGTAAACACAAATATTATGTCATCTCAAACGTAAGTGTCTAAGAATGCACAGTTAGGTAAGATGAGAGCCAGGGTAAGAAGCTGAATATCTCTGAATTTTTGGTTTTACTATGGACATTATACTCCTGTCATGTCTCAAACATTTAAATTACTCTGGACTCTATATACATTCAGCCATCTGGAATAATTCCATTCTGTAAGCCATCTGATGGTTTACCTACAGAGACAGTGATTAGAAGTTCATCACTCAGTTTGTCTTCTTGAATAGTCATAAAAATACATATGACAAATTCAATCTGTAAGAATATAATTGCAAGACATTTATCGACTATAATCTATTTTTATCCTAGAGGGCACTGTGCTGTGGACAAACTCAGAGACTGCTATTCAAAAGGTGACACTTTTACAACAGAGTCTTCAATTTTTCTCCCTAAGCATTTTTGAACGCTGCTCTGTGCAAAGCTCTGTAAGGCACGATGTTGCTGTTGTTCAGTTGCTCAGTGGTATCTGACTCTTTTCAGCCCCATGGACTGCAGCACTCCAGGCTTCCCTGTCCTTCACCATTTCCCCGAGCTTGCTCAAACTCATGTCCGCTGAGTCGGTGATGCCATCTAATCATCTTGTCCTCTGTCGTCCCCTTCTCCTCCTGCCTTCAATCTTTCCCAGCATTAAGGTCTTTTCCAATGAGTTGGCTCTTCGCATCAGGTGGCCAAATTATTGGAGCTTCAGCTTCAGCATCTGTCCTTCCAATGAACATTCAGGCCTGATTTCCTTTAGGACTGACTGGTTTGATCTCCTTGCAGTCCAAAGGACTCTCAAGAATTTTCTTCAACACCACAGCTCAAAAGCATTAATATTTTAGCACACGGCCTTCTTTATGGTCCAACTCTCACATCCATACATGACTACCGGAAAAACCATAGCTTTGACTAGACGGGCCATATCAGCAAAGTAATGTCTCTGCTTTTTAATATGCTGTCTAGGTTGGTCATAGCTATTCTTCCAAGGAGCAAGCTTTTTTTTTATTTTGTGGCTGCAGTCACCATCTGCAGTGATTTTGGAGCCCAAGACGATAAAGCCTGGCACTGTTTCCCCATGTATTTGCCATGAAGTGATTGGACAGGATGCCACGATCTTTGTTTTCTGAATGTTGAGTTTTATGCCAGCTTTTTCCCTCTCTTTCACCTTCATCAAGAGGCTCTTTAGTTCCTCTTTGCTTTCTGCCATAAAGCAGAAATGATGTTACTGAGAAATGTCATTTAGTATTGCAGATAGTGACCATCACTGACCTTTCCACTTAGTAATAGAGGGGCTGCCCATCAGACACCACCCAGCTTCCTCCAGACTTCAGGGAATCCCAGACAGGACTTCAAACTCATTTCTCTCTCGCACGCCACAAAGCAGGGCAGGGGAGGCTCATTGTTCCTGATTAAGCACGCACTGGTTCTCCCCACATTACCTCTCCCAGGTCTTTCTCCAGCTGCTCTTATCTTCGTGTCCAGGACCAGGCATGTCAGTCTACATGACCCATCTGTTCACACCTGTCTGTTACTCCGTGACTCTGCTCTCCTTGATACCCTTCTGTGACGGGGGGAGTCAACTAGTACAGCCAAACCAGATTCACAAAGGGAATTCTCCAGGAAAGCCCTGTGAATATTGTTATCTGTCCATGCCTCTCAAATAAGGAATCCCAGAGTAGGATGTTCCCTTTACTCTCACTTCCCTCTTTCTCCTCCTCTCATTAGGTGACAGTGCAGGGAACTAGGCTCTGAAGTCTGTGAGCCAGAGCCCTTCAGTTCTGATTACAGCCAGTAGGGGGTGCCTGTGAGGTGAGGAAAGGTGGGTAGGCGCCAACCTGTGGAGCCACATTGTTTCCAGAAGAGGAGAGTTGTGAGAAGCAAGTGGCCATCGAGGTTTGAGTTTAGAATTAGTGTTTCGAGTAATGAATCAAAGACAACTCCAGCTTGGCTGTAGTGTTGATATCTTCCAGCTGCTGCTTGTTCTGCGGCTGAGGGTATCATCGCAAAAGGATGGTGTGCGAAAAATGTGAACAGAAACTTGGTACTGTTATACATGGAAAGATGGTGCAAGGAATACCACAGAAAGCGGTGGAAGAAAGCTGAACGAAAATAAGGCTTTGACCTCAAAAAAAGCAAGGTTTGATCCGTATGGAAAGAATAAGTTCTCCACTTGCAGAATTTGTAAAAGTTCTGTACACCAACCCGGTTCTCATTATTGCCAGGGCTGTGCCTACAAAAAGGGCATCTGCGCTATGTGTGGAAAAAAGGTTTTGGATACCAAAAACTACAAGCAAACGTCTGTTTAGATGTATTGACGTTTCGGGTTTTCCGTATGATTTTACTTTTTGCTTTGAATTTTCAGGGCATAACTTAGATGTTCAAGTTACAAGATAACATGTCTTAAGACAAATAAACCAGGGAAGTAGAAAAAAAAAAAAGACAACTCCACCAGGTCCTAGTATGTCCTGATTCCTGTCCTCCCCCACCTCCATCACTTCCCAACACAGCAGCCAGTGATTCTTTAAAAACATAAGTCCCTGGAGAAGGAAATGGCAACCCACTCCAGTGTTCTTGCCTGGGATATGCCATGGACAGAGGAGCCTGGAGATCTGCAGTCCATGAGGTTGCAAGAGAGTCGGACACGACTTAGCAACTACACAACAATGTTTGTATACAGCACATGGCAACCCACTGTAGTATTCTTGCCAGGAGAATTTCATGGACACAGGATCCTGGCAGACTACATTCCACAGGGTCGTAAAGAGTTGGACACACCTGAATGACTAACACTTTCACTTTTTTGCATAACTTAGATGGTAATTTTACTTCCTTCTGCAGATTCTGGTTTTGTTGTTTTGTCACTTCAGAAAGTCAAATAAACTATGATTTATCCACATGATGGAAAGTTGTGCAACCATTAAAATGTTTGCAATAGCAAATGCTTATTATAAACAAGAATAAAATACAAAAATATTTTGTGTAATCCAATTACACATGTAAGAAGTGGAGAATAATAAAAGCCCAAGAAGAAAGCTACTACACATTAAAATGATTTTCTTTGGTATTGAAAAAAGTGAGTCCCAACATGTCACATCTGTGCTTAAAGACTTGCAGTGGCTCCCATCGTGTTCTGAGTAAAAGCCAAAGGCTTTGTGTGGCCTACAGACCCTGCGACCTGCCTTGCTTTACTCTCTGACCTCATTTCCTCTTGCTCACTCAGCTGCAGCCCACACTGTTCCTCAAACACACCAGGCACATCCCTGCCTCAGTGTTTGTTCTGGCCACTTACTCCTCCCAAGTCTCCTTCCTCAATACAAACACGGCAGTTCCTTCACTTCTTAAGATCTGTGAGGTGCGCCTCTGACACATGATTCACGTCTCCCTGCTTCATTTTTCTGCATTGTTCTTACCACCATCAGACATACTATAGACTTGATTATTTGCAGTGGTCACTCTTCTCCACTACAATGTCAGACCCAGAAGAGGAAGGAGTTTCCCTGCTTTATTCGTTGTTTAGTCCCCAGCACCTAGAACTGTGTGGGGTCCGTGGCAGGTGCTCAGGAAGTTTTTACTACAGGAATGAATAAATGAATGGGTATTCAAACACATAGTCTAATTCCTGTGCCCAAGTGTCTTCTTAGTTGCAAGCTGATTTCCAAGAATTGAGTATCCAAAACAAAAGAAGAAACCAGTCAATGAAAAGACTGGAGAAAAACAGACATTTGTTGAGAATGACTTTGCACACTGAACCTTAAATAGCTTTCAAAACGAAATTGGTAGCTGAGAGTGTTACAAGCTCCAGAAATGACCACAGTGGGTAAGCTGCCAATCTAGGAAGAGCCAGATTTACATAGGCACCAGATGCTAATGCCAGAAATTCTAAGGGCTCTCTTTTCTTTTTTCTTTTAAGGCAGCCTTTTCTGGAAAATCCAACTGACATTTTAGTTCAGGTCAAGGATTCATATAAGTAGCACAGACTTCAAACATTTTCTCCCATGGTTCCCATATTTGTCAGATAAAGTTCCCCAAGTTTTGTTTCAAAAATAAGCTAGTCATAACTGTAACATGAAAATGACTCTGAAGATAGATTTTGTCTGGACTTGACCTATTCCATGAGTTTTGACAAATGTATAATAACAAGTATCCATCATTATGGTATCAGATTAATTTACTGCCTTCAAAATCCTCTCTGCTCCACCTGTTCATCCCTCCCTCCCCCCCACCTCTTGGTAACTACTGACTTTTTTGTAACTGTTTCTTTAGTTCTGTTATTAACAGGATATCATACAGTTAGAATTATACATCATGTAGCCCCTTCAGATTGGCTTCTTTCACTGAGTAGTAAACATTTAAGATTACTCCATATTTTTTCATGGTTTGATAGCTCGTTTCTTTTTAGCACTGAAGGGTAGTCTATTGCCTTGATGTTACCACAGTTTACTTATTGAAGGATATCTTGGTTGCCTCTAAATTTTGACAGTCATAAACTTTGTGTGGACATAAGTTTGCAACTGATTTGAGTAAATACTAAGATGTGCCATAGCTGAGTTGTACAGAATGTTTCTCATTCTAAAGAGAAAAAAAAGTTGCCTTCCATCTTCCCTGGGGCTGGGCATTTATCATCAAAGTTAGATACATATTCAAATTAGTCACTCAATTGTGTCTAACTCTTTGTGACCCCATGGACTGTAGACCATCCGTTTTCTCTGTACATGGGGATTCTCCAGGCAAAAATACTGGAGTGGGTTGTCATGCCCTCCTCCAGGGGGATCTTCCTAACCCAGGGATTGAACCCAAGTCTTCCACATTGCTGCTGCTGCTGCTAAGTCACTTCAGTCGTGTCCCACCCTGTGCAACCCCAGAGATGGCAGCCCACCAGGCTCCACCATCCCTGGGATTCTCCAGGCAAGAACACTGGAGTGGGTTGCCATTTCCTTCTCCAATGCATGAAAGTGAAAAGGGAAAGTGAAGCTACTCAGTCGTGTCCGACTCTTCGCGACTCCATGGACCGCAGCCTACCGGGCTCCTCCGTCCATGGGATTTTCCAGGCAAGAATACTGGAGTGGGTTGCCATTGCCTTCTCCCTCACACATTGCAGGCAGATTCTTTACCAGCTGAGCCACCAGGGAAGCCCAAGAATACTGGAGTAGGCAGCTTATCCCTTCTCCAGGAGATCTTCCCAACCCAGAAATCAAACCAGATCTCCTGCCCTGCAGGTGGATTCTTTACCAGCTGTGAGCTACCAGGGAAGCAGGGAGGAGTTACAGATATTTTTCTCACTTTAAACATTTCTTCAGTTTACCCTTCTAGTAAAAATTATAGTTAGTATAATAATAACTCTTGCAAACATCCTTATTGACACTCTTCCTTTTCTATAGTAGCTGACCTCGCTTGCTAAATCTCAAATTATCACTACCACCTGAGCCGTCAGTACATCTTGTAGACTTGTATTCTAACGTTCAGCGATTACCAAGACAGTAACAACGCAGAGGTGACTTCTAGTCATCAAGAAAAGGGTCCATTTCACTTAATATACCATCAATTATATTTGCTATATTCCAGTTCTTTGACAATAGGTGTACCATATGTGTTTGATGCTATAAATTTTATTAATCAGGCTATTTAATAAACTAAAATACTGGTTTTTCTATCAAATTGGTAAATCACGTTTAATACCTACAATACATAATGAAGTTGTAGTCATCATTCTTTGTGACCCCATGGACTGTACAGTCCATGGAATTCTCCAGGCCAGAAGACTGGAGTGGGTAGCCTTTCCCTTCTCCAGGGCATCTTCCCAACCCAGGATCAAACCCAGGTCTCCGACATTGCAGGCGGATTCTTCACCAGATGAGCCACCACGGAAGCCCATAACAAAGTTAAAGATGAGGACACTATCATGTCACAGATTGTGGTGAGTTCCACTTTCTGTCAAGAAAGAAGACTCTGTTCCCGAGGTTTGAAAACAGGTTGCTCCAATTATTTTGTGTCCTCTGCCTGGCGCCAGCCTGTCTTTAGGTGGCGCCAGAGTACAGAGGATGCCTTCCAAAAGGCACAGTAAGTTGAAAAATGGTACGTGATTGCACACACACAGCAAACACTAACTGTAGAATTTAGGGGAAAAGCATATGGGTGTTCACTGTGCAATTTTCAACTTTTCTGTATGTTTGAAATTTTTTATAATAAAATATCAGGGAGGGAAAAAATGGATTTTCCTAACATGACGGGCTGTGCGTAAAAGTAATCTGTGCTGTGCTCAGTGATGTCTGACTCTTTGCAGTCCCCTGGACTGTAGCCCGCCAGGTTCCTCTGTGCATGGAATTTTCCAGGCAAGAATACTAGCCGGGGTTGCCATTTCCTCCTGCAGAGGTTCTTCCCAACCCAGGGAGGGAACCCCAGTCTCCTGCATCTCCTGCACTGGCAGGCGGATTCTTTACCACTGCGCCCCCTGGGAAGCCGACAGTAACCTACACAGAAAAGTTTCCTTCATTCATCTCTGAGCTATATTCATCATCTTTAAAACTTTTATACATTCAGTACTTTGGCTCTCACGACACTTTAAGAGTAAGGAATTGTGAATTGTGGTGTTTTCCAGACAAGAACTCCCGTTAATATTGACTATCCAATATTAGTTATGACATGTCTTGTAATCCAAGTTAAAATACAGACTCCTTGGGGGCAGGTTCCATTCCTCTCTGTGTATTTATTTCCCCAGCTCCTAGCTAAAGACACTAAGTGCTCAAGAAACTCCTGATTAATTTTAAATAATGCAGAGAAGTAGCATAGTTTAAAACTGAAAAGCCAAGGGCTTGGTGATTACTGAGAATTTAACACAGTGAAATACAGAGAGGTTCTTTGATGAATTTTAAATGCGTCGATGGATTTGTCTAACTAAAAATGCCCTTGATGTCATGGTGGTCCTTGGATTTCGTTTTAAAATGCTATTGTAGGTGCCCACTGTCTAACTGCTAGAAAAAACCCAGAGACATGTACATGTGCACCCCACATGTTAAACCCCACAGTGCCTAGTGATGAGCAGATACTCAAAATTTAGCCTATGAATGATGAACATCTAGAGAAAGTCTTCAGCGGCAATTTGAACTAGGAAGTTGTAAGTTCTTAAATTGCAAAGCATCTTCTCTTATGACTTGTTATATATACTAATCTATGTATTTATATTTCTGAATTCTTATGTTACCTAATGTGGCTCTTTCTATTGATCACATTTACCCCAAAGTTACACACTTTGTATCTACTAGCAGTTGGTTCACATGTTCTCAAAGGGTCATATAATTAGTGAGACTTTGGAAGAATTAGGCCTACTATTTGAAGAATTTTTGCTATATATTAGAGTGTATCATAAAATTTTCACAGTTTAACAAATTGTGCAAACATATTAATTACACTGTATGTGAAACTATATTTAAACATATTGTATCTGACCAAATGCACTTAGAAAAATCTCAGACATATTCCTTCATGTTTAGCATGTTCTCTTAATTTATGAAATCCCTAAAGGATGATTTGCTACAGGCCAGCTGGGGTGGGGAAGGGTGTGGAGCTAATCATATTAAAAGCTGTGACTCAGACCCACATTAGCTGAGCTTTCCTTTCTATAGCAACTTCAGATTTATGCTATATTCAGCAAATATGGACCCAGTTGCTTCAAATATTGAATATCCTCTGGGATGGAACCCGAAGAAGCACTGGTGACCATAGTCTCACAGGTTCAGAAATGAATGAGAAAATTTGCCCTGAGATTTAGGGTGGGGTGGGAAGAGTCATGGAATGACTTGAGCATGAAATTCCATTGGGTGAGGCCCTTGGGAAGGCATTGATTGCTGCTGGAGAGAATTCCTTGTAATGAGAGAACTGAAGAGGCTCTTAAGTCATTTTGTCTTTAATATAGCAGCAATACTCTTATTTGAGCTAGTTTTCAGCAAATGACTGAATAATAGAGTTAAATTCAGGTAGAATCATATAACAGGATCTAGAGAATATATTCTCTAACCAACCTTTCTTCTTGTGTAATTTGATATCCTGTGCAATTTGATATTTTAATATTACTTACATAGACTTTTATTCAGTTCAGTTCAGTTTCTCAGTCGTGTCCGACTCTTTGAGACACCATGAACCGCAGCACACCAGGCCTCCCTGTCCATCACCAGCTCTCGGAGTACACCTAAACCTATGTGCATTGAGTCGGTGATGCCATCCAACCATCTCATCCTCTGTCGTCCCCCTTTCCTCCTGCCCTCAATCTTTCTCAGCATCAGGGTCTTTTCAAATGAGTCAGCTCTTTGCATCAGGTGGCCAAAGTATTGGAGTTTCAGCTTCACCATCAGGCCCTCCAATGAACACCCAGGACTGATTTCCTTTAGAATGGGCGGTTGGATCTCCTTGCAGTCCAAGGGACTCTCAAGAGTCTTCTCCAACACCACAGTTCAAAAGCATCAATTCTTTGGCGCTCAGCTTTCTTTATAGTCCAACTCTCACATCCATACATGATCACTGGAAAAACCACAGCTTTGACTAGATGGACCTTTGTTGGCAAAGTAATGTCTCTGCTTTTTAATATGCTGTCTAGGTTGATCATAACTTTCCTTACAAGGAGCAAGCGTCTTAATTTCATGGCTGCAGTCGCCATCTGCAGTGATTTTGGAGCCCAGAAAAATAAAGTCAGCCACTATTACCACTGTTTCCCCATCTATTTGCCATGAAGTGATGGGACCAGATGCCATGATCTTAGTTTTCTGAATGTTGAGCTTTAAGCCAACTTTTTCACTCTTCTCTTTCACTTTCATCAAGAGGCTCTTTAGTTCTTCTTCACTTTTTGCCATAAGGGTGGTGTCATCTGCATATCTGAGGTGATTGATATTTCTCCCGGCAATCTTGATGCCAGCTTGTGCTTCCTCCAGCCCAGCATTTCTCATGATGTACTCTGCATAGAAGTTAAATAAGCAGGGTGACAATATACAGCCTTGACATACTCCTTTTCCTATTTGGAACCAGTCTGTTGTTCCATGTCCAGTTCTAACTGTTGCTTCCTGACCTGCATACAGGTTTCTCAAGAGGCAGGTTAGGTGGTCTGGTATTCCCATCTCTTTCAGAATTTTCCACAGTTGATTGTGATCCACACAGTCAAAGGCTTTGGCATCGTCAATAAAGCAGAAATAGATGTTTTTCTGGAACTCTTGCTTTTTTGATGATCCAGAGGATGTTGGCAATTTGATCTCTGGTTCCTCTGCCTTTTCTAAAACCAGCTTGAACATCTGGAAATTCACGGTTCACGTATTACTGAAGCCTGGCTTGGAGAATTTTGAGCATTACTTTACTAGCGTGTGAGATGAGTGCAATTGTGCGGTAGTTTGAACATTCTTTGGTGTTACCTTTCTTTGGGATTGGAATGAAAACTGACCTTTTCCAGTCCTGTGGCCACTGCTGAGTTTTCCAAATTTGCTGACATATTGAGTGTAGCACTTTCACAGCATCATCTTTTAGGATTTGAAATAGCTCAACAGGAATTCCATCACCTCCACTAGCTTTGTTCATATTGCAATATAAAAATACATACATACAAATTCAGAGATCCATAGACTTTGGTTTTGGAAAAATACCCTGTTTTTTTCTAAGTCCTGCTTAAAGTAAAGACAGCGTCACAGGATTTTTCAGAAGACACATCTCTCACAGATCGTCCTGCTCCTCCCCAAGCAAGGAGTGTGTGTGTGTGTGTGTGTGTGTGTGTGTGTGTGTGTGTGTGTGTGTGCCTGAGCATGCATACTCAGTTGCTCAGTTGTGCCTGACTCTGCAATCCCGTGGACTATGGCCCACAGGGCTCCTCTGTCCATGAGATTTTTCAGGCAACAATACTGAAGTAGGTTGCCTTTTCCTCCTCCAGGGGGTCTCCTGACCCAGGGATCAAACTCAAGTCTCCTGAGTCGCTTGCATTGGCAGGCAGATTCTTTACCTGGGAAGCCCAAGCAAGGATTACCACAAACAATAAAGGAACAGTCTTGAAAATGATGGGGAACAACTGACATAATTTCTTAAGTCAGAGTGACAGGTGAGATCATTGTGTACATTGTGGGTATTTCCTCCAGAATATGTGGCTTTGTTTAATATTTAGGGTCACTGAAAGCCTGATGAGTCAAAAAAATATATACATTCTTAACCTGAGAGGTTGAAATTATTAATCATTAGAATTCAAGTGTAAACATTACTAGACTTTCCAGAGAACACGAAAAATTGTATTCTTCTTCCTTCTGTAGGCTCTTGTGTTTGTTTGTTTTCTTATATATATATCAATCACCCCCTTCCTACTGCAGCCTCGTTCTCAGCCTTCCCTTTTCTCAGTAAGTACAGACAGTGAATCTTAAACTTGAAGGTGTTCAGACATCTTCAGCGTACCTCTTACAGAAGCAGAAGACTGGCCCCACCTTAGACCTGTAGAGAGGGAAGTTCTGGGGCTGGAGCTGGAATCTTCATTTTAAATAAGCCACAGTTTCATTCTAACCTGTGAGAACTAGCTTTGTTGTTCACTCAGTCATGTTTGACTCTTTGCGACCCCGTGAACTCCAGCATGCAAGGCTTCCCTGCCCTTCACTATCTTCTTGAGTTTGCTCAAACTCAAATCCATTGAATCAGTGATACCATCCAACCATCTCATCTTTTGTCACCCCCTTCTCCTCCTGTCTTCTGTCTTTCCCAACATCAAGGTCTTCTTCAATGTATCAGCTCTTTGCATCTGGTGGCCAAAGTATTGGAGCTTCAGCAACAGTTCTTCCAATGAATATTCAGGGTTGATTTCCTTTAGGATTGACTGGTTTGATCTCCTTGCTGTCCAAGGGACTCTCAAGCGTCTTCTCCAGCACCATAGCTCAAAATCATCAACTCTTCTGCACTTAGCCTTCTTTATGCTCCAACTCTTACATCCGTACATGACTGCTGGAAAAATCATAGCTTTGACTATCCAAACCTTTGTTGGCAAAGTAATGTCTCTGCTTTTTAATATGCTAAGTTCGTCATAGCTTTTCTTCCAAGGAACAAGTATCTCATAATTTCATGGCTGCAGTCACTGTCTGCAGTGATTTTGGAGTTAAAGAAAATGAAATTGTCACTGTTTCCACTTTTTCCCATCTATTTGCCATGAAGCAACGGGACTGGATACCATGATCTTCATTTTTTGAATGTTGAGTTTTAAGTCAGCTTTTCCACTCTCCTCTTTCACCTTCATGAAGACACTCTCTAGTTCCTCTTCACTTCTGACATTAAAGTGGTGTCATCTGCATATCTGAGGTTGGTGAGAACTAGCTAGAGCCCTGTTTTTCCTTGTACACTCCATTCCTCCATCAACTCCCCTTGACAGAGGAAAGAGTGATTTACAAAGGTGCTTCCCAAATTTTATTGCTCACTGAATCACTTGGGAATCTTGTTCAAATATAGGGTAGGGTTAGGCCCAGCTGGTGTTGGGTAGAGCCAGAGCTTCTGCATTTCTAACAAGTTCCCAGCTGATACTGATGCTGCTGGTCCAAGGACCACAGTTTGAGTAACAAGGATTTAATGCAGGAAATCTGTGACTTTTACAGACTGCTCCTCTCCACCCCCATTCATTCTCACTGGGGAAAATGCCCCTACTTTGTTTGGCCTCTTTAAATTGTTGGTTTGCATCTTCAGCAATAAACTGTGATGGCTGAACAGGCATTTATAGAACAGTATTCTAATCAAATAAAATCCACAGAAATATTCGCTATCATTTCACAACGTACCATCACAATGTCCTGCATGGTAATTAGGCATAACTGCCAAGCAGGCCATATAATTGCCATAATTAATATCACCTTTACACAAATGTCATCTTTAGAATTTCTCTTCTCATTGGATCAAGTTCCTCCCAGTGCATAATCATGTTCTCACCCAATGATGTGAATAAAGCCTAAACCGGAGTTTAGAAGATTTTCCAATGCCATTTGGTGTTGATGAGGTAAATAATTTAGGAAACTAGAAAGGTGTTTGAAAGGTAAATAATTAAACCAAAGAAAATAGAATCAGAGAAAGTTAAAATCAAGACTTCCCAGATTTCTAATCTCGTCTAGGCTGACTCTCTCTTCACGAGCCCACTGAGCAACAAAGCTACATGGTGAAGGGCCAATGTGAACATGTTCAGAAAGGGAGTAAACAGATCTCGACACCTACGGCTGACAGATAGTAGGGCAAAGAACAAGGGTTGGTGACAGGGTATGGATAGCAAAACGCTCACATGAAAAGAAACTCTGTTCAGATACAATGTATGTCTTACATGAATGTTTAAGGTTGGGAGGTGAGAAAGGAGAAGAGTAGTCCCAGAAATAAAGCTTCTAGATTCGGTCTAGACCTACAGTGGGCTCAGGGATGAACTGATTCAGGCACATCACTTCTTGGGAAGGAGACTTTTAAGTAAAATTGAAGAAAAAAAAAAGCAATAGAATGGCAATCTTTATTTTCTTTGTACTATCTTATTCTCAAGACTGTATTTTAGCTACTCTAGCGAGTAGATTAGAACAAGAAGAAATGAATGATTAAGGGTAGTTAAGGGTGGGCTGCAGTCCATGGGGTCCAACAGAGTCGGACATGACTGAAGAGACTTAGCAGCAGCAGCAAGGGTAATAGAATATGCCACTTAGGCATATTAAATATTTTGAGCTAAAGGCAACTAAGTACGAGGAAAGGTCTTTACATGCCCCACCTTTGCCTAAAAGCAAGACCCAAATCTATGTCCCCAGTGGCCCCCCAGCCCCTCTTTACCAGGAAAACAAGTTAATCACCAGAAACAACCCTAGACCCTTATCAGCTCAAAGAAAACATCACAGGAACCTACGTAGCACATTTTAAGGACCCTTCTCTTCCATTAGTTGCCCCATAGATTTACCTTCCCTGAATTTGCTGTTCTAGAAACTCAAAGACCTTTCCTTTGTCTTGACACTTTCTACAAATTTGTCATTCTTTTGTTTAGATGCCATATAAGCCCCAATTTCCAACCACTCCTTTGAATGACTCATCTCTGAGCACCCGGTGTGGATGCCCGCTGCCCAGGTTCATAAACCTGAGTTTGATTTTCTCTTGTTCATCTGTCTTTTGTCATCTGATTTGCAAGGCCCTAGCTGGAGAACCTAATGCTGGTCGAGTGTTCCTCCCTTATACAGCTGACTATAGAGAAAATTAGGCTGGTGAAATGAAACCAATATAATTCTCTTAGAGAAATTCAATGAAGACTGTCACACTATAAAATGATATGCTAAAATATACCACAAGATATGAGCTTTAATGATGCTTTCATTGCGTTATAGAGAACAGAAAGGTTAGAAAAGAAATTGGAACAAAAGCCTAGAAACAATAAATGCAATTAAAAAGTAATGGTCTTTTGATGGCAGGTGAACAGAATAGAAAGGCCGTGTTTCCCTGGGGCCCATCTTTCAACAGGCTGACTTATTCAGGTGGTTCTCAGCCCTCTGGGCCATGATGGGGAGGGATGTGATGACATTTACAAAGCACTAGAAACCATGCTTTAGAGCTAAGACCTCACGTTAGAAACTTCCCTCACTGTAACTTGGTCGGTGTCTAGATCTCTTCCATTTATTGTCACAAAAACATTGTTTAGAAGTCTCTCCTTTTTTTTTTTTTCCCTGAGCAGGATATTTTAATTCTTAAGTTTCTAACTTGCCATTCTCTCTTAATAGCAAAAACGTTTTTAGATGTTAAAAGGAATTTCCTATTAAGTTACTCAGCATGGTGTTTGAGCAAGAGTGCTTTGAGAGAAATCATGTTAGAGTACTTGAAACAACCTCCCTCACAGCCTGGGGTTCCCAGGGGTTCAGGTAAAAGAATCCGCTGCCAAAGTAGGAGACACAGGAGATCCCCTGCGTCAGGAAGATCCCCTAGAGGAGAAAATGGCAACCCACTCCAGTATTCTTGCCTGTAAAATTCCATGGACACAGGAGATTGGTGGGCTACAGTCCATGGGGTCGCAAAGAGATACGACTGAGCGACTAAGCACACACACAAGCCTTCACAGCCCATCTTTCCAGAGGGCTCCAAGGTGTGTATGCTTAACTGGGACTGTTTAGCTGCTCGAGTCCCAGGGAGAAATCCTTACAGGACTCCCACCCCAGTCGCGGTTGAGAGCAGCCCTCCAGCATCCTTCTGCCTCCTGGGCTGAGACCATTGATGCCCACCGTCTCTAAAGTTTCTCTAAAGCCCCTGTACCACTTTTTGAAGAGAGCAGCTCCTGGCTCTTTAAGGGTCCTCTCCGTGGCTGGGATCTCCAGGTGCCCATGACACTTTGCAAGTTTGCTGAAGTCTCTCCAGCCAGACTTGTGCATCACAGAGAGGTGGTAGTTTCATTCAAGTTAATGCTACAGAAGATAACTAAGGGTGAGGGGGGCTGTGGAAGAGGAATGCGTTGGGCATTTTGCAGTATGCCTTTATGGTGCAGGAAAGTCAGCCTCCAGCAGTAAAAGTTGTGCTGGTCCTAGAGATAGATCAATGGGGTCTCAATCCAGGTCAGCCATTTATTTATTATGTAAGTTAACCCACAAACCTCTGTCTATGTCTCCTAAAAAAAGAGAAATTGTTAGTCCCTCAGTTGTGTCCAACTCTTTGCAGCCCCTTGGACTGTAGCCCCACCAGGCTCCTCTGTCCATGGGATTCTCCAGGCAATAATACTGGAATGGGTAGCTATTCCCTTCTCAAGGGGATATTCCCAACCCAGGGATTGAACCCAGATCTCCTGCCTTTCCCTGCCTGCTTTACAGCTCAGCTCAGTACATTCCTTTTAGAATGATGTTGCCGTATTCAGATCATGTGCTTTGGGTAAGCCACCCCCTTCTTCTCAAGGCTCAGAGGTAAAGAATCCACCTACAATGTAGAAGATGTAGGAGACCTGGGTTCTATCCCTGGGTTGGGAAGATCCCCTGGAGAAGGACATGACAACCCACTTCAGTATTCTTGCCTGGAGAATCCCATGGACAGAGGAGCCTGGTGGGCTACAGTCCATGGGGTCGGAAAGAGTCAGACACGACTGAGCGACTAAACAACTCCTCCTCCTTCTCTCTGGCTCCAAGTTCCTTCCTGGGTGTGTGTGAGGGGGATGGGTGGAGGGGGAGTTGTCTCTAAAAGCGGTTCATCTATTCAAAAACATGTGTTAAATAATACATTCATGGCACATGCTGGGCCCTCAGGAAACAAGGTTGAAGAACATGCTCTTACCTTCAAGTACCCTGGAGTCTGGAGAGAGGAGAAGAAGTCAGTCAGCGTAGGGGGTGGGGAGGAGGGTATCAAGGGAGTGCAGCGAAGGGGGATGGGCACAGACACAATGATGCACTAAACCAGCAGCTTTCCAGACAACACCACACGCCCCACCCCCACTTGCAGCCAGCATAGTGAAAATGCTGAAAATGGGAAAACCTGAAAACGGGAAAGCTAAGTGGAAAAAAATGCAAAAAAGCAAAATGGCTGTCTGGGGAGGCCTTACAAATAGCTATGAAAGAAGAGAAGTGAAAAACAAAGGAGAAAAGGAAAGATATAAGCATCTGAATGCAGATTTCCAAAGAATAGCAAGAAGAGATAAGAAAGCCTTCTTCAGAGATCAATGCAAAGAAATAGAGGAAAAGAACAGAATGGGAAAGATCTCTTCAAGAAAATTAGAGATACCAAGGGAACATTTCAAGCAAAGATGGACTCGATAAAGGACAGAAATGGTCTGGACCTAACAGAAGCAGAAGACATTAAGGAGAAGTGGCAAGAACACACAGAAGAACTGTACAAAAAAGATCTTCATGACCTGGAAAATCATGATGGTGTGATCACTCATCTAGAGCCAGACATCCTGGAATGTGAACTCAAGTGGGCCTTAGAAAGCATCACTACGAACAAAGCTAGTGGAGGTGATGGAATTCCAGTTGAGCTATTTCAAATCCTGAAAGATGATGCTGTCAAAGTGCTGCATTCAAGATGCCAGCAAATTTGGAAAACTCAGCAGTGGCCACAGGACTGGAAAAGCTCAGTTTTCATTCCAATCCCAAAGAAAGGCAACGCCAAAGAATGCTCAAACTACCGCACAATTGCACTCATCTCACATGCTAGTAAAGTCATGCTCAAAATTCTCCAAGCCAGGCTTCAGCAATACGTGAACCGTGAACTTCCTGATGTTCAAGCCGGTTTTTGAAAAGGCAGAGGAACCAGAGATCAAATTGCCAACATCCGCTGGGTCATCGATAAAGCAAGAGAGTTCCAGAAAAACATCTATTTCTGCTTTATTGACTATGCCAAAGACTTTGACTGTGTGGATCACAATCAACTGTGGAAAATTCTGAGAGAGATGGGAATACCAGATCACCTAACCTGCCTCTTGAGAAATCTGTATGCAGGTCAGGAAGCAACAGTTAGAACTGGACATGGAACAACAGACTGGTTCCAAATAGGAAAAGGAGTACGTCAAGGCTGTATATTGTCACCCTGCTTATTTAACTTCTATGCAGAATACATCATGAGAAACGCTGGACTGGAAGAAACACAAGCTGGCATCAAGATTGCCGGAAGAAATATCAATCACCTCAGATAGGCAGATGACACCACCCTTATGGCAGAAAGTGAGGAGGAACTAAAAAGCCTCTTGATGAAAGTGAAAGAGGAGAGTAAAAAAGTGGGCTTAAAGCTCAACATCCAGAAAACGAAGATCATGGCATCCGGTCCCATCACTTCATGGGAAATAGATGGGGAAACAGTAGAAACAGTGTCAGACTTTATTTTTGGGGTCTCCAAAATCACTGCAGATGGTGACTGCAGCCATGAAATTAAAAGACGCTTACTCCTTGGAAGAAAAGTGATGACCAACCTAGATAGCATATTCAAAAGCAGAGACTTTACTTTGCCAACTAAGGTCCGTCTTGTCAAGGCTATGGTTTTTCCAGTAGTCATGTATGGATGTGAGAGTTGTACTGTGAAGAAGGCTGAGCACCGAAGAATTGATGCTTTTGAACTGTGGTGTTGGAGAAGACTCTTGAGAGTCCCTTGGACTGCAAGAAGATCCAACCAGTCCATTCTGAAGGAGATCAACCCTGGGATTTCTTTGG
This sequence comes from Ovis canadensis, assembly GCF_042477335.2. Classification (NCBI taxonomy): domain Eukaryota; kingdom Metazoa; phylum Chordata; class Mammalia; order Artiodactyla; family Bovidae; genus Ovis; species Ovis canadensis. The sequence goes on from NC_091252.1 coordinate 73,954,023, forward strand.
AGGGAATGATGCTAAAGCTGAAACTCCAGTACTTAGGCCACTTCATGCGAAGAGTTGACTCATTGGAACAGACTCTGATGCTGGGAGGGATTGGGAGCAGGAGAAGAAGGGGACGGCAGAGGATGAGATGGCTGGATGGCATCACTGACTCGATGGACGTGAATCTGAGTGAACTCCGGGAGTTGGTGATGGACAGGGAGGCCTGGCGTGCTGCGATTCATGGGGTCGCAAAGAGTCAGCCACGACTGAGCGACTGAACTGAACTGAACTGCAGTGTTGTAATGAGACATCTCTCCCCTGTCAGTTTTCATTCCGGTCCTAGTAATGCCAATGCCAAATAATGTTCAGACTACCATAATTGGGTTCATTTCATATGCTAGTAAGATTATGCTCAAAATCCTTCAAGCTAGGCTTCAACTGTACGTGAACTGAGAACTTCCAAATATACAAGCTGGATTTAGAAAAGGCAGAGGCACCAGAAATCAAATTCCAACATTCACTGGAACATAGAGAAAGCAAAGGAATTCCAAAAAAAATATCTGCTTCATTGACTGTGCTAAAGCCTTTGATTGTGTGGATCACAACAAACTATAGTTTCCACAACAAACTGTGGGAAATTCTGAAAAAGATGGGCACTTTGGTTGTGTCCAATTGTAATCCTATGAACTGTAGCCCGCCAGGATCCATTGTCCATGGGATTCTCCAGGCAAGAACACTGGGGTGGGTTGTCATTCCCTTCCCCAGAAATGTCACCAATAGGACATGGTAAAATATTTTATGATACCCTCCATGACAATATCTTTGCAACCATATTTTGCAGAATGTATTACTTACTTGTGACATAATAACTAAAGGAAAATGCACAATGTATGCTAATAACTATATACCACAAAAATCTCAATCTGTCAGGGAAGAACACATGTGGAGAAAAAGACTAGGAAAAGAAATTATAAAATGGTAATTACAATTCTTGCTAGGTAGTAAAAAATACCACATATTTTTATTTTTTCTTTTATGGTTTTTACTTTCCAAATTTTCTAAGTAAGCATTTTTATAATAGGGGGAAAAAAATACTGCCTAAATATTGTTAAAGTGGCAGCTGAAGAGAACCAGACCAGAAGCAAAACACTTAGTTTGTTGGTATTTACTGTCCATGAGATTTCTGAGTCTTTGTTCGTGGCACACCAGAGTTGTAAGCAGCTTTCTTAGAAACTCTCCGGACCTCAGTCCCCTTCCACTCCCCTACTATGGTCCCATCAGGATTCCTCGAATCTCTGGACTCTCATCCCTACTATGGTCCCATCAAAACTCCTCGAATCTCTGGACTCTCATCCCCACTATGGTCCCATCAGGACTCCTCGAATCTCTGGACTCTCATCCTATCACGCGCGCTCTCAGCACTCCTAAGTGACTTGCAGTTTCCTAGCTGCCGCAATTCTAGCTTTTCCCACAATATTGAGAGAGCCTCCATTCCTCTCTCCTTGGGGATAAGAATGCTTATAATATTTTTTTATATCCCCAGGAAGAACCATGTGATGACATGTCTGTGATCAGAGTTTCTGCTGTGGTCTGAAACTCTGTGGTCAGTTTCTCTGGTCAGAGTTTCTGCTCTGACCACTGCTTTTGCCCAGTGCAACCCGAGATAGCCATGGTCCATACCATGAGACTCTTTCTTAGCAATGCATGGTAATAACTGGACTATGGTGGACTAGCTTGGGTACTCCAGGGAATTTCATCAGTGGGCTGGCATTTTGAAACTGAGCCAGGCCCATCAGGCTCTTCCCTTGGAGACTTGAATTGGGAAGGACAGAAAGGAACACGCAGCTGGCAGAAGCTCAAGTTGAAGGGATGCACAGATGAAGTCAGGAGGGGAGGCTGCGTTCATGATAAGTCACGGCCATCCAGTCATGAGAAAGCAGAAACTATGAGCAGGCAGAGTCAGTGATGCGGGGAAAAAGCATGCAGAGTAGAGGGGAAAGGTGAGCTGTAGTGAGAGGCAAACCCACAAAATAGCATGGGGGAGAATCAGAGTGAAGTTTCAGACACTCCAGCTATCGAGGCTCTTAGATGTTGCTGCCTTACCACATGCTGGCTGACGTGCTGTTTCCTATTTTTTACTTTGGTTCATCTCCCTAGGTTCCGTGTGTTTCCTTATAATAACAAACACACCCTACCATCCTGCCTCCCTTTGTGCTAATCTTATGTTACAGAAGTCTCTGTTTTTCTTGAAATCAGAAGCACTGAATTTGAATTTTGGTTGATCCATTTACTTACTGAATTGTGTATCCGCTTATTAAATAATATGTTAAAATTGTGCCAATATTCTATTCCCTAGGGACATGAAAATATGTGATTTGATACTTGTTCTTACTGATTATCTGTACGGGCCTTCAAAGTGGTGATAAAACATAAATATGAGAGGCATAAAGGATAGAATGGATATAATTGAATACTGGGGATGGGTGAGAGAGTCGGACACGACCGAGTGACTGAACTGAGAGAAAGTATAAGGAAAAGACATGAGAGAATTTTTAAATTATGTTTCAGAACTTTGTCTGGGTCACTGACAGAATGACAGTGCTGTTCTCCAAAATAAAGAATTCAAGGATGATGAGCATTTAAGGACATCTAGGTCTTGGTATCCAAAATGCAGCTGTGGAAAGAGATCATAACTTAAAACATTGATTTAGGAACAATAAATATTACCAATAATATTTGGATCTATGACTTTCACAATAAGAAGAAGGCTGAGGACTAAATTCTGGGCACCATTTAATGGGAGGCAGAGAATTACGTTTCTAGAAAGGGGCCACATAGGAGTGATCCATTAGTGGGAGAACCAAGAGATGAATACGTCACAGATGCTAGACAGTGGTAGATTGTTTCAAGCAGGAGGACATAATCAATAGTGCAAGTACCGCAGAGATATTGAGAAAGGTAAGGTATGGACTGAAAGATGCCCATTATATTTGTAATATGGAAGTTCCTGGTGACCTAGATGAGAGGGCTGAGTGAGAAAACCACTAAGAGAATAATGAGCTGAGGGTCAAACAGTAAGCATGAATTATTCATTCAGTAAGTTAGACTCAAATAGGGAAGAGAGAGACAGAGAAACACCCCAGGAAGGCGATGTGAGGGGATGCAGTCAGGAATTAATGGAGCCCATCCATTGGTCTTCACCCTTTTCCACAAAGCGGGAAAGTTTAACTCTCTTGGGTTCCAGCTGAGCATGGCTGAGTGTCCACACAGGTCGGCTCCTCTGTGTTCTGGTCTCCTCCCCACTCCCCCCAAGTCCATGGGGAGCCCCTGTAGGAGCTCCTGCATGTAGTCTCTTCTGCCTCTGTCCAGGCTCCTCCTCCTGCAAGACTGGAAGAGAACCGCCCCTCTTCCAACTTAAACCCTGGCTCTGAGGTCTTCCTAGCTGTTCCACGTCTGCCTATAGGCATGTGAATGCCATGCTCTTCTAAAGAAGCGGAGAGACAAAGTGGGGGTTACATTGTGTAGGAGGAAACTAGGAGCTGTCCTCCAAAGCTTGGTTTAGGAAGAAAGCAAGCAGGTGTGCCCAGGATTGGGTGTGGGCCCTCCAAGTCCCATCTGCTCCAGGGTCCCCCACACTGTTGGCACCTATTCACATGCCTCCCTAAACAAACATTCATCCTCAAAGGATAGATTTATAAAGGGGGATAAAATACATAGTTAACTCTGATAAATTTCAGGAATCCTCTCTGCTGTGGATTCAATAAGACGTGATGTTATAATCCCTCAGTTACACTAGAGGGATTTTGAGATGAGATAACTTGAATTCCAATAAACTTGAGGGAGATTCTCCTTAGGTTCTGTATGGGGGAAGGGCAAGGAATCCTTCATGCTGAGCTTGGTCCCCCTGCTGGGAAGGACAGGTTGTTGTCGGTTAGTCTCTAGGTCATGCCGACTCTTTTGCAACCCCATGGACTATAGCCCACCAGGCTCCTTCTTCCATGGGATTTTCCAGGCAAGAATACTGGAGTGGGTTGCTATTTCCTACTCCAGGGGTTCTTCCCGACCCAGGTTGAACTCGAGTCTCCTGCGTTGGCAAGAGGATTCTTTACCACTGACCCACCTAGGAATAGGTGATAAAAGAGTCTAGTTCCTGAGTAAGAAGGGGTGGGGCTCTGGGGCACAGGAGGGCATAGCTTACCTGCTGAAAGAGAAAGAGGAAAGTTTGGGAACAGGTAAAGACACATTTGTAGATGTGGGGCAGGACAAGACAGAGTTCTTACTTATGGTTGTGATTTCACAGTAAATTATAAACAAAAGCTGCTGGCACAAAGTGTTCAGGAGATAAGAATTACTGCTACTAGTAATAGCAGATCTGTGTTTTGGATAATGAAGGGGAACCAGCTCCTTTATACACACTATCTTATTGAGCCCCCATCACAGCCTTCTGAAGTGCAATTAACCCTTAAATACAAGTTTGTTAACAAAGGACTTCTTCAGTATTCCAACACTGCTGAAAAAAAAACCAGGAAATGCTAATTGCAATATTCCACTGAATATCTATGAAAGTTACACGGAAAGCTGTACCAATAAACATGTGCATGCTTAGCTGCTCAGTCGCATCTAACACTTTGCAACCACCTGGTCTCTACCCTGCCAGGCTCCTCTGTCCATGGGATTTTCCAGGCAAGAATATTGGAGTGGATTGCCATTACCTTCTCCAGGGGATCCTCCTGACCCAGAAACCGAATCTACATCTCCTGCTTTGACAGGCGGATTATTTACCCCTCTGCCATCTGGGAAGCCTCAAATAGACATGCTACCCTACATTTGAAGCAGTCTATACATAAGCAAATTTTACTTCCCTGGTCATTTCCTATTATTCCATGGAGGCCCTGGCTTCTAGGATTACAATTACATTAACATCCAAGAAGGCACAGTAAAAATGATTTTTAAATGATATAACTTGTAAGGATCTTTATAGTTTGATCTTCTTGATCCTAATCATGAGACCAGCTGGAGAGAAACTTGTCAAAGAACTTCAGGAGTACTGAATTATTGGAATTTATCAGATATCAGATGTTTGAGACATAGAGAAAGGTAAAGTCACAGCTTTTAGGGTCCTATCTTTAGACTGCTGCATCAAAAGACCTGGGATTCTGTTCAACTGAACAGCAACATGTGAGCATTATGCTGGGCTTCAGGGTTTTCATACCAAAATGATGCAAATACACCCAATGCCCATAAGAAGTTTACAGTCAGTCAGAGGAAGAAAAATACAGACATCGATAATGATTTTGTAGACTTTATGGCAGGCACAGCCCCAGGCCTAGCGATTCTGATTAATTGGGCCAGGGAGTCAGCGTTTTCTGAAAGCTCCCCTGTGACTCTCCTGTGCATCACAGTTGAGAACCCTGCTCTGGCTCCTAAGGCAGGTGTAGGTGGATGAATGAGTGATGGTACAGTTGGAAAACAGATGGGGAAACAGTGGAAACAGTGTCAGACTTTATTTTGGGGGGCTCCAAAATCACTGCAGATGGTGACCACAGCCATGAAATTAAGAGACGCTTACTCCTTGGAAGGAAAATTATGACCAACCTAGATAGCATATTAAAAAGCAGAGATATTACTTTGCCAACAAAGGTCCGTCTAGTCAAGGCTATGGTTTGTCCAGTGATCATGTATAGATGTGAGAGTTGGACTGTGAAGAAAGCTGAGCTCCGAAGAATTGATGCTTTTGAACTGTGATGTTGGAGAAGACTCTTGTGAGTCCCTTGGACTGCAAGGAGATCCAACCAGTCCATCCTAAAGGAGACCAGTCCTGGGTGTTCATTTGAAGGACTGATGCTGAGGCTGAAACTCCAATACTTTGGCCACCTCATGCAAATAGTTGGCTCATTAGAAAAAACCCTGATGCTGGGAAAGATCGAGGGCAGGAGGAGAAGGGGACAACAGAGAATGAGATGGCTGGATGGCATCACTGACTCGATGGATGTGAATCTGAGTGAACTCCAGGAGATGGTGATGGACAGGAAGGCCTGGCGTGCTGCAATTCATGGGATCACAAAGAGTCGGACACGACTGAGCAACTGAATTGAACAGGTAATACTGCAGTGAGAGGCTCGGGCCTCCCTGTAGAAGGCCTTTAAAACAACCTTGAGGGAAAGAGGTTATCACACCTAAATGGTAAGATTATTCCAGCAAAAGTGGGGCAAGAAGATTGGCATGCATAGGCACTGAAGGTCATGAGGTCAGTTAGGAAACTTGGAAAGGCAAAAGAAATCAAGGCTCAAGTGCAGAATTGGGAAAGTAGAAATGAAAAGGAAGCAGTAAGTGAGAGAAACATGATAACAGGCAGGATGTGAAATCTAATGAGATGGAAAGAGGGGAAGAAGAGGCAGGACTCCAAATGGTCCTCAGAGCTTTATGTGTGGGTGACCGGATAAAGGTAATGCATTAAAACAAATAAGGAAATCAGACACTGGGTCTGGTGATCTTAGTATGGAGGAATGAAAAGTAGAGGATTCAAGGGAAAGGTTAGAGAGCAAAGTTGGAAGATAAAGATAAGGAGCAGATAATCCATGATGCTCCTACTTCAAAAATAAAACAAGAGCTGCCACTATTCCAGGAGCATACCCTTTTCAAAACCATCTTTCTAAAATTAGCATTGTTAGCATATTTAAACAGTTACTGGAGCTTTTACTGACTTCCCATTGCTGCCATAACAAATTACCTCAGACTTAGTGGCTTAAAAGCAATGCAGCTATATTATCTTATAGCTCTGTAGGTTAGATGTCTGAAGTGGGTCTCTCTGGGTTAAAAATAAGGTGTTGGCAGGGCTACACTCTTGTCTAGAAAGTCTGAGAAAGAATCCATTTCCTTGCCTTTTCCTGCTTCTAGAGTCTGCCTGCAGACCTTGGCTCCTGGGCCCCACTCCCTCCATTTTCAAGGCCAGAAATGGTGAGTCTAGATTTTTCATATTGAATCACTCTGACTTCCTCTTCTGCCTCCCTCTTCCACTTCTAAGGGCCCTTATGATTATATTGGACCCACCCAAATAATCCATGATAAACTCCCCCATTTTAAGGTCAACTAGCAACCATAATTCCAATTAAAATCTGCATTCTCATTTTCCATGTGATGTAATGTAGTGACAGGTTCTGGCAATTAGGACATAGACATCTTCGGAGACCATTATTCCATTTACCACAGAGATGTTTCATGTTTTTAGGCTCATGTTATAAATTCAACTCTGACTTCCAGGTCTGTTTTAGTATTTTATAATGCACATATCAGATGGTGACTGCAGCCATGAAATTAAAAGACGCTTACTCCTTGGAAGAAAAGTTATGACCAACCTAGATAGAATATTTAAAAGCAGAGACATTGCTTTGCCAAAAAAGGTCCATATAGTCAAGGCTACGGTTTTTCCAATAGTCATGTATGGATGTGAGAGTTGGACTGTGAAGAAAGCTGAGCACTGAAGAATTGATGCTTTTGAACTGTGATGTTGAAGAAGACTCTTGAGAGTCCCTTGGACTGCAAGGAGATCCAACCAGTCCATTCTGAAGGAGATCAGCCCTGGGATTTCTTTGGAGGGAATGATGCTAAAGCTGAAACTCCAGTACTTTGGCCACCTCATGAGAAGAGTTGACTCATTGGAAAAGACTCTGATGCTGGGAGGGATTGGGGGCAGGAGGAGAAGGGGACGACCGAGGATGAGATGGCTGGATGGCATCACTGACTCGATGGATGTGAGTCTGAGTGAACTCTGGGAGTTGGTGATGGACAGGGAGGCCTGGCGTGCTGCGATTCATGGGGTCGCAAAGAGTTGGACACGACTGAGCGACTGAACTAAACTGAACTGAAAACTTTGTTCCTTTTTATAGAGGCCTTACTCTATGGTATTGGAACTAACTCCCAAAAGCCAGGAAATATTATTCAACATAGAGGAATAATATTAACTTGAGTGTAAATATAAAAAATTGCAAAGGATTCCATTCTGTTATTATAGAAGTCAAGAAGTTTCTTAGTTACTTTCACCATTTTATTTCTATGTTTTTCATTTCGTGAGACTTGTAATCATTTGCTAGGGTGGCAGTAACAAAGAACCACACATTGGGTGGTGGCTTAAACAACAGAAATTTGTTTTCTCACACTTCTGGAGTCCAGAAGTCTGAGACCAAGGAGTCAACAATGATTGGTTTCTTCCAGTGTTCGTCGGGAAGGCTGTGTCCCAAGCTTCTCTCCTTGGCTGGTAAATATCTGTCTTATCTCTCATCATGCCTCTGTCTTACCATTGTCTTCCCTTGGTACATATCTGTGTCCAAATTTCTTCTTATAAGGACAACAGTCACTGGGTTAAGGGCATCACCAATGACTTCATTCTAGCTTACTTGCCTCATTAAAGACCTTGTCTCCAAATCAGTGTCATTCTGAAGGCCTGGCAGTTAGGACTTAAACATATGAATTTTTCAGGGAGACAATTCGGGCCATAACATAATGTGCTGGGCTAAGTTGCTTCAGTCGTGTCCGACTCTTGGCAAGCCTGTGGACCGTAGCCTGCCAGGCTCCTCTGTCCACGGGATTCTCCAGGCAAGAATACTGGAGTGGATTGCCATTTCCTTCTCCCATAACATAATAGGATAAACCCATTACAAAATGAATCTCGCATGCTAACTCTGCTGCTTGGTGGCTGCCTCAGAGCATCTTTTGGGAAGGATTCTGAAGGCGTATCTGGGTTCGTCTGGAAAGAGCGCTGGAATCAACCAGCAATGACTGACTGGTGGATGCTGGCTAGTGGAGTAGCAGGTAGCATCCCAATCAGTTATCACACGAGGAGTGAGAGATTCTTTTTGCTCAGTACAGAGTAGACTACGATCTTTGAAAAATAATGTTGGATGCTGATGTACTAAGCCATCGGTTACATCATAACCTAGACTTCATTGCCTCACTTCCACTAGATGTTTTAAGCATCTCTAATTGAATATAGTACCAGACTGACCAGTGCCTAAATGCTCAAATAATGATTAGAGAGACTGCCTTAGGAATCCAAGTCATTAGTAAGCCATTAAAATGAATTACACATTTATAAAAGATGCCTTTTATAGGAAAAATGAATCATTGGAGAAGGCAGCCATTATATTGTTTTGAGAACTACATACAGATGAGTTCATTTAACAATAATGCACTTGGGCATCATCCACACACGCACAAAAGAACTGATTAGAAAACTATGGGGACCTCATCTCGCTTTCATTGAAAGCAGCAAAGCATAATTATTCAAGGCTTAATTTGATTTTTATAAGATTAACCCTGTGAAGAAAATCGATGGGGTATATAGTCCCTGGAATAGTGTGACATGTTTCTATATTATCAAAACTATGCCATAAAAGGTAGAGTTTTGAACCAGCCATTTACAAGGCTGACCACTACTATCATTTCTGAGGATGAGTCTGCAGTGGAATTGAAGAAAATTTGGCTGAGAGCCTTGTCCCAATTAATCCCAGCCATGTGTCTCTGTTCTTATGCCACCATGAGGCTAAAGATGCGGTAGACAGACAGGTAAAGCTGTTCCAAACCAGAGGGCTGAAGGAGAGTGGCTGACACTCGGCATTATTCAGTAAAGGAGCCAATTCTGTTGGGAGGACTGATGTTTCAAGGCTAGCATCAGATGCCCAGAGATTTGACAAGATAAACCAGAATGTGTGCTGGGTGTACTCTACACCGTGTTTATTTTCACCACAAAAGTTAGTCTTTGCTGACAAGTATGGAGTGGGACCAAGCTGGCTTCCTGCCACTCAGCTGAAGCTCGTGGGGACAGTGTCACGTGAGGCTGGCGCTCAAGAGAAGCAGTGTGATGCAGCCAGTTCAGGGGACACCAAAGCCTTCCTCCCGGGCTGACCTGATAGCAGTAGAATCAGGGCATAGAGGGGCTACCAAGGAACAGATGAGCAGTCACGCCACTCCTCTCTCACACTGCTTGGTAGTTCTCATTATAATTTTCCACAAGTATTATATCAATAGGAATCATATAAAGAGTCTGAATATATCAATCGTTTAAAAAATATCAATACGAAATTGTAAAAAATAGTTAAGCTCACAAATGTTATATGAATCCTTATAAAAGATGTGACTTTAGCAATCATGTTTTAAATATCAATGCAAAATTGTAAAATATATATAAAAGTGTAAAGAATGTTCTCTTAATGGGAACCCTCCTACACTGTTGCTAGGAATGTAAATTGGTGCAGCCACTATGGAAAACAGTATGAGTTTCCTTAAAAAGCTGAAAATAGAGTTGCCATATGATCCAGAAATCCCAGTCCTGGGCATATATCAGGCAAAAACTATAATTTGAAAATATATCTGCGCCTCGGTGTTCATAGCAGCACTATTTACAATAGCCAAGACATGGAAACAGCCTTAATGCCCACCAGCAGGTGACTGGATAAAGAAGATGTGGGGCACATGCACAGTGGAATATTACTCAGTTAGAAAAAAGGAAATAGCCCATTTTTGACAACATGGGTGGACAGAGTGCGTCTCTAATAGCTAGACTACATGGGTCCTGAAACCCAACAGCAGAAATACAACTGGGCCTTCTTGCCATCTCTCCCAGTATCCCACTAGCAGAATCTATGCTGCCCTTGAAGCCTTTGACTCTGCTGGTTAAAAATCTTAGTTCTTTGGGAGAAATCATCAGCCAGAGGACACGATAAAGGTTCCACTGAACTTGTAGTTGTAACTACCACCAGATCACCATCCACCAATGGACCAGCAGCCGTGTGTTTATACTACCACGCAAGTAAGTGTCAATGATTCACATGAAGTTCTGCGGGTTTTTCCTATACAATGGGTCAGAGAAGAGTACATTTAGAATCTAGGAGATATAGTGGGGCACCTCGTGGTGACTCCTTGCCAAGTGAGAGTGATAAATGGGCAATTGCAGCTATTATCCCCCCCCCCCAAAAAGCAAGGTAACATCACTAGACAGTGAAAACCTGAGTCAGCCATCAGGCAAATCATTGAGGCCAGCTCAGTGATGGTTGAGTAAAAGAGAATTCTAGAATGGATGGTGAAGCAAGAAGATAATGAAAATCAGTTATGCCTATTGGATTAGCTACAGTGGAAACAATAGTTTTACTAATCCTCTCGCTTTGGTTTTTTCAAAGACATAACTAGCTACTGCCTTGAAACAGACTCTGTGACTTACTGAACTTACACTTTCTCTCTTGAATAAATAAGTGAGAAAATCTTATTCTCACAAAAATGGAGGCTCTACATTTCAGTTATGGGTGTTGGACACACAGCACAGTTGAATCTGGGTGGTGCAAGGTGTGCGCTGCATCACACACTTAGGTGCCACACCCACCTCCCTTGCTTCGGAGGCCTTTGGGCGTGGTTTCCACGTCCCCACACGCAGCCTGAACTTCCAGCAGCCAAACTGCACACAGCACTCGTCTCATGCCAGCACCACGCACTCTTTGCCTCCTCCCTGGCTTTCCTGTTGATGCTGAGGAATCAAGCACCAAGAGAACTTCTTGAGGTTCCTGTAGTCACCACCCAGAAACTCAGAATGCATGTCCCAAGGGACCAATCTGTAACCAATGAGGAAGGGAGCTGAGCTAATGTTTCTCCATCCCTCTTCCTTACTCCCGCTCCCAACAATCCATACTGACAATGCCACTCACTCAAGGGAAAATCCCAGATCACGTCCTCATCAACACTGTCGCCACCCAAAACAACCTCAGTAGTTTATCTCTGTCTATGATCCCCAGATCGGAGAAGGCGATGGCACCCCACTCCAGTACTCTCGACTGGAAAATCCCATGGACGGAGGAGCCTGGTGGGCTGCAGTCCATGGGGTCACACAGAGTCGGACATGACTGAAGCGACTTAGCAGCAGCAGCAGCATGAGCCCCAGCTGATTTTGGTAATTTACATGAGAACACAATGGTACTTAACAGACTCCAATATTCCCCTCATACCAAAGCCTCCCAGACAGAGTGCTCAAGCAAAGCAACTTAGTGCTCAAGTCCTTTCCAGTTGCAGAGTGTCCAGTAGACTCTCCCCGAGAAAGGCAGTGTAAATCTCCCCCAGGTCTCCCACGCTGTGGGTAGCAAACAGTATTGGTTCCTCTTGCTCTGGCTTTACTTGACCTTAGTTCAGATTTTCTCTTGGTAGACTGGGTGCTGATGGTTAAACCAGGATCCTCAGCCAGCGCCCCAGGCTCCCTGAGCCACCAGACAGGTAAAGCCTGTAGCTTGGAGAGAGGTGCTTCCCAGTGCTGGGCGAGTGACCCAATCCCCTGTATCGGGCCCCGCCTATCCAATGACGCCGAGGGTCCCACTCCCTAAGGGCCACTCCTTGTTTCATCTGGTTGCGTGCCAGGGGCTTCTCTTCCTCGTGATTTATTTCACGTGGACCGTGTGAGTGCAGCTCTGGACTCAACAGTTTTCATCAGCTTAACTTCCTACATGAGCCCTAGAGGAGCCCCCTTGCCCCATCCTTTTTTTTCCCTCCAGAATGAAAAACACTAAAAAACACATTTAAGTGAAAATAATGCTTTGGAGGGACGAGGGATATCACACCTTAACATTTTCATTTTCAACAAAGTACTAAAGGCATCAGAAAGACTTCCCAAGGTTCTCAGTGGCCAGCTCACAGCCCAGGGTTCAACAGAAATGTGAACTTTAAGACTCGCTCCTCGAAAGTCTAGTTGGCAACAGTTTCTAGAACAGAGATTCCCAGGCTTGTGAAATTTCAAAACCAAAGCTTTAGAGAATGGCAGAGTTTCATTTTGTCATGTACGGGCATTACAGACAAACAAAAGACCCTGCCAATTTAGTCTCACCGTTGTATCTGAGATGAAACGACATTTTTAACATCTGAAACTGGGAAGAGCATGATTCAAATAAAGGAGAGCTTTTGACTAAATTAACATCAAGAAAAAAAATCACTGCCTTGTTCTTTTCCTCATTTCACTCATGATAAATGTCAGTTGGTCCAACCAGACCTGCAAGAGTCCACAGTCTGGCCGTGGGAACCGTTCTTCTGTAGCGTAACTCAACCAAGAATTTGCACAGTTTCCTGTGCAGTGATAGGAACCCCACGATGGGTACCAGGATGTTACTAGCTCGCCATGGCCCATTCTGGAGACCTGCTTCACCCTCTGACCATGATCAATGAAAATCTTTCAATTAAGATGGAGACTGCAACCACATAGCATCTAAACACAGCTGCTTGGGATACAGAGCATTTTCGGTTGCTAGTCCAAGTAAAATGGATTCTTTTTTATTCTTCCTTAAGCAATTCCTATTTAAAATCTGTAAGACACTGTTGCAAGAAGAAAAACATAATGAAGTATTACCTGATGGCAACGTGTTTTTAATAACGTAAACTATCAAATTACTAAGAAACTTCAATATCAAAGGAAACTCTTGGAATTGGAAGAGCCCCTAAAAGTCATTGGGTGCCTCTGTCCATGGTTCAGGAACCCTTGCCCCACACTGCAGCCCCCACTCCATGCCACCCGACTTACCTGGCCCCCAGCGCTGCTCTCTGCTTGTGCCCAGCTCTCCCAAATCTTCGATGCTAGCCATTGCCCCTTGCCAGAAGTCTCAGATCTTATCCTCTCCAACCAAATCTTATCCCCCAAAATCATTTTCCTCCAACTCTAATTACAAAATAAAACCTCACATGTGTACCTGGCTGGTAACAGATAAAGGATAAGGAGAAGGAGTGGAGAGAGATGAAGGGCCTCTGCTCAGCCACCAAAATCCCCTGTTACATATGGGATCTTATAGATTAATATTTTCTTTCCATGAAAATCTCCAGGAGCTGCCTCCTTGGGAAAATTAATTTCAAAAGTACAAAAGAAAAGGAAAAAAGCAATGAAGAGCCAAATCCAGTTTTGCCTGGGTGTTTGGAAGCCTGAGGCCAGCCTGGCTGGGATTATGGGAGATGATCTGTGAGGGGAAGGGGATGTGACAGGAAGGAGTCTGGGGAAGTGGGGCAAAGCTGGTCTGCAAGGCTCTGGTCACTGCGATATGAGATCAATCAGCTGAACGACTGATTGATCTTGCCCTCAGGCATAGTTACCTAGAAACCTTGCACTTCGTAAAATTTCTGCAATCATTAAACACTAGTATTCTTATTCTAGAGGATGGTATTGAGCCCATTTTTCTATTCTTTGTATATTATCACCAGGTGATAATTTCCTCGGCTGAACCATTCATTTCCTTCTGAATTTATTGGCTATTTTTTTGCACCTGGTTGTTCTACAGTCTATTCATTCATGGATACACAATCCAGAAGTCTGAAAAAAATGCATTTTGAATGTAGCTCTTCTTGTAAATTTCATATTGAAGGAGGGAAAACCAAGCTGGAAAATATCTCCAAGAATCCAACTCTGTTCTTGGTGCGCTGTTTGTGAAACAATTAGAATGTGAACCTTGCTTAGGGTGCACTAGTTTTGAATTCCTGAGTGATGTAGACATATTATGAAGCAAGACTGGGCAGGTTCCTACAGACCATTTACCATGAGGAACAGAGAGTTCCCAGGAGAAGGTAGATGCTCTTGAGAAAGATAGCTCAGACCAGTGCTATTTTGAGAAAGAAGGAGAGAAAAAATTCTCTGAACAATGAACTAAAATGCTGCATTCCCTAAACTGTCTAGGTTTGGGGTTGTGCTAATACCAGAGAATAGAGAAACTAAACCAGCTCATTCTATGAGAAAGAGAAAGAAAGCAAAAATCTATTTCTCTGTCAAGTGTAGTGAGGGTTTTAGAAAGGACTTTGCAGAACTGTGACAGGACTTGAAGCCACAATTTCAGGTGACTTGAAGAACAGTTTCCACGATAGAAACTTCTCACGTATTCTGAGACACTGATTTGAATCACCTGGAGCAAACCACATCCTCAGGGTTTCTTCGCTTTTCTGCTCCCTGAGCTGTGTGGCTCAGAGTGAACTAAACTGAAAGATAGCTGAATGAAGTTTTCAAGAGGAAAGAAGTTTCAGTATGAAATTGTTCCTCTCGGGCATCTGTGATTTTGACTCTGTTGGGGGAGGGTGGGAGAGGGCCTTGGCCAGGCAGCCAGCCGCATCCAGCTTCCGAGCAGCCCCTGCCTCTCAGACACACATCATTTCAAAACTCACCACTGCCTCTTCCTCACTGCACCTTTCCAGTGCGGCTTCGTTTCACTTGTTGTTTCCTGGCCCCAAATGTCAGAACCATATATATATATATATTTTTTTTAAATACACTCTGATCATGGTTCATGATGGACCCCTTTAAAGAGACTGAACTTTTGAAAGAACCAGAAGCATCAGGAACAGAGTACAGAGCTGTGACATCAAGGACTACACTAGAGCAAAGTCCAACTGCGTTGGAAAATTATTGTACAAACTTGCCAGAAGTGAGACTCTCAAGCCTGCAAGCTTACGTCTTTCAAAGGGCAATTTAAAAAGAAACCAGATTGGATTTTAAAAAATTTTTAAAGGGCAAGGTGTGCCCTCAAAATCAATATCCAAACATAAATACTAGACTTAATTCTGACGCTGACATAATTCAGTCACCTTGGAAGAACAGACACCTGCCAGAGATGCACACTGCACGGGGCACTTATACAGAAGGGCTGGTGAATATCCTTGCAGAGGTGATGGGAGACGCAGGGCACTCTGGGCCCTCCCCTTCCTCTTAGAGCCAGCACTCACCTGTGAGCCCTGCCTGAGCCACAGCTTCCGGGGATGACCCCTCTCTGCCAGTATTTTTAGGAACTTCAAAAACTGGCTATTAGATCCCCCGAGATCAAACCAGTTCAGAACACACGCAGGCAAGTTGAATCCAGCTTCAGCCGTATTGTAACAAGGAGAAGAAAGAAAACAAAGGGCCAAGTGCGCCATTGATCACGCCTGACTGCCCACGTGTGGTAAACCCAGTATCTAATCGGGAAAGAGCTGGATGCTACACTTGGTGTGGCCTGCCCTCTGTAAGTATGGTCTGAGCCCATGAAAAAGGGAAGGAATGAATGGCTGCCTCTTCCTCTTTCTATCCCTCATCCATGAACCATCCTGATGTCCTGAATGAACCAGAGTCAGAGAGCTCCTAGGGTTGGCCATTTGTATGATAAGGATGTAGAAGCCGTGAGCACTCAGCATAGGATATCCTGAGCCAGGAGAGGTGCTCAGATTCCGGGTACCAGAGAAGCTTCACTGACAACAGAGACTAGAACCACGCGGACCCTGAGGCTGTGTCAGGCAGCCTTGTCCACCGGGCAACTGGCAGCAGAGGGTCTCAGCCAGGGATGAATCTACCCCCAGGGGACACACGGCAAAGTCTGGAGACATTTTTGCTTGCCGCAGCTGGGAGGATGCTCCTGGAGTCAAGCAAACAGAGGCCAAGGGCGCTGTTAAACATCTTGTGACACACGGGACAGCTGCCCTGTACAAAGAGCCACCCGGCACAAGATGTCAGTAGGACCAAGGTTGAGAAGCCCTGATCTACAGCGTGTCCCCAGCCCTACGAGGAGGAAGAGCAGGGAGAGAAGATCCACAAAGTGATCACCGGCTCTTAAGGAAGCAGAGCGTTGTTCTGAGCTTGCTCTAAAGAGGTGTGTAAGGTGTTAATAGTACTTCCGGGTAGGAGAGAGGCAGTGCTGGTGGGTCACGTCTGTCCTGGGTGAGGCCCATGGACTGGGCTTAGTGTTTGCTACTGTAATCCTATAAACAATTATACAGAGAAAAAGAAATGGGAGAGGAATTCTTACAGCCCCTCTAGGGAATTGTTCTGAAAATCCAACTTTTTATTTCAGAGTCAACAGAAAAAGATGACATCCTGTGTGAAAGTATTAGTTGCTCAGTCGTGTCCAACTCTTTGCGACCCCATGGACTGTATTCTCCAGGCAAGAACACTGGAGTGGGTAGCCATTTCCTTCTCCAGGGGAGTTTCCTGACTCAGGGATCAAAACCAGGTCTCTCCTACATTGGGTCAGAGACTTTTGTCTGCTTATTGACTGATACACCACAAGATCTTGGAGCTATATTTGGCACATGGGAGGCACTCAGAATATACTTATTGAGTGAATGATAGCCTCCAATCAATCTAGGCTCCTTCTCAGGCTCCCTTCTCATTGGAAAAATAATATTTGACATTTATTATTTATTTATTAAGTGCCAAGAGCTGTTCTAAATGTGTCTAATATCCACATTAATTGAAATCCTCCACCACTTATTGAAGTGGGTATTATTATTATCCTTGTTTTACAGATGAGGACAAGGAGGCAAAGAAAAGTTAAGTAATTTGTCCAAGCTCATACAGCTGGTCAGTAGTAAAGCTGAGATTCAAACCCAGGCCATCTGGACTCAGAGCCTGGGTGCTTCCACGTGGGTGGGACCTTTTTCCCCAGAGAAGACCCTATGCACAGATTGAATGCTGCTGTGTCTCAGCATCAGTGAAAAATAATGCTAAAAATAAAATAATAAGATAGTACCTCCTGGCCTAGAATTAAGCCCTGAAGTTATGTTAAAGATACAAGTTTAGAAAATGAAAGAGTTGAGACAGCCCCAAGTTCTGGAAGGCCTAGAGGAGGCTTTGATGCTGTGAGGGGGTTAGGATCAGACAGCAGTGTTTTGCCTGGCTCCCTACCCAGCTTCCTGTACCTTCATCCTTAACTGTCAGCAGAGTCTCCTCTCACTGAGTGCCCACTCCACGTCCTCATCTGTGCCTCCAAACCTCATCAGACAGAACTGGAGGGGCCCTGCTTCAAGACGCTCAGCCACATGGGTGTCAACTTTAATGTCAGGTCTCTCCTGACTCTGTGCTCCAAATAACCCCCGACTGCCTCCCAATTCCTGTCAGCTGGCGGCTATGGTTTCCCCAGTGCTCATGTATGGATGTGAGAGTTGGACTGTGAAAAAGCTGAGCGCCGAAGAATTGATGCTTTTGAACTGTGATGTTGGAGAAGACTCTTGAGAGTCCCTTGGACTGCAAGGAGATCCAACCAGTCCATTCTAAAGGAGATCAATCCTGGGTGTTCTTTGAAAGAAATGATGCTAAAAAGCTAATAACCGTCTTAGCTTCTGCCTGTCCATCCCTTCTCTCCCTCCTAGGATGAGGGCTTTGATCTTGAAGCTACTTCTTCAGTTATATCCCATTATGACCCGACCACATCTGCGCAGATTGTCTTTACTCAGCTACTATATGCCCACGCCCTACCCCCTTCCCAGCTCTCTGACCTGCCTGACTAGACCTCCCTGATGCCATCACCTGCCTGTACTGCCACCTGCTTAGTTCCATCCTTTTCACATAGTGCTCCTTCTGCCTAGATTCACCACCGCTTACAGCTGTGTTTGCCCTCAGCCTCTGCCCTTCCCCCCAGGGATGCGTGTGCCCAGTCTCCAGACTACCTCTTCTGGTCTGTCTGGGGCAACCACCTCCTAAGAACTGACACCTCATCTCTGGTGCTGCTTAGAATGACAGCGTGACCCATGCTGAGATCAGCAGAACAACACCTCTGTCCTCCACCCCACACAGAGCTGTGTCACGGCCTCTGTGCACGCTTTCCTAAATTCCCCAGGACAAGTTGGCCATCTTCCTTGGTGAACCTGGAGTTCCCCGGATAGGTCTCTAGGAAGACACCTGTCACTATCAGTTCAGTTCATTTCAGTCTCTCAGTTGTGTCCAACTCTTTGCGACCCCATGAATCGTAGCACGCCAGGCCTCCCTGTCCATCACCAAGTCCCAGAGTTCACTCAGACTCACATCCATTGAGTCATAATTTGTAACAAGGTATGGAACATTCTCTTCCTTAGTAGCAGGCATGAAAGATTTAGCATAGAAACCATTTTTGTTGGGAAAATTTTGAGATCGCTTGGTTTTAATGAGTTCCTATAAGAAATATCACCTGATGCTAAGGCCTCAGAGAGAGGGTCAAGAGCACATCATACAAGGAGACAGATTTGTTTCAGCCTCAGAGCAGGGAGAGAAGTGGAGCCATCAGCCAGAAAAGCCTCACACTCTGGAATGAGTGCCATCCCCCAGGAAAGCCAACCAGCCTTACAATAAATAAATAGTTGTTAGAAAGCAGCAATGAGTTGGGATTTGGCATCCAGGTGTATTTGAAAGGAATCAGAAACAACATGTGTGGACACAGACCCAGAGACAGAATTGTGGGCTTATTGATGCATTTGAACTGTGGTGTTAGAGAAGACTCTTGAGAGTCCTTTGGACTGCAAGGAGATCCAACCAGTCTATTCTGAAGGAGATCAGCCCTGGGATTTCTTTGGAAGGAATGATGCTAAAGCTGAAACTCCAGTACTTTGGCCTCCAGTACTTTGACTCATTGGAAAAGACTCTGATGCTGGGAGGGATTGGGGGCAGGAGGAGAAGGGGACGACAGAGGATGAGATGGCTGGATGGCATCACTAACTTGATGCACATGAGTCTGAGTGAACTCCGGGAGTTGGTGATGGACAGGGAGGCCTGGCGTGCTGCGATTCATGGGGTCGCAAAGAGTCGGACACGACTGAGCGACTGAACTGAACTGAACTGAACTAAACCCTTTGGAATTAATTGTATATATAGATATATCTTTTTATATCTATGTATGGGCTTTCCTGGTGGCTCAGGTGGTAAATAATCTGCCTGCAATGTGGGAGACGCAGGATTGATCCCTGGGTCAGGAAGATTCCCTGGAGAAGAGAATGGTTACCCACTCCAGGATTCTTGCCTGGAGAATTCCATGGACAGAGGAACCCAGTGGGCCACAGTCCATGGGGTCACACAACTGAGTGACTAATACTTTTACTTTGATGTCAATGTATATCAATAGATAATGGATAGATAGACAAATAGGCAGATATAGTTATCTCTCGGGGAGGCTTAGAACTTCCCAGCCATGAAGTGGAGGTCCAGACATGCCCACCTAGATGTCAGAGATGTGTGGAGAGTAAGAGGATGGACAGCTGACATCTAAACAGCCTCCTCTGTGAAGCATAAGACTCCTTGACAACAAAGAACACACCTTATTTGTCTTTGTTCAGCCATTCTTTGACACACTGCCTGCCTGGCACAAAGACAGCGCTCAGTAAATTCATGATGAAGTGGTGAATGACTGCAGCTATCCTGAGCACAGCTCTGCCTTACTTGGTTTATGCTGATATCCTTGTATAAACCCATCTCCCTAAGAAACTAGAAACTTGTTCAGTCGCTAAGTCATGCCAACTCTGAGATCCCATGGACTACAGCACATCAGACTTCTCTGCCCCCAACTGTCTCCCAGAGTTTGCTCAAATTCCTATCCATCGAGTTGGTGATGCTATCAAGCCATCTCATCTGCTGCCGCTCCCTTCTCTTTTTGCCTTCGATCTTTCCCAGGATCAGGATCTTTTCCAATGAGTAGGCTCTTCACTTTAGGTGACCAAAATATTGAAGCTTCAATACTTGGCTTCCCTGGTGGCTCAGTAATAAAGAATCCGCCTCCCAATGCAGGAGACATGGGTTTGATCCCTGAGTCAGGAAGATCCTCTGGAGAAGGGAAGAACTACCTACTCCAATATTCTTGCCTGGGAAATCCCATGGACAGAGGAGCCTGGTGGGCTACAGTCCATGAGGGTCAAAAAAGAGTTGGACACGACTTAGTGACTAAACAACAATTGAAACTACCACCTGAATAATCCTCTTCACACCTGTGAGACATCATCTCAGGCGAGTTACCAGGCCAGTGAATTGTGTGTTGCTGCCTTGCTTATTTGGGCACCAAGCCCTGGACAGCAGGGCTACCATCCCCTGGGGCCTCCGGGGAATGCTGAGGCCTGCCCTCCTGAGTCAGCTCAGGGGTGGGGCTCAGGGAGATGGCCCCAGGGGAAGGTGGGAATGCTGTCAAAACCTGGGTGAAGAAGGGTGTGGTAGGGAGAGGAGGAGCCGTTTCAGCTTCTGTGTGTGCAAGCTGGTTTAGTTCTCACAATTACTCCCTTAGACTAGTGGCTGGGCGTGAGAGCCATCCACTTCCTGAGAAAGGGAGGGCCTCCAGGTAAGACATTAAAGGTACAAGAGCCACAGAACCACCGACAAGACACCAGACTTAACACTCAGCCCTGCTCTGATGCATCGCATTCCTTTGCCTGGCCTTTGAGGGTCTCCTTAGTCTGGCCCAACTTACCTAGCGAACTGACTCCCAATACCAAAGTGAAACCTTCAGAGGTTGACCTCACACACTAACTGGAGGCCAAGTAGATTGGTCCCAAGTAATAAAATCTCCACTGAAATCACATAAGCACGGACTCTGAGAGACAAAGCTCTGGTCTTATAATTGAATGAGTCACCCATTTGTTGCTGGAGTTGTTAGTCACTTTCTCTGTGTTCTAACCAAAGATGAGGTAGCCTGGATTTAAAAGACCAGTTGATCTGATTTCTCGTCAGTTGATTTCTGTGTGCAATTTCCGCAAATGAGTATGTGCTCTCTAGGCCATGTCACCATTACGTGAGAAGCTCAAGCAATACTTACGCATGTTATGTCTAGAATATATTATTTTCCTAGGAACAATGATAATAAATGCTCCTTACTCCCTCTAATGAGAACATGCCAGCCTGTCTATTACCCAGGAGGAGGAATGGCAGGAGGTCTTTGGATGCTCCAAAGGAAACTCAAGGACTCTGACCACACTGCTTTTTATCAACTGAGTTCAAAGAAAGAACAAACAATTGCTCACATTGGGTTTTCCTTTAGCCGGAGGCTGCTGCCATGCATCAGGCTGCAGTGGGTAATATTCAAACAGTCATCACTGGAGTCATGTAAGAATACGTGCAGTCTCTAGCCTGAGAGAACACCTATGTTTCTAAAGCACCTGGGGTCCTCACAGCTCTTCTGTGGGTCTCTCAAGATTGAGCACTGTCTTGCCACCCATTCCCCCCTCAATCACAACTAAATATTAATGACTTTGATCTTTGAGCACTTATTCTTAGCAGGGACTGCTTTTAGGGCTCCCACATGTTGACCGGTTTAATCCTAACAATTTTATGATATACGCACACTTGTTATTCAGTAGCTAAGTTATATCCAGCTCTTTGCAACTCCATGGACTGTAGCACGCCAGTCTCCTCTGTCCACTATCTCCTGGAGTTTGTTCAAATTCATGCACACTTGTTCTCCCAGGTTAATTTGCCCAAGGGTATGGTTTGTAAATTGTAGAACCTGGATTTCAACCCCAGAAGTCTGACTTCAAGACCTGTGTAGCCAAGTGCTATGTTACTCCAAAATCAAAGAACAATAAAACTGAGCAAAAGGGAAGAATGATATGTGAATGGAATATAAAACCAGCATGATTTAAATGATCTGAACTGGGGGAACACAACATAAATCAGAGGGGGAAAAGCATCCTTTCATCAACTCTGTAGTCCTCTTCATTTAAATCTAATATTGGCTTTACTCCCATGGGGAGATGGAGGCCACAATTAAAACACAAGGGGATGGAGAAGGAAATGGCAACCCACTCCAGTATTCTTGCCTGGAGAATCCCATGGATGGAGGAGCCTGGTGGGCTACAGTCCATGGGGTCGCAAAGAGTCAGATACGACTGAGCGAATAGTCTTGTTTTTCAAGTTAAATAAACATTACATTTAAAAAAAAAAAAAAAACAAAACAAAACAAAAAAAAAAAAACACAAGGGGAAACCAAACTAATTTGCTTTGGGGTTTCACTGTGAGAATCACGTAAGGAATTTTTGAGGGTAATTTGATTATCCAGGCTTTTTATTCACATGTTGAGACCCTAACCCCCCAACAAAATATGACTCCAGTCAGTTGCAGTGACTGAGATGGGAAAGATCTTGTAGCATTCTTCCACCGCTGAATCACCATCAAGAGGCATCCTGAGAAGCACTAGCCATGAGCTGGGCTGGCATTCAGAGCTGTTCCTTCTTTCTGCTGTGCAGGCTAGAACCCTGAGCCCACTGGGCTCACTGGATTCAGTGGGCTCTGAAGCTCACAGAATGAACTGTAGCCCATCAGGCTCCTCTGTCCATGGGATTTACCAGGCGAAAATACTGGAGTAGGTTGCCAGTTCCTTCCCCAGGGGATCTTCTCGACCCAGGGATGGAACCCGTGTCTCCTGCGTGGCAGGCAGATTCTTTATTGCTGAGAAACCCAGGAAGCCCCACAGACTAAGAACAAGTAAATTAAAACAGCACAGACTTGTAGTCAGACACTGGCCAAAACACGGTGAAGCCATTCTCCATCGTACATAAATCACACATTAATAAGAACTTCTTCATACAGAGTCTATTAGTATTTTCCCTAAACCTACAGCCAAACATCTGGCCACAAATGCCCAGTACTAATTGCTGTTCCATTGAAAGCCATTTCCATTGTGCAATGTTCCTCGTGTCATTTAACAAGGGTATTTTGCCAAAAGCACGTTGGGCCTTCTTTCTGAGCACAATATTAGTCATTATCTTTGCAGCTGGTTTTAGAAGCTTCTCATAGATCGTGCTACTCATACTATTTTTGCTCTAAGAAGCTCATTTGTCCATTTTCATGAGGAGAAGAAGGCCCACACGGGAAGCTGAAACTAAGAATGATGCATTCAGGAATTGAGGGGGAAGTGACAGTCTCCCTTTTAGTTTAGACCAGTAGCTAATTACCATAGTTCAGAATTACCTGAAGAACTAAAGAAATTAATCACAATTCCTAAGCCCCATCCAGATTTTGATTATAGGGTCTATTTCTATAAAATAGTTTGCCAAATGTATAAGATGGAAAAAAAAAAAAAAACCTCCTCCACCCCAGGTCAAGGAGATAAGGTACTTGGGAATTTCTTTTTTTTTTTTTTTTTTACATTTTCTAGGTAATTTTCATTACAGCATAGACTAGACCTCTATTATAAAAAATAATACATTCTAGAAAGCCCTCTGTGCTGAAGTTCCTTGCATTAGTTCTAGACCTACTACCAGAATGTAATTTTTCCAAGGATTCATGTTTATAAAAGATGAACAATTATTACTGAGCATCTTTTAATGAGAGTTTAAGACTGTGAAACTGACTTTTTTTTTTTTTAACTTCCTATCCAGATTTTCTCTCAAAATGAAACAGAAGAGTACCACCTAGAAGAAGCATGGACCCGACCCTAAAGCCCCGTGGCCTTCCTGCTTATCCCAGCAGGTAAAAGACTGATACATTTGTCATGAGCCACAAAAAAAAAAAAAAAGATGAAAGTACTTTACATGCTCCTAGAGGCTCGCCCATTCACTGCTTTCCTTCAGAAGCCAGCAGTGTTGGGGGAATGGCAAAGAAGAGTGAGTACATCACAGACACGTGAATGTCAGGAGCTGAATTTCTCCTCCTTTCTCTGTCCTATTGTTTCCCCAGCGGTGGTGCTGGTCTCACATCAGACTTGGGAGACACGGGTGGTACCCAGTACCTTCAAAAACATTCAACAAAGTATGATTTCCCTTCCTCCATGGGGAGATACTAAATTTAAAAAATGCGTTGTATTAGTTGATTTGATGATTGAATTTTAGTGGTAATATGTGTTTCGTTAATCCAGTTACTGATATCTGTTAAGATATTTGGTTCTGATTAGTTTAATTCCAAAAAAGAGATTTCTAGAATAGTGTTTCTACATCATCCCTCCAATCTGCCTCATGATGTTAACCCTCCCGTTTCCTAATTAGATCAAAAATCAAGGACTGAATCCCTGAGAGACTGGATAATAAAATGGCCTCTGCCATTATGTTCTGACTGGCAGCTTGAAAGCAAAGGAATAATCTTTCCTCCTCAGTCCACAAGAAAGGGTGTGTTTTCAAAGCAGAGATAGGTTTGTTTTATATAGCAGGTCATCTAGGCCAATAGGTCCATCTGTGTTTATTTCCTACATGTTATCCTCTAGAGTGGGGAAAGCCTTATTTGTTATTTCCGCCAGTCTCAGCATTGCTTTGGAGACTTGAGGGAAGAGAACTTGTACATATTAACCCGGTGGGTCAGAAAGGAAAGAGTCCTTTAGAGGCTGGGGCTGCGGTAAATTGAAGCTTGAGGGAGAGAACAAACCTCAGGATACAGGACAACAGAAGTGGCCCAGTTCCACCTCCCCATCAGGAAATGCTTCTTTCAAGGAAACCAGCCTATTTAGGGGTTTGACACTTTTTCCCTTTGTTAAGTAAAGTTGCATAGCCTACAGCGATAACATGCCCATCTCACAGAAGAAATGACTGAGGCCAAGGTAAGTTGAGTTTCTTTGCCCAAAACAATAGAGCTGAAAATGATGCTATAAGAAGTGAAAAGCATGCCACTTAGTGTTACACATTACTGATTTCCAAACTGGGAAATTATAGCACACTTTAAAAAATCTTTCTAAATTGTCATAAAATACCTAACATAAAATTGTGTCTTACCCATTTTTAAGTATATGGTACAGTAGTGTTCATATAGTCACATTGTTGTGCAACAGATGCCCAGAAATTTTTCATCTTCTGAAACTAAAACTTTCTATCCATTAAATAACTCCCCATTTTCCCATCCTCCCATCCCCTGGTAACCCCCATTCTATTTTGTTCCTATGAATCTGACTACATTAGATACCTCATGTGAGTGGAATTATACAATATTTGTCTTTATTTAAATGGCTTGTTTCACTTACTTGACATTTTTAGGTTCTTCCATGTTGTAGCAGGTGACAGAGTTTCCTTCCTTTTCAAAGCTGAGTAATATTCTCCTGTATGTATATATTATATTTTGTTTATCCAGTTATCTGTCGATGGACACTAGAATTGCTTCCACCGCTTGGTTGTTGGGAATAATGCTGCAGTTAATGTCAGAGGGAAAATCTCTCTCCAAATTCCTGCTTTTAATTCTCTTGGGTGTATACCCATAAGTGGAATTGCTAAACCATATCATAATTCTATTTTGAATTTTCAGAGGAACTATTTTCCACACTATTTTATTTTTTTTCCACACTATTTTAAATTCCCACCAATAGTGCACAAGAGTCTCAATTTCTTCACATCCCCCTCAACATTTTCTATTTTCCTTTTTCTTTTGATAGTTGCCATCCTAATGAGAATGAGGTGACATTTCATTGTGGTTTGACTAGCATTTCCCTAATTATAAATGATCCTAAGCATCTTTTAATAAGCTTGTTGGTCATTTATATATCATCTAAGAGAAATGTCTATCAAGTCCTTTGTCATTTTGATATATTTGGGTTTTATTGATTTGTAGTTCTTTATTCTGAATATTGGACTTCCCTGGTGGCTCAGACAGTAAATCGTCTGTCTACAATGCGGGAGACCCAGGTTCAATCCCTGGGTCAAGAAGATCCCCTGGAGAAGGAAATGGCAATCCACTCTAGTACTATTGCCTGGAAAATCCCATGGACATATTAATTGCTTATCAAATGTATGATTTGCAAATATTTTCTACCATTCTGTGGGTTGCCTTTTCACTCTTTTGTTTGTGACTTTTGATGCACAAAAGTTCTGAAGTTTGATGCAATCCCATTTATCTATATTTGCTTCTGTTGCCTTTGCTTTGGTGTCATATCCAGAAATCACTGCCAAATCCAATGTCATTGAAGATTTTTGCCCCTATGTTTTCTTCTAGGAGTTATATAGTTTTAGGTCTTTCATTTAGGTATTTTCTCAATGCCATTTGTTGAAGAGACTTTCCTTCCAATATTGAGTAGTCTTTGCACCCTTGTTGAAAGTACCCCAACTAGGTTCCCTTAAAAATGATTTAAAGCATAAGGATTTCCCTGATGGTCCAGTGGCTAAGACTCCACACTCCCAATGCAGGGGCCCTTTGTTAGATCCCTGGTTGGGGAACTAGATACCACATGCCACAACTAAAAGTTCATGCCACAGCTAGAAGATCCTGCATGCTGCAACTAAAAAAACAAGTCCCATGTGCTGCAACTAAGACCCAGCTCAGACAAATAAATATTGTTTTAGAGCACATACATGTTTTAGCAAATAAGACCTTTCTCTGATGTAAAGTTTGTTGTCAATCTTTTGCCTCTTCAGTATGTCCAATGTCATTAACTATAGTAAAAAATAACAACATACAAATTGATCAAAATTACATTGCAAGCCAGTGACAGAATCGTGGTATATCAGTGTGCCTCAGCATACCAGTTGGGCCCCACAATGCTAAAGTATAGTCTCTCAGAGAAGGTATTTCTTGGAATCCTAGGCATATTTTCTCCATCCTCACTAAGGATGAATAATTACATGAATTTAATCAGATTAAATTTCCTGACTACTGTGCAAAGCATAAACACATTATTTATGTCTTTTTAAAATTACAGTTGACATAAAATATTAGGTTAGTTTCAGGTGTACTAGATAGTGATTTGACATTTGCTTTCATTTTGAAGTGACCACCATGATGTCTTGTAATCATCTGTCTGCACTCAAAGTTATTACTATATTAGTGACCATATTCCCTGTGCTGTATGTGTATTACATGCCTGTGGCTTATTTATTTTGCAAATGGAAGTTTGTAAACATTAATCCCCTTCACCTATTTCAACCCTTCCCCTTCCTACAACCACCTGTTTATGCGCTATACCTATGAGTTTGGTTTTGTTTTGTTTATTTATTTTGTTTTGTTTTTTAGCTTCCACACATAGTGAGAGCATACAGTGTTATCTTTCTCTATCTGACTTATTTCACTTAGCATTATACTCTCTAGATCCATCCATGTTGTTACAATTTGTAAGATGTCTTTTTGTGGTTGAATAGTATTCCATTGTATATATACCATACCTTCTTTATCCATTTGTCTGTTGATGGACACTTACATTGCTTCCATATCATAACTATTGTAAATAATGCTGTGGTGAACACTGGTATGTGTATGTCTTTGAATTAGTGTTTTGTTTCTTTCAGGTAAATACACAGAACTGAAATTGCTGGATCATATGATAGTTCTATTTTTTGTGAAACCTCCTTACAGTTTTCCATAGTGGTTCTACCAATTTACAATCCCACCAACAGAGCACGAGAGTTCCCTTTTCCCCACATCCTCATTAACACTTGTTATTTGTTATCCTTTCAATGAGAACCATTCTGGTAGATGTGAGGTGGTATCTCATTGTGGTTTTAACTTGCTTTGCCTTGATGATTAGTTATGTTGAACAGCTTTTCATGTACCTCTTGGCCATCTATCATATCGTCTTTGGAAATATTTCTGTTCAGGACTTTTACTCACTGGCTTGTTTCTTTTTTTTTTAATATTGAGTTGTATGAGCTGTTTATATATTTTGGATAGATAGATAGATAGTGAAGTTGCTCAGTCATGTCTGACTCTTTGTGACCCCATGGACAGTAGCCAACCAGGCTCCTCCATCCATGGGATTTTCCAGGCAAGAATACTGGAGTTGGTTGCCATTTCCTTCTTCAGGGGATCTTCCTGACCCAGGGATTGAACCCGGGTCTCCCGCATTGTAGGCAGACGCTTTACCATCTGAGCCACCAGGGATCTCTAAATAAACACATAATTTTCAAATAATTTCTCCCACTCAGTAGGCCACTTCTTCCTTTGGTTGACAGTTTTTTCACTATGCAAAAGCATTTTAGTTCGATGTAGTCCGATTGCCTATTTTTGCGTTTGTTTCCCTTGCCTAAGGACCAGTGTCAAAGAGTGTGCTGTCAGTGTTTTCTTCTAGGAGTTTTATGGTTTCAGGTTTTATGTTCAAGTATTTAGCCCATCTTGAGTTTATTTTTGTATGCACTGTGAGACAGTAGTCCAGTTTGATCCTTTTGCATGTAGCTTTCCATCTTTCCCAGCACCACTTATTGAAGAGGCTGTCTTTTCCTCATTATATATTTTTGCCTCCTTTGTCATAGATTAATTACCTTATGAGCTTGGGTTCATTTCTGGACTCTGTAGTCTGTTTCATTAATTTTTGTGTTTATGTTCCCTCTGTGCCAACTTTGTTGACAGTTTTACCATAAATGAATGTTAAACTTTGCTAAAAGCATTTTCACATATGTTGAGATGATCATATGATTTTTATTCTTCAATTTGTTAATGTTATGTACACACTGACTGATTTGCAGATAGTGAAACATCCTTCCATCCCTAGAATAAATTCCATTTGATCATGATGTATGATCTTTTTAATATATTGTTGACTTTGGCTTGCTAATATTTTATTGAGAATTTTTACACCTATATTAATCAGTGATATTGGTGTGTAATTTCCCTTTTTTTTAAGTGTCTGTGTCTGGTTTTTATTATCAAGTGATATGTAGAAAATCCTACAGACACTACCAAAATATGTATAATAAAGTCCATATTTGACAAGCCCACATCCGCCATCATATTCAATGGTAAAAAGCTGAAATCATTTCTTCTAAGATCACAAACAAGACAAGGATGTCCACTCCTCCCACTTTTATTCAATACACTATTAAAAGTCCTAGCCATAGAAATCAGACAAATAAAAGAAATTAAAGGAACCCAAATTGTCACTGTTTGCAGATAGCATAATGCTATATATAGAAAATCCAACAGATGCTACCAAAAAGAACTATTAGAATTAAAAAATGAATTCAGTAAAGTCACAGGATACAAAATTAGTATACAGAAATTTTGCACTTCTATACACTAATAATAAAAAAGAAAGAGAAATTAATAATCCCATTTATAAAGGCATCAAAAAGAATAAAATAGCTAGGAATAAATCTAACCAAATAGGTAAAAGTTTTTCACAGAACTAAGACAGGTAATTCTAAAAATAGTATGGAAGCACAAAAGATCTCAAATAGCTAAAGCAAATAGCTAATCTTGAGAAAGAAGATCAAACCTAGATATTTCACATGCCCTGATTTTAAACTACACTACAAAGCAACAGTAACTAAAACAGTATGGTATTGCACAAAAAAGAAATAGGTCAATTGTGACATTCTTCCCATTTGTGGATCACTGAGCCTGTGGTGGGGATTCTGACTAAACCACATCTCTGCCCCTCCTATCCATCTCATTGTGGTTTCTTCTTTATGACTTTAGTTGTGAAAAATCTTTTCTGCTGGTCTTCAGGTCGTTCTCATAGATAGAGAGATACTTACTTGATCTATAAGTACTTGTAATTTTGGTGTATCTGTGGGAAGAGGTGAGTTCAAGGTCTTCCTACTTCACCATCTTGGACACCTCTAAGTCATTACCATTTTATAGCCAAGTACATAAATAGGCTCAAACAATGACTACCACTTGATTCATGAATGACTAGGAAGCATGTTGTCTAAAATCGTTTTACTGTTTCCACCCATCAGAATGTCAGTTTCATGAAAGTAAGAACCTTGTCTGTCTTGTTCACCTCTGTATCTCCAGTAACTGTTGCAAAGGAAGTATGCAATAAATCTATGCTGAAAGAATGAATGGCCAAATGAGCAAATGCAGAAAGTTTATAAATCATGGAAGGTCGTTAAAAATCATGTTTAACCTTGTCATTCATAGGTATCCATTCTTTATACATTTTCAGATTTGTTCTTTAAACTTCTCCTTCCTCTTTCTCTCTCTGTTTCATCTCTCTCTCTCTCTCTAGTTGTGTGTGTGTATAATAAAATATATTTAACATATACTCTATTTTATACCTGCTATTGTGTGTTTCTGTGCTCAGTCACTTTAGTTGAGTCTGACTCTTTGCAGCCTCATGGACTGTAGCCCACCAGGCTTCTCTGTCCATGGGATTTTCCTGGCAAGAATACTGGAGTGGGTTGCCCTCCTCCAATGGATCTTCCCAACCCAGGGATCAAATTTAAGTCTCCTGTGCCTCCTACACTACAGGCAGATTCTTTACCACTCGAGCTCTCAGGGAAGATAAAACTCCTGGCAATAAGTATTGAACATACACCTCTATCAATAGGAATTATTATAAAGTATAAATATGCCTGTTTAAAAAAATAGAAAAGTAAAAACTGAAGAATAAAAGTGATACCCCACTCAGTCCCATTCCCAGAAGTAACTACTGTTAAGATTGGTATGTATTATTCCATGGTTCTTCTTTTGTCTATATAAATACACACACACACACACGTGATGTTATACAACATGTCATATATATATGTATATATGTATGTGTTACTATACATGTATACATACATAAATATAGGGAAATAAGGTCACAGAAATTTAAACTTGTCTTTTTAAATTTCAGAATATATTGATATCTTCCCATGTCAGAACATGTGGGAAATTGTAAGGGCTTTTAAATCTTAAGATGCCTGCAGGGTAGGGGGAGAAGTAAGCCAACAAAAAGCAAGCTGATTCCTGCTTCAGCAAGATTCAGAATTTAAAAACAAACAGTCTCTGGAGGCAAGACTCAAGGTGAAGTTGAATTCAGGAGGATAGCTTCAAAGTCTTTACAAGAAACATATAGAAGCCCAGTTTTGCTTCTCTACTAGAATTAAGTGACTTCTCAACTTTGGCAGAAAACTAGAAATGTGCCCAGAGTATTGAGGACAAATCATGGCTAAGGCAAAGTAAGGCGCATGTTGAAAACATGTAGATTATGTTAAAGGCAGTATATTCAATGGTGAAAGTCCCAGTCCAGTCCCCCAGTGGCTCCTAGAATAATAGGAACCAGGTTATGCTTTTTAGGCCAGAGATAGGGAAAGTCTGCTCCAGGAAAACTGATCAGCCCATGAGAAAAGCCTCATGTCTGTCAGTAATTTGGAGTCCCCCAAGGCAACAATCAGATTCACCTTCTTAACCTATGGTGAGGACCACTAGTTGAACCCAATCAACAAATGTGGAGCTTGAAAACTAGAATTTTTGTGTCTCACTCTAAAATATAAATGATCAATCAAGGATCA
The DNA here is from genome assembly GCF_042477335.2 of Ovis canadensis. NCBI lineage: Eukaryota > Metazoa > Chordata > Mammalia > Artiodactyla > Bovidae > Ovis > Ovis canadensis. The sequence continues at coordinate 73,985,808 of NC_091252.1, forward strand.
TCAAACATCCAAGAAAAGCCTCAAATTTGAAAAATAGGAACCAAAAGATACACATAAGCTACCAAAAAATGGATTTCAAGGAAGAAAGAGATATGAATAGGACCAGAAGTAAACTTCAAAAACTTATTATTAATATCTTATGGAAAAATGAGAGGAGAATTTGCTTCCACAGAATAAGACAGGATGATACTCTTAAAAAAAAAAAAGAGGAATGATTGGGGGATAAGAAAAAGCTCTTGGAAATTAAATATAGAAGAAAAGTTTTTAGATTCAACAGAAAGACTGAAAGACAAATATTGAGAAAATCACTGCAAAGGAAGCATAAGAAGACAAGGAAATGGAAAACAGAGAAGGACAGAAAGAAAAGAGATTCAAACAACTGAGAGGAAAGAACAGAAAATTAGAAATACATAACTAAGAGATCCAACATATGGTTCACCTTCAAGGGAAAACCAAACTTAGATAAGTGGTTGGGGAAGTGGTCTCAGGATGGAGCCTACAATTGGCTCCCTCCAGTCAGAAGGCAACAACAATGGTATTGTTGGTGGTAGATGCAGCCGTGAAGACTCCTATCAGCCTGAGCATCACAATCACTGAAATGCTTGTGAGGGGGTGGAATGGAAGAGGAAGCACTGGCTTAGAAGATCTCTGTAGCACTTGAAAGATAATCTGTGGGGGCAATGGTAATGATAAAGATCATGGAATTGTTAACTGAAGAAAGTGAATAAAAGGCTTATGTCAACCAACCATCAACTTGTGGCATGTTGTGAAAGCCAGAGGTCCTCCATGGAAGCATCCAAAGAGATCTTTATCTCCTGCATCTGTATGTCAAACTTGAAAATCAGGTCTAGGGTTTGATACAAGCATGACAGACCTACAGTGGGGGCTGCACGCACAGTTCTAGGAAGTCTCCTATGTTACAAATCAGGCTCTGATAGGAGAAGAGCTGGACTCCAAGACCTGGGATTCAGACTCTGGGTAGATAGCTCCAGACTCACTGAATGGTGCCTTCTCCTGTGGCAGAGGCAAGTCACCTCCCACTGCCTGGAACCAAACAAAGGCCTCACCTGAGGCAGATGCCTCATAAGATGTTAGAGTCCTCCTCATTGTTCCTTCCCTCGCTGCTTCTATACCTGTGACTAGGTTGAGTTCTTAGCCTATCCTGAAAAGCAAAGTAAAACTACCGGAAGAAATGGCTATCACCAAAAGCGCTGCAGGACCTGATATGTCCAGTTAGCATTGAGAGGTCACACATGAAAATGGACTTTGGGGATGTAGGATTGAGAGATGGGTGGTAGGATGAACCACCTTCCTCAAAACCTGCAAGCCCAGTATCCAGGGATTTATGGAGTTGTAAGCGGTGAAATCCTGTTTAACGTTTCCTTAAACTAAGAGAGCCAAGATGTGGCAGTGGACACATAACCATAAGATCCACTGATCTTTCCTTTGGCTGAATCTCCCAGAAGCTGCCAGACTAAGGAGATATTAAAACAGTCTTTTATAGTCTCTTTACAAGAAGTCTTTTGGCTTCCCTGGTGGCTCAGAAGGTAAAGAACCTGCCTATAAGGCAGGAGATCCTGGTTTGATCCCTGGATCAGGAAGATGCCCTGTAGAAGGAAATGGCTACCCACTCCAGTATTCTTGCCTGGAAAATTCCATGGACAGAAGAGCCTGGCGGGCTACAGTCCATGGGATCACAAAGAATTGGACCTGACTGAGCGACTAACACTTTCACTTTTCACTTTTATAGTTTCAGCTAAGGTACCAGCTCACAGACCTTTCAGAGCTGGGCTCATGCCCTTGCAGCTCCACTTCCAGTGCCTTCTTTGGGAGAGTTTTTGCCCCTGTAATAGAAACTTTAAGCTCTGCAGAATTCAAGGTCTAGGTCTTTGAGGGGGTACACTTCGACCAGGGAACGTAATAAGGGCTCCATTGAAGCTTTTAGGTTCCTCATGCAGATGGGCCAACAAGCCAATAATCAGTTATTATATTAGTGTTAACTCACCTTGGTCAACACAAAGGCAAATAGTTGCTGTTACAAAATACCAATTAAAGCTTCAGGCTGCCACTATGGGGACCATAATTCCTATCACCTGTCTTCCCATTTATGAGTTGGCTTAGACACTATGGCCTTCAGCTACCTTGAGCCATCAATAGCAGAGCCTGCTCAGTGTGGGGAAGGGGTGCCCTGGGGGCTGTAGCAGGCGATATCCCCCCATGTCTCCTTGGCACACGTCTGGCCCCGCAGCTACAGGACAGCTGCCTCACCCTCTGACGGCTTCCCAGCCCAAGTGTCTGTCTCTCTAACCCTTGGCCTGAGAGCTTTGCCTGTTGCCATGAGAATCTGCTCAGCCTGCACACAGGGCAGCTTACACATGCTGGGATTTAAACCCCAGAGCAAAGATCAACAGTAAAGGATGGCAGCCATTGGATAAAGAGCCCAGCCTCCTGGTTCTGCAGTAGAGCTGTTCCAAGGCACATTCCTCACAGCTCCTCCGCAGTCTTGAGCCCCAAGTCAGTGCTCTGACTATAAACATACACTTGACTGTCGTTTATCCTAAGCTCTTCTACTCTACTTATTCCCTCATTTGTGCTTTCTGGCATCACTTCCCAAATAAACTACCTACCCCCGAGTTCTCGTCTCAGGAACCCAAATTAGGACAGTGTACCATGAACAAAAGAAAGGTTTTCTGCTGCAAAACCCCTGATGACTTATAGTTCACTTTAGCATCTTAGTAGTTTGAAATTTGTATTGTAATTAAGGAAAAAGCAAACAATATAATAATAAAAATAAAAGATTCTGTATACTCTATTTACCACTGTATTTCCCCAGTGTATCTATGTGTAGCTGAAAGAATGGACTTTGGAATCAAACTGACCTGGTTTGAATGATGGTTCCATTATTTACTTTGGAGTCCGTCACCTCTCGTAAGCCTTAGGATCTCAAACTCTACTGTGGTAACAGTATATCTACCTAAAGGGATTGTTGTTAAGGTCGACTAAAAGCCTGGCTCATGGTAAGAAACTGATAAAACATAGATATTATAATTGCCTGACGGGAAAATCTTTTTCAGTAAGATTTATTAGCATCTGGAACATGACTGTATTTTTAGAACGTTTCGTAGGCATTTCTCTAGTGAAAATCTGACCTCTCCTCTTGTGCTGAAAATACTAAATCATAATTCTAAATGATGACTTTTCTTCTATAAGTTTTAAAGGAATTTGTAGAACTCAAAAAAAGCATTCCTATCAATGAATTCCTACAAAGGAGAAACCTATGCTTAACATGTCAGCTTTGTCGACAATGTGAGCCTTAGGAAGCTTCTCTAACGATTCTCATTTGGTCGTACCAAACTTTTGCTCAATGACAATGGTGTCTCAGCAGAAAGATCTGTAGTTTTCAAAAATTTTTATTTTATATTGGAGTGTAGCTGATTTACAATGTTGCGTTAGTTTTAGGTGTACAGCACACTGGTTCAGTTATACATATATATATATTCTTTTTCAGATTCTTTTTCCATGTAGGTTATTACAGAGTATTAAGTAGAGTTCCCTGTGTTATATGTAGTTGATTATTTTATATATAGCAGTGTGGAGAAGGAAATGGCAACCCACTCCAGTATTCTTGCCTGGAGAATCCCGCAGACAGAGGAGCTTGGCAGGCTACAGTCCATGGAATCGCAAGAGTCGGACACGACTTAGCCACTAAACCACCACCACCAGTGTGTGTATGTTAATCCCGAACTCCTAATTGGAAAGTTCTGTGTTGTAACGTGTGGAAATTTCTACACTTTGCCTGCCAGTCCTAACACATGCTGTGATTACTCACCTACCCTCAGACTGAGGAAAAGATTGGGCTGCTCTGTTACCAAAACATAGAGCCCCAAAGAGCACTTTCCCCACAGACGACCTGCGAAAAGAAAAGCTACACAGAGCAGGCCACCTGTGCGTAACATCCTTCCATTTTCCACTCATTTCCAAAAGCAGCCATGAGATTACACAGCTATAAATTCTGAAAACTCTTCTAGCTTCTTAGAACAAAAAACTGTGATGTAAAAAAAAATGAACAACCAGGCATGTTTTATACATAAATCCCTAAATACTAAACAAGCTGAATTGAGAAAACTCTGGTGAAGGGCTGGGGGCAGGCTGTCTGCTTCCTGATGGCTTTCCTGTAATGAGTCAGCTTTGCCATGGGCTGAGGACAGCGCCCATCTATGGCTCCTCCAGGGATGCTCAGAGAGCCCCACCAGGACAATTAGGCTAAGAATTAGCCAGTTAGAGCTGGGAGCTTATTGTTAACTGGCTCAGTCAGGAGGTGGAGAAGTAGCATTCTGAGCTGAGTAACTTCAATGCAGCCTTTCTTTTTTTATTTTTTTAATATGACATGGTTTCCCTTGAGATTCGTGTATCTGTAGCACATGTGAACAGAAAAAGACAAACATCACTTAAGTCAGTTTCAACTTAACTGGTGATGTTTCTGAATGTTGAATTTATTATTTAGTGTATTCCAGGCAGGAATACTGGAGTGAGTTGCCATTCTCTTCTCCATGGGAGCTTCCCGACCAAGGAATCAACCCAGGTCTCCTGCATTGCAGGCATATCCTTTTCTGTCTGAGCCTCCAGGGAAGCCCTTTTTGTGTTTACCTCTGGCTTCCCTGATAGCTCAGTTAGCAAAGAATCTATCTGCAACGCAGCAGACCCCAGTTTGATTCCTGGGTTGGGAAGATCCACTGGAGAAGGGATAGGCTACCCACACAAGTATTCTTGGGCTTCCCTTGTGGCTCAGCTGGTAAAGAATCTGCCTGTAATGCAGGAGACCAGGGTTCAATCCCTGGGTTGGGAAGATCCCCTGGAGAAGGGAAAGGCTACCCACTCCAGTATTCTGGCCTAGAGAATTCCATGGACTATACAGTCACAAAGAGTCAGACATGGCTGACCAACTTTAACTTTCACAGGCCCTAAATCCCTATGGTGTTGAAGAAGGCTCTTGAGAGTCCCTTGGACTGCAAGGAGATCCAACCAGTCCATCCTAAAGGAAATCAATCCTGAGTATTCTGAGTACTGGAAGGATTGATGCTGAAGCTGAAACTACAATATGTTGGCCACCTGATGCGAAGAACTGACTCATCTAAAAAGACTCTGATGCTGGGAAAGATTGAAGGCGGGAGGAGAGGGGGACAATAGAGGACAAGATGGTTGGATGGCATCACCGACTCAATGGACATGAGTTTGAGTAAACTCTGGGAGTTGGCGATGGACTGGCGTGCTGCAGTCCATGGGGTCGCAGAGTCGGACACAACTGAGCAACTGAACAGAACTGACTGCAATCCCTGATGTCTCTCAGAAGAACATGTGGAGACGGATGTGTGCAGAGGGGAAGGGGAAGGCTTGGTTGACTTCTCAATTCTGATAGCAATGTTCATCTGTACCAGGGCTCCTCTTTGGAGTGAGGACTGTTCTGCTGTGGTGTTGGGATATCTGACTGCATAGCCAGGGCCGTCTGGTGGCACTGTGCAGCTGTGTCCTGCCCAGGGGCCCCTGGCTCAGGGTGCTTCTGATGGAAAGCTGCATCTATTCTTTCCCTGAGCACTAACAGCCCTACTGGGACGATCCCTCCAGAAAGAGGACCAGGAGGCTAATTTACACAAGTGGTTTGTGTTTGTTTGGGGTTAGCCAGGAATTCATTTTTATCATGTTGATGTCTCTAGTCTTGAGATCTAATTTCTGACCCCCTAGATATCTTCAGAAGAGGAGATTATTCCAATAGTAAATTTTGTCAACATGAAATTAATCATGGCAAATGCCAGCTTCTTATACTTCAGTTTATCAACCTTCTACATCTGCACTGAAACCAGTTTTGGCTGTTGTTGAAAAGGGATGAGGTATTGAGATGCTGGGTTTCCCTAGTGACTCAGATGGTAAATAATCTGCCTGCAATGTGGGAGACCTGGGTTTGATCCCTCAGTCAGGAAGATCCCCTGGAGAGGGGCATGGCAACACATTCCGGTATTCTTACCTGGAGAATTCCAAGGACAGAGGAGGCTGGTGGGCTAGAGTTCCATGCAGTCGCAGAGTCGGACATGATTGAGTGATTAACACACACACATTCCTGCCAGACCAGGAACTGAGGGAGGTGTAATTTGAAAATCTGAATTTTCACGGAAGCATTTCACGTTTAAAATATCCACTGAACAGAAAGCATAGAACAGGGAAACAGGATTCACACATGAAATTTGCTTTCAAAGCCTCACTTGGCAATTTACTTTTAATGATTACATTCAGAGTTTCCATGTAAGTTCCCTCTTAACTTATTCATAAATAGTTGATACTAGCAAGTTAGTTCCCTTGAATATTTGTGTTGGAAAAACTGGCTGAGCAAACCATTATACAACCATCTTTTATGTTTCTCTGATGACTCATTACCACTAAGACAATCTTAAGCCATTTAAATCAACAGGATTCCATTTCTTCACCAGAGAACTATCTTTAAATACACACACACACACACACACACACACACACACACACACACACTTCTGAGTTCCCCTTTATTTCTGCAGTTGGAGCGAGCAGGTTATAAAATTAACAATGAAACAGAATAGAACAAGTGGAACATCGTTAATGGCGTAGAATCTAAACCTCTTTTAATCTCCCTTTTTGGCTTTTTCTCTTCCCACACTTGAAGTGTGTCATTTCTGCCACACCCGGCAGACACACCCAGATACTTGAGAAATCCAAGCACAATGCACTGGAAGGGTGACCAGACAAGTCAAGCTCACTGAAGAATGGTCTCCAAAAGCAGAGGGCTCTCTGATCATCCACCAGTGAGTGCCAAGCTTGGTCTGTCTTCAGGAATTTTAAAACCTGAAACCACTCTACCGAGAGAGTGGTTTTAAAACTGCTGCAAAGATAACTGTTACAGAAAGAGCAAGGAAAAGGGGAGGGATTTCAAAAGCAAGAGCTGGCACCGAATCTCTTTATCCCAGCTTCCCAAGCAGACTTCTCCTGCCCGACAGAGCCACTGCTGCAGTTCCAATTATATCCTTACTGCATAATCGTAGGAATATTCTTACTCAAAGTCATCCCCTTTTCAAATGAATTTAGATGTCAAGATTATTTTTCTGATGAAGAATATTCCACAGTATAACAAAAACCATTGATGTACTCTGTTCTATGTGAATATCATTTGTTCACCGTGTTTTCTGTAATACATATTTCAAAGTATCCTGTACACAATGAAGACGCACAACATTCCATGCAGTGTATGGATGGTTCTATTGCCTTTTTAAAAACTGTGCCTCGGGACAGTAATCTGTAATCTCTAAAGCAGTACATTTTAGAAAATCTAAAAACTAGTGCTTCAGAAAGAAGATTAAAAGGGTTTTTCTTTACGATGCCCTCTCCATCAAGACTAATGTCAGCCACATCCCTGGAATGATTTGGAAAATGTGCTCATACCTGTAAAGTTCATGAAGTCATGACTTATGAAGTAAGAGTCCAAGCACAGAGAAGTGCAATCCAACCATGAAAACAACACAGTGTGAACTCCGCTTCTCAAACATGGTACCGTGAGATACACAGACCCACGAGATGCTTTTAATTCCTTTCTTCTCTTTGCCATGAATTTCCCTCATCTGCCTCGCTCACGCCCAATTCTCTATGAAGAACCAGCCCTCACTGGGACCTTTACACTCTCCGTACTTCTCCATTATAAAATGTCTCCCAAAACACATAGAAAAGCAGAACCCTCCTGGAGTATGGAGAATGAAAGAGGCTGAGAGACCCAGACCAACACAGTGGGAGGAGGGGGAAGCCTGAAATCCTCATAATAGTATCAATACCTACTGGAAAAGTGAAAGTCACTCAGTCATGTCCGACTGTGACCCCATGGACTATACAGTCCATGGAATTCTCCAGGCCAGAATACTGGAGTGGGTAGCCTTTCCCTTCTCCAGGGGATCTTCCCAACCCAGGGATCAAACCCAGGTCTCCTGCATTGCAGGGAGATTCTTTACCAGCTGAGCCACAAGAGAAGCTCAAATATCTACTGTACTGTGTTCTAATGCACCAAATAATACAACATGGCATGTGTTGCATCTATTATTGCTGTTGTTATTTACTAGGTGTCTGACCTTGCGAACATTATTTCACATTCCTGTGCTTCCATTTCTTCTCTGAACAATTAAGACCATTAAGTTCATATCAGAGGGTCAAGGCCAGGTTTATATGGGTTAGTACATGGGCAGCACTTGGAGGATGCTGATTAGGAAGTGCAACCATATCCTCAGGTTCTTCCACTCCATAAGTTTCAGGTGGCAGTCTGGTGGGGGGATGAGGGGGCAAGCCAACTGGCAAATTCCCCACAGGGCTGACTTCTAATTAATCCCCCTGATTTATACCCTCCTCCTCTCCTGGTCCTACTTTTCCCTGCCAACACCAAGCTTGGCACTTCTTTGGTGCTTATAAGCAGCACAGCTGTTACTTCCCTGACAGCCAGCTTGAGTTGGTTCTGACTGGCAGCTCCACTGATATGTTGACAATGTCACTCATTTTCCATCTTCCAGAAATTTGACAGAATCTCTGGTCAGCTATATATCCCTCTTTAATTATGGATTTATTTAATAGAGAGTTCATTCTACCATCTTGAATCAGAAGCTCCCTAAAATACAAATAAATATTTGCTTCTAGGCTTCAGGGTTACTTATGCTCATAATAAGAATCTAGAGGCACTTATTTAGTAGATCTTCCAATGAAAGGAATATTCTTTAATTTTCAATTGAAGAAAAAAAAATCCATCACAATATTAAGATGTTAATCATTTGTCTCTAGTTATGAAAATCAACTTGAAAAAACACACCAAAAAATAGCATCACTTAATCCTTTTTCCTTTTCCCAAGAATATGTGAGTAAGTCAACTCCAGTATTCTTGCCTGGAGAATCCCGGGGACCGGGGGGCCTGGTGGGCTTCTGTCTGTGGGGTCACACAGAGTCGGCCACGACTGAAGCTACTTAGCAGCAACAAATGAGGAGCTACACAATACACACACTGAATCAGAGAATTTTGAAAGAAAAGGGATCATAGCAATAATCTTACAGATGAGGTTGAGGCATGAGGGGTGGTAAACTACTCAAGCTATGAATTCCAGCATAGCTAACAAAAGCCAACAGTGGGATGAAAGTAAAATACGCCCTTTTCAGGTATTCTTAGGAAAACAAGTCAGTTCGGCATCTGTGTTTATTATATTAACAGAACTGTCAGCAGGAGCTTGCAGCAAAAAATCAACCAAAGTTATTCTGACTCTATTTTTTCCATTCTTTTCATTCCCTTAAGAAAACCTATCAAATTTTAATGTCAGTCCTGCAGTGTATGATTTCGAAGCTAAAAGTAATTACACTCCATAGTTACCTTGTGTGACAACTGAAAAGTCCTTGACACATTACCCTTTTGTTACAGTCAATGGTAAAAGGCACTTGGCATATCTGATTACTTCTAGTGTGAGCGTGAGATGATTGTTTGGGAACCCAGAACTGCTTGTTTAATGGGTGGGGACTCAGTATAATAATTACAGAGCCAGAAACCAGTTCAGCTTGATCATGGGAAATCTCATTCACTGCATTTTTAGTCTTGAGATGGCTTCTCAAATTCTCTATTCCTCTCTGGAATTCCCTAGAATTCTCCTGCTCTGTTTATGACATAAAGGTTTCTGTCCTAATGAACGTGAACTAAGAAGGAATGGAAGGTCTCTACGCTGGAACAAGGCTGAAAGAAGTGGCACATTTTAAGTAAAGTAATGATGTTTCTTCTGTCACAGACATTTCCGTTGAAATGTCTGTTAATACAGACCATGGGTCCAGGAAGCTGTAATTTTTCCTAAATGTGCATCACGAGGATCTAGTGTGTGAGAGAAAGAAGGAAGCTGGGTGGGAACAAAATCCAAAGACAAGAGTGCTTGCTTTAGAGAGGACCTGTATCTGAGTCATTTTCATGTCTAACGAGAGATCCAGTTTCTGAATCTCTAGATATCCATTATCTTCGTGAATGGATCAAATTGTTAATTTGATCATTTCAAACCTTGTCATAAATTTTTTTTTTAACTCTTGGTGTAAAGAATCACCCAGACCAAATTCTTATAGTCTTGTGGTCAAATTTATGAAACGATCACCTTAAACTTTGAAAACCATAGAAGAAAATGTCACTGCCAGTGGCTGACAGAAGCACTAAGAAAAAATATCCTCCTTCTCCCACCCTGCTACTTGGAAACCCTTCTTCACATGTATCTATAATGGAGTAGAATTCACCTATGAGCCACCATGGGGGGAAAAAAAAACAACCAGAAAATGGAAGATGGAAAGAGGAAAAGAAGTAAAAAGACTGCTGTGGTCCCAGGACCTGAGTAGAAGAAGATTCCATCTCAAGCAGGAAGCAGCGCCACAGAGGACAGAAGAACCACCAGCGAAACCACACGAACGCTCCGTGGTGTCTGGACCTACCAGGAAGCCCTTGGTCCATTCCCTCTCATGGCAGCGCTGGATAAATACTGTTTGATGTCCTAGGTATTGGTCATTGAGGAAGCAGTTTACAGAGTGAACTACTAGAATCCATTAAAGTTCATCAAAGATTGTTTTTTGTTTTTTTTATGTTCATCTTAAAACTTGAAAATTATAAAAGCAACTTTTCACTTTATCCAATGTTCTTTCTACCCCACTCAAAACATGTTTTACAAATTCCCTTCCCCCAGATTTGGGGGAATGAGGGGAGAAGCAAAACCAAAAAAACTGCAAACTAGAAACAGGATAAGATCACCTGGTTTATTGAGATAAGTTCATAATAAAACTGCAACTGCTATTTTTGCAACTTACAAAATAATTTGATATATAAAATGAATTGGTTTTCAATATGTAAGTACAAATAGTAAAAAAAATAATATTCCATGTGATATATCATATTTGCAAGTCAGAGCAATCCCACATTCCTGAATTCTCCTGTTAAATGTTTTACATCAGATATTTTTAATCTGTTTACCAAGGGAAACCAGGTTTTTAACCATATTTAAGTTTTTGCTTACAGTTGCAATTTATCAGAAGCTGTGTCTACATGATTAGAGCCCAATCAAGCTGAAGATGAAAAATTCAAGCCATGTCTTCTCTTTAGGCTGTTTAATGTTACTTTTGTGATGGGAATGGCCCTCCTAATGCTTTACTGAACAACCTAATACTACTTAAAGGTCATAATGAATTAGACCAGTCCATTTTTTAATCCAGTCTACTCTAGTCTAGAGCACATAGACACCAAAGAGCACAGAATTACTAGTAGCTTTCTACCACACCCCATCCTATGAACCACTTTAAAAGAGAAAATTTCATCTTAAGATTTCACTGCTAAGAAGGCCTTACTACTGCAACAGGTTTTGGCCATGAAAGAATACTTTCCTAGATGTCATATTAAGTTAATGGAAAGCTTAGTCCCAAATCAATTATTCAGGATATTCATTAGAAATTCTCACAAATGACATGCATTTAGGAACCAATTTTGCTTCTGTGAATAGCCAAAGGCTTGAAAAAATATTTTTTTGTGTTTCTTTTAGAATATTGAGTCACTGACAATTTTTATCACTATCTTCTTCTCCTTAGTCCTTAATAGACCCAACCCATTCCATCTGGGAAAAAGAGAAACCTAATCAGATTTACTCAAATCTTTGAAGCCTTCTCATTTTTACCTTATAAATTATGTGGTTACTTTCATACTCATATTCTTTTACAAATGCGGTATCAATGATATTGCTAGATATAAGGAAACATTGGCATATTAGTATTGAGTTGGCCAAAAGTGAGTTCAGGTTTTCCCATTAATCTTATGGACAAGCCTGAATGAACTTTTTAGCCAACTTAATAATCAGGTAATTAATTAAAAGAAGTAAGTCTTACTTAACACTACAAAACATATATAAAAGATGAATATGAAACTATAACACCATTTAAGAAACACTTTCCCCAGATTATTTTAGCATTTTGACCATAGTTTAAAGATATGAACATTGTCCCCAAAACAGGTTCAAAGTATTCCGGGGAAAACAGTTTCTTTCTCTGGAATATATCTCAGCAGCAGTGATGTTCTTCTGCTCATTCCCCACCTTAGGCAGATGTGTAGAAGTACCTGGGCTTGGCATTGCCCAGCAGGTCATCTTCATAGTTGGGGAGGCAACAGAAGAAGAAGGCGCAGCCGATCAGGATAATAGTGGCTGCCCACCCGAAGCCATAGGCCCAGTTATAGATGTAAGTGACAGCAGGGTTGAGGTGAAGGTTGAAGGTCTGAGTGTACTTCACAGGGTAAATGACCAGGGAGATGATCTGGAACACAGCTAAAAGGAAGGAAAAAAAATTCCCAAGTATGAATGCATGAATGAACGAATGCATGGTAACAACAGATTAATTCCTCTTCCTCAACATTTTTGCCTTAAAATTAGTGTTAAACCCACCTAAATAATCCTGATAAAAGGGGCTGGGAGAATCTAGTTAATCATGAACCAAAAAAGATGGTTGAATATTTTGTGTCAGAGATACCCGGCACTGAGCAGAATACGGAATATATGAAATACAGGCAGAATATTAGCAAATCATTCCATAGTACCTATGTAAGCATTATATATACTAAAGTAAAAACTGTGGTGTGCAACAGAAAGCAAGAGGGTAGAGAAGAGCCTTTTTTTTTCATCTTTGCATTTCCTATGCCAAACATTTAATATTTCAGTGGTAGTAAAAATAATATATATGTACACGTGTGTGTGTGCACACACAGAGTTAGAACTCAGTGCTGACATTTGATAACATACCACTGGAATATTCATTCAATAAATGAATGACTAAATGAAACAGTGGAACAATGATATGATGATCAATGGAAGAATCAATAGAAAAGCCTGCAGAGGAAGGGAAATTTGAAGAATAAACAGAAATGAAGAGATGGAGGGCAGGAAGAAGACTGTTCCAGGCTAGGAGAATAGAAGCAAAAGAAGAGAATAATCACAGTGCTTTGAAAAAGTAAAAGGGAAGATACAGGCAGGGAACCATGTCAGAAAGATTTCTAAACTCTTAAGAGTCACATTGTTACAGTTATTATTAATCATTCATTAACATTTTAAATTGCTTAATAATAAAAGTAGCTTTATTAGATTTACTTCGTAGTCTTTTTCAATGAACATGTATAATTCTATAAAGCGTTAATGACTATACACGTGCTATGCTATGCCATAAGCTATGCCAAAAGACCCTGATGCTGGGAAAGACTGAAGGCAGGAGGAGAAGGGGATGACAGAGGATGAGATGGTTGGATGGCATCATTGACTCAATAGACATGAGTCTGAGCAAACTCCGGGAGATAGTGAAGGACAGGGAAGCTTAGCATGCTGCAGTTCATGGGGTCGCAAAGAGTTGGACATGACTGAGCGGCTGAACACAATGCTAAGCCATGCACTTTTTAACTTAATATTTCATGTGTGCATTGCCATGACTTAAGGTATGAGCAAATTTTAGCTCTGTGACACTCAGACACTGCTCTTCACAGAGAGACCAATTAGTTGGCTGTGCTTCCTAGAGTATGTCCGGGAGTGGATAGTTCTCACCACCACTTTCCTTTCACCTTAATTTTTTCCTACTAGCTCCACAGATATATTCTTAACTAGTTTTCTGTTTCTTCTTTTTTTTTTTTAAGAAAAGCTAGTTTTTCCATTTCTTTTTTTTTAATCACTAGAAAGGCTATAGATGTTTCCATATCTTGACTTGTTGCTTCTGTTTCCCACCTTAAAATGTTCTCCTTTGGCAACTCATGAAGGGCAATCTTGGTGTGGATCATCATTTCTCTGCTTCTTGTCTACTTAAAACAGCAAACTTTCACTGGTTAAGCCTGTCATTTAGTGCAAATCGTTGTGTCCTACACAAAAGGAACACTTCTCTGCATTTTTCATGTAAAATATAGTTATTTACCCATTTTGGTTCATCGCGTGGTTTAGATCAATTTCTACAAAATCTAAATCGCAGAGGACCATTCCACAATCCACCACATCCTAGGACTGCAAAACTTCTTCACCAAGTGCACCAAGTGCAATGGTTCAGGGACATTTCAGTCCCCTAAGCATGCAGCTCATGGCAGGCCAGTCTGGGACCACTGTGGAGACTGCCCTTCCACTGGCGACACAGCCCTCGCCCCTTGGGGAGCAGCGTCAGGGACTCGAGGTCATCTATGAGAGACAGCCGCAGGTAAAGTGACAACCTTCCTCACTTGGGTGGGGAGCCTGGAACTGGAACGCAATCTCCGGCAGAAGAGGAAAGGGATCAAGATCTTAAAGCACATCCTCTCTTACTTCTGCCTTTGGGGACACATTTTCTGAGAGCAGATTGGGAACTGTGTTGTCAAGGATCTTCACTGTGGCTTGGACGTTACTATATTGATATTCACTGCAGATAGGAATGAAGAATTACTGGCGCACAGTCTTACCAGCCAGGGCCAGGAGGCCTCCGATCACTCTCAGGAAGACAAGCATTTGGGGTCCACAGAGGGCAAAGAAGGAGAGGATGAAGCAGATCACCAGGATGATGAAACCGCAGAGCAGCATGGCGGCAGCTGCCCTTCCCCAAGCTACAAGGAAAAACAGTCATTAGGACAGGCATGCCAAATTTAAAAATTACTTAACAAAGCATCAACAGTTTTTTTTTCTTTTTAATAATTATATTTGGGTAGAAGAACAGTTTTTCTTTCAATATTACTTAAACATCTCCATATTTTAAGGGAAGAATAGGTAATTCGTAGGTAGGACATGAATATAGTGATATACAGTAACGCCTTACCCCTCCGTTTGGGGGCAAATGTTTATACCTCCAAAATGAAAGGTAGACATCATTAAACTGTATCTCATTTAATAAGTGGATAAATTGGCCATATAAATAGGTATATTTAAAAGATTAACTCAAGTTCTAATCTAGTACAACCCAATAAACAATATTTTTGGTGTTGAACAATCCAAATTATAATCTCTTCAGGAACTGTTTCAATTACCTTTAAAAGGATCATTGTTTTGTATTAAGATTTGGTTCCATGAAAAAATAATTTTTGAAAACAGAGTACCTATGCCTAGGCAGAGATGTGAAATAAAACAACTTAATTGTAAAGTAGGTGTGATTTTTTTATAACAAGTTTAGGTGCAAACAACCTTTCTAAATTTTTGCTTAAATTTTTTCTGAAGTATTTAGAATTTGTTGCACAATAATTCTCAGTTATTGACATGCGCCCTGAAAACAATCGGGATGAGGTGGAAATTGAGTTCTGGTTTCAAAGATCGATGTGGGCAGCTCCAGCCCTGGCCCATTCTGCTCTACGCCTATGGGAAGAGAAAAGCCATGACTTCCCAGCTAAGGATTCCAGCCAATCACTCTTCCTGTTCAACCTGCACCAATTTGTAAAATCTCTTTCCCACACAACTTTCTCCCCAGAGGTAGTAACTGACATGTATGAAGTAATCACTCTGTGCCAGGCATGGAGCTAAGAACCTGACATGGTTTAACTCTCTGAATTCTCACAATAACTCTTCAAGGTTCACATTCTGTTATCATTTCTATTTTAGAAGTGAGATTACACTGAGGCTTGGAGAGTCCAGATAACCTGCCTATAGTCACAGAGCTGGCAGCCAAGTCTGACTTCTAGCCTGTCTGAAGCCAAAATATGACTCCTTTTTTCTTTGGGGATACGATTTACATGCTGGAAAATTCATCCATTTAAAGTATACAATTCTGTGTTTTTTACTATATTTACAGGGTTGTGCAGCCATCACCACTTACAATTCCAAAAACTTTCATCACTCCAAAAAGAAACCCCATGACCGTTAGCAGTCACCTCCCCCTCCCTTCTTCCTTCAGCTTCCAACAACCACTAATCTACTTTCTGTCTCTATAAATTGTATATGCTGTACAGTGCTTATAAAAAGAATTATAGTTTAATACTTTGTGGCCTTCGTCCTATGCTTTCACTTAGCATGTTTTCAAGGTTCATCCATATTGTGGCAGCATGGATCAGGACTTCATTCCTTTTTATGACCAATAATTATTCTATTGTATGGAGAGCCCACATTATGTTTGTCCACTCACTCAATCATTAATGAATGAACATGCACCTTTAACCTGTTTTTCTTTATGGAATTTGGAACGGAGAGTTGCATGCACCTCAGTGCTGGTCCTACTCCAGTTTTAACACAGCTTGGCTGGCAAACATACCCTCACTTAATTTTGGTCACTAGACTGGTCAAATGGTAGACAAACCTAATGACTAGCAGAAAGAACAAAGGCTTGGGAACCTTGATTATACCCCACCTCCACTACCTATTAGGGCTTCCCAGGTGGTGCTAGTGGTAAAGAACCTGCCTGTCAATGCAGGAGACGTAAGAGACACAGATTTGATCTCTGGGTCAGGAAGATGCCCTGCAGGAGGGTGCGGCAACCCACTCCAATATTTTTGCCTGGAAATCCTCATGGACAGAAGAAGCTGGTGGACTACAGGCCACGGGGTCACAAAAAGTCAGACACAACTGAGTGACTAACTTTCACTCTCTTTCAAGTAGAAGACACATGCTCTTTTTTTTTTTACATGCTCAAATATTATGTTTTCACACAAATGACCCTTTAGTAGCACTGTCAGGATGACAATCCCAATGGCACTGTCAGGGGCATGACAGTCCATGAGTGGGTCCAGTTTTGTTTATAATTTTTACTACTTTCCTCCAAGTCCTGCTCTAAGGTAAAAAGAAATGTTTTATTTCAAAAGCAACATAGATAAAGCCAGAATGTGAAATTGAGTAATTAATTTTCTTTTTTCACTTTTGCCTTGTCCTTTGAGTAAGGTAACTTTCCAGAGAAGAGAATCCATCTTTGGAAAGAACTAAGACCATCTCTAAGTCTACACCATGGACCACTGACACAAAACCATCAGTGGTGCTTATAGAAAATATGGATTCTTGTGTGTCCCTCCAGATACACTGAATCACAGTTGAAAAGATAGTGCCCAGGAATCTGCATTTTACTAGTATTTCTTACTAGTATTTCTTTACTAGTATACTAAAGTTTGAGAACTAAGATAGATGATTAATCTTCTTATAAGAATGGCTGTTGCATTGCCAGAAAGGAGCATGCAACTTTCAGTATGTGACCCACTGTCAATTACAGTCTCATTTCTATAGATTTTTTTCATGGCTACTGCCAATCATTAAATTCAAATAAGCAGACACTGATTTTTCCTTTTAAGTTGAACTCAACAGGTTTGTAACTGTTCAATGAAAAGGCAATACATCTGTATATACATACAGAGGAATACAAACATTATGAAGATCAATTGTACAGTAGAATGTGAGTGTTCAATAAAAACAGAAAAAAAAATCCTAACAGGGAACATATTTAATAATCAAACTTTAACAATTACAGAGTAAGGTTTTTAAACTATAGCTAAATAATGTATGATATTGCCTAAAGAGTAATATCAATCATTTTACCTGTTTGAGGAAAATTAATACAAAGTTAAATTATTGCTATTACTACTTCCTCTGACACTATAGCTATAATTTACATTTAGTTTCAGGTACTTGAAAGAAATTAAAGCAATAGTAAGCCAATTCACCTAAAACCAACAGGTGAATGGAAAGATAAACAGATCATTTTAATAACTCTTTCTATGCTGTGTTAAATCAACTCAATTAGCGTCTTGCTTATTTAAAATGCTGAGTCTGAGAGAAATCAAAATGGACACTTCAGCAACATTTCGTCTGGAGAAAGGCTGCCTTGGAAGTAGAACATGTAAAACTTGCTCCTTGTAGCGTGGAAACACCCACAGTGACTCACTTAACTATAATTTGAGATGTAAATCTCAGCACGGTTTTGAAGGTCCTGACGATGGATAACAAGGAAGGCAATCTTCTCTCATGTCACTGACTGTTTTGTTGTAAGATGGTGAGATGGAGCCTGTCAGATCTGAGCAGGGTCCTCCCAGCCCAACATGCTGCCTGAGAAGGAGCCAGCTGCCATGTAGACTTACAACACGGCAATCTTCCAAGACATACACTTTAAAAAGGCTAAGTACCTTTGGTCTCCCTTAATTACCCAGAATGAGCCTAATATTCCCAAATTTACCAAACCCTTTTGAGAACTTTTTATATTATACCTTGACCTAAATTATACCTATTTACCAGCCCCAATTTTTAAAAAATCACTTTTTAAAGCTTGTCCTAAAGCTACTTCTTTCATGATTCAATAGATGTTCCTCAGTTCTTCAAAGACAATCCATCTTCATCTATTCCAAATATAACTGTCCTTCATTAATATTTTATATAGTAAATTTTATTGCCTTTCCTAATCTGTATTTTATTGGCATTTGTTATATCCATACTAAAATTTGAGAACAACTTAGGTGATTGATCTCCTTATGAAAATAGATTGCAGCACTGCCAAAAAGGAGCATGTAAGTTTCATGAGAAATGAGACTACTATCAACTATAGTCTCATTTCTATAGGTTATTTTTTCATGGTTACTGTAAATCATTAAATTCAATTAAATACAATCATTAAATTCAAATTGTGTGTGTGTGTGTGTGTGTGTGTGTGCAGGGGTTGGGGAAGTTGTCGATTACCCTTCTCTGAATTGAGACCACAACAGGTAAACAGAGTTTCTATGCAGGAATTTTGTTTGTTTGTTTTCTTAAAGGAAGACAAATTTGGTGTTTCATATGTATTCATAATTTATTCTGCCATAAGTTTATTTTCTAAATACCACTTGGAGAAATTCATGTTATCAAAGAAACCAGAAAAATTATAAATCCACTTTTAAATAAGATTCATTAAAGATCCATTTAGGTGAAGAATGGCTTATCAAATTTTGTTATTTCTTGCAAAGATTCAACATTAAATCAACAACATGGAAACCATTCATTAATCACTAACGAAATTCTGAGTTTTTTCTAGGAAATGTTTTTAAATTTTTTGTATGAGGAAGAATGCTGTATCTTTTTCCAGAGATTATATACTAAAATATAACATTACAAGGTAAATACAGCCTGGAAAAGACCAATAAGATCAACTGATAAGAAAAGAGCAATAAAAGTAAAAATAAGTAAATACCTCGAATATCAAGCTAGAAACCATAAATCAGACTTAAATTTGTGGAAAAGAAAAAAAAAACAAACAAAATTTTAAGATAAGGAGAGCACTACTACTATTGTGGGTCATATTTTAGAGACTGTCATGACTTTTCCACCCCAAATTAGTATTTCTTTTAATGGATTTGCTGCATTCTTCAAGAGTTTTACATGTGGGCACCAAATATTGAGGTTTCCCCAGTGGCTCGGTAGTAAAAAATCAGCCTGCAATGCAGGAGGCGTGGGTTCTATCTCTGGGTCAGGAAGATCCCCTGGAGGAGTGCATGGCAACCCACTCCAGTATTCTTGCCTGGAGAATGCCACGGACTGAGGAGCCTGGCAGGCTAGAGCCCATAGGATGGCAAAGAGCTGGACATGACTGAAGCGACTGATTAGAGCACACAGCAACAAATGTTGACCGAAACCTACTGTGGCCTAGCCCCTTACTCAGTGCCCTGCAGACTTCAAACTGTCACCCAACCGGAGACGGCTCCTTTCCAGAACAAAAGATTCATCTATGAAGGAGACAGAAAACCCTACCTAGTGAATCTGAGATTTTGTCAGATTTCTTCCTATTGTTTCTATAAAGTTCTTTATGTCATACACAAGCAGAACTGGAAACTGGATAAGACCAAAATTAAAAATATAAATAGATGCTATCTACAAATAAACATAAGCATGGGTGGACGATATATACAAAAAGACTGTTGCCTGTTCATTGAGGAGACTCGCAGTAATACACACCAGTGCTTCTGAAACTTAAAAGTGCTGATGAATCAATCTCCCAGGTACCGAGTTAAAATACAGATTCCAATTCAGTAGATGGGGCTAAGATATTGAGTGTCCAATAACCTCCCCAATAATGCAGATGCTGATGGTCTACGACACATTAGTAGTAAAAATCTAGAGGATAACTCAGTACAGACCTCCAAATAAATTAGCATAGGAAGAGCGATCCTGCAAGGTTTGGAGGCAGGAAAGGAATGGCTTAAAGGAAGAATGGTGGGGGCGGGGGTTACAGGAGGCGGGTGGCGATTCCCCGGTAGGTGTGAGATTCTTTACATGCTCCAAATTCCCACCCCCACTAAACTGAGCCAGATAACTCTTGCCCATTGGTCTTTGCAGAACTCCTTTACCCTCTTCTTTTAAAGTGTGAGGGGGAAACTATTCCACACGGGAAGATGGGAAAATACAGGAAATTGTGTATGAACTCAGAAAAGGTAACTAGCAGCAAATTTGGGATCTACCCTTTAATGTTTGAAAATCTGTCTGCTGTTAGAAGGCTAAAAAGAATAATTTACAGAGAAGCACATCAGCTCTTGTCAGCGTTAAAAGAGGTACTTTTTTTTTTCAATTGGAGGATAATTGCTTTACAATGTTGTATTGGTTTTCTGCCATACAACAATGCCAATAAGCCATAATTATATATACATTCCATACTTCTTCAGCCTCCCTCGTCCCTCCCATCCCACCCTTCTAGGTCATCAGAGTACCAGGCTGGGCTCCCTGTGTTATATAGCATTGCCACTAAGAGAGGTACTTTTAAACAAACAAGCATGGTGGAGAGAATTAAGTTGCTGAACAAAGGGTGAAAGCTCAGATCAGTCAGAGGGGATGCTGACGGGCAGGCTTTGGAGAAATCTTGAGTAGGTGCACTCTTCGTCCCTCCTAATTCTGATAGTCTAGGAGTTTGTGCCCATTTACAGAGAGGAAAGACAAATTAGGTCACTAAAGAGGAATTGAGGCTCTCTGGTAGTTATTGCTAAGCACAGCAAATGTGGAGTAAACTGGGCAAGATCACTGATTCCTAGATGTCTAGATTTTATAAATCAACACATATAAAATCATGAAAATCACCTAAGTGTCCAACTTTTTATTTTACTATAAAAGAATATGAACACATGCCCACAAAAGATTAATCTATCTACTAATGCCTAATTTCATAAACCACAAGAATATAATCTCAAAATTAAATCCTTTAAGTTGAATTTAGCCCAGTGAACACCTGTTAACTTCGTACTTATTTTTCTCATTTTCCATACTTAATGAGGCTCTGCCCTTCTGAGTTCAGATCAAAGACAAAGGTTCTCCCTTGCTGCCACTCAGACTTGCCACTGTCGTTCTTGGAGCATAAATTCATCTTTCTTATCCCAGTAACTGATCCATAAACTTAACTCTATTACTCCACCCTGAATGAGTCAGAGCTTGCTTAGGACTTGAAATCTACATCTCTGAAGTTGAAAATATCCTCCTGATCTACTCTTTCTTAGAACTGGAAAAGAAGATGCCAGCAATGCAAAAATACCATCTGTGAACACGGATTCAAATTTAATTTTGCATTTTCTTTATACATGAAATTTGAATGACTGTTTCAGCATTTAAATCAAGATTTTTCTTTTCCTGTTTTGAGGATCAGAAACCTTGATTTAAAAAAAAAAACAAACAAGTATGTGTATTTATTTAGTTGTTGTTATTTAGCTGCTAAATTGTATGTCTCTTTTTCGAACCCATGGACTGTAGCCTCCCAGGCTGCTCTGTCCACAGGATTTCCCAGGCAAGAATACTGGAGTGAAAAAAAGAATACTGGAGTGTGTTGCCATTTCCTTTTCCAGGAGATCTTCCCAACTGAACCCTCCTCTCCTGCACTGCAGGCAGATTCTTTATCACTGAGCCCCCTGGGAGGCCCCATTTCATTGTTACTATCGTGTAAAAGAAAATACTCAGTGTTTAATTTAGTTTATTGATGAGGAAAAATGAAGTGGATACATCATTTTTTTTAATTCTTAAAACTGTTAATGACAGTGAAGAATATAACATTCTGCTTTTTACATAATTCTAAGGAACTATTTACCTTTATGAAAAAAAGCCTATATTATTTAGTATTATTGCCGATACCCACCAGTAACAACCTAGGTCTTTAATACCAAAATAAATCAATGTTATAAATATCAGCAAATAAACGTGATAGTGAAGCACTTTGTAAATACAAAGGTATACTTTCTTAAGTGTTACAATGGTAAACCTCAAGATTTGTATTTTAGTACACGGCAAGAAATTTTTAAAAAGTGGAGGTACTTACATAATTCTCTATACTGAGATATTTTAATTAGAGCCATCAACCTTACTTTCATCATGTTTGTACATACGTGGGAGTATGTGTAAACTCCTCACTGTATTTTAGATAGTATGACCTCATGTGAATGTATTTTTTTCGTCAAGGACTTACTGAAGCTATCTGAAAAATCTCAAGAGTTCAGACACCTAGATAATTGACCTAAAGGGTAGAAATACACAATTTCTATACCTGTGAGGCAAAACTAGACAACAGTCCCTGGCAGGAAATGGAGTGGAAGTATAATAATCATTCTAACCATCTTTGACATCAGTAGCCTGGGATGGACCCCTTGTGGTGAATTCATAGCTATTTTCCATTTCCCATGGTCACCTATTGACAGTGGATGCTAGGTGCATCGTTTGATTCTAGGGCTTGAGCAAAAGCTGCGTTTAACACATTCTTGGCACTTGGTTATCTTTGCAAAGGTCAGGAATAATTAAATTGGAATGTGAAGGCTACCACCACCCACTTGTGAAAATCACAAAGACAGTACTAGATTCCTCAAGACTCACTTGGAAAACTGCACTTTTCCAAAGACCAATTCCTGTATCAAATTGAAACATCAACTATTCACTGGATCTGTACTTTCTTTACAATTTAAAAAAGTTAATGCTTGAGACTCCTGTCTAATTAAAAAATTAGAGTACTGGAGTGGGGTGCCATTGCCTTCTCCAAGAAAAGAGAAATAGAACCTGCTTATTCTCTTCTTTATACAAAGCATTCAATCAGCCTGAGGTTAGAAGTGCCACACCCTAAGAAGGTGAGTTCATCCTGCAAGTCAAGAAAAATAAAAACTGCATTGTGCCTGTTTCACAAGACAGCTGTGGCCACAGCCAGAGCCTTGCAGGCCAGATCATGTCCCAGCAATACTGCTGATCTAGGCTCTGCCTGCACCCTTCTCCTGACTGACGCACTAACCTTCTTAATTCACATGCCCAGCATCACTGAATATTCATTCGTTGGGTCTGTATTAGTCTTCCAAGTGAGACATGAAGACCAAAGTCTGTTTAAAAACACATGTGTTTTAAGCAGGCCTGCTAAATCCCCTATAAGATACTGAACCTGACTGCATTTTAACCAAATATACAGACATGTTATTTCAAAGAAATTAACTCACTTCGAAAACCTAAAAGACTTGTGGGTAATACAAACCATGGCAGGTGGGCTGTTTGTGCTTTAAGAGAGTAAAAACACAGACTTCAAGGAAAGTGTGAATTTCATTTAGTCTTTACATTTACCTCCTGACAACGGCCATGCCTCCTTTGGGGGTGGGGGTTGGGGGATGGGGTGGATTCCATGTGGGAACTGCCAAGTAATTCCACAGTGGGTGAGATAAAGCACCAAGCCCCTGATACAGGGCCTCAAGATAAACAGAATTTGGTTTGAAGCTCTGAGCCAGTTCAGGGGTAAGGGGCAAGTCAAAGGCCCTACCAGAGAATGCGGGGGCGGGGGGGGGTGGGGGGTGGGGGGGGAAGCAGGATAGCTTTCTTTCCCGGTTTAAAACTATTAAACTCAGTTGTTAAAGCCCCATTCAGTAGTACCTGGCTTTAAGCCTCTGATTACGCTCCTGCTTAAACTTTTTTTTCCCAGACCCCACACAGGTCGCTAATTACAATAGACCCCAGGAGTTCTTCCCACCTACCACTAAGCTGGGTGCGGTACCAGCCCAGGGCAAATTCCGCTCCGGCCGGGTCAGCTAACTAGTAGGCAGGAAATCCCTCCACGTTGCAAAAAGAAAAACCTCCATCTACAGTACTTTAAATTTGTCAACTGCGTTTCATTTCGCTAGTGTAGATGTGTTTGCTTTTTAGATTTCAAATCGAATTGAAGGAAAGTTTTCTAAACAGCAATGCCGGACTTGAGCCACACTCTTCCTCTAACAAGAATTACCCAGCGTTAAACACTGCAGTATCTACTAAAATTGTCACTGCTAAAACTTTGACAGAAAGGGTTTTTGTTTGTTTTGTTTTGTTAAAGGAAGAAGAGCTGCTTTCTCTTAGTTCAAGTTTAATAATATAGCGAATAAAGGCACGCACTTTTAATACTTGTATTTTAAGCATAAGAACCAGAGGAGGAGGCCACGGAATGGGAATAAATTTCAGTAGGTATCCAAGAAAATATACTTTTTTCATTGTATTTACTCATCAAACCCTTTTCAAATGGCTGAGATCAACTTTTGCTGTACAAACTACGAATAAATGTAGTTTGAATTAGGCTCACTGTCGTCCAGAGTCGAGCCTGGGTTTTGGCCACCCAAGGGTGCTACTGCTTGATTTTATACGGGTCCGATGTATGGACCCAGGCCCTGAAGTAATTTTTGTTGAATCACCCATTAGCCCCCCGACCCTGTTTCGTCCCTTCTTGACCCTGTTTTAGTCCATTCCCGTAGAGCGACTTCCGCACTCCCTGGGCGCCGGCGCTCGCCCCAGCCGCCGCCCGGCGGACTTCACGGAGGCGGCGGCACTCACCATACGTCATGAGGCTGTCGCAGACGTCTAGTAAACAATGCCACCACAGCGAGGACGTCTGGCTGTCATCGCTAGACTGCAGCCAGCCGCGGCCGGCCAGCGCGATGATGTCAAAGACGATGGCGCTAAGCAGTAGCAGCGGCAGGATCCACCTGCAGCGCTCGCAGGCCAGGCCGCAGCGCAGCATCTCGACGGCGGCGGCGGGGAGGAGAGCAGCGCGCGAGGCTCGGACACCGGCGGAGAGTGGCCCTCGAGCGCGGGCAGCGCGACAAAAGGGAAGCGGCCGCGAGGAGGCGGCTCTTGGAGGACGCAGCTCGGGGCTGGCAGCGGGGGCGCGGCGCCCGCCCCACCTAGATTCCGGTGACTCAGAGCGCGCTGCCCGGACCTGCTCAGCCGGCCCGCCTGGGCGCGCGCTGGGGAGGCGGGGCCGGGCTCGGGTTAAGGCGGGTGTGGGTGAGCCTAACCCTGCCCGCGAGCGGCCTGGAGCCTCGGGGAGCCACAGTCTCGTCTCCCCGTCTCACTTGGTCCCCTCACATCCGACGCTTTTCTTCTCAGTGCTTCAAGGTGTACCCATTTTAATCTGCGGATCACCAGTTATGTATTCAACCCCTGAAGTCGGATCGTGGTCTGATTTACAGTAATACTGTATTTAAATTTCCAGCTATTTGAGATGAGCGTTCAAACTGGACATGGGTCGTTGTTGCACTCTGTTTGAGCTCGTGTTTGAGCACGTGTACCGAACCGAGCACTCGGTCCCTGACCCTCCCCAAGAGCTTCCCTGGGAATCCCAAGGGCTTCCCTCGTGGCTTGGATGCCAAAGAATCTGCCTGCAATGCAGGAGACCGGGGTTTGATCCCTGGGTGGGGAAGATCCCCTGGAGAAGGAAATGGCAACCCACTCCAGTATTCTAGAGTCGGATACGACTGAGCGACTAACACACACACACACACAGCCGGACTTTCTTTGAGTGCGTGTACCCAACCCAGGACCCTGTCCCTGACCCTCCCCCGCAGAGGTGGGCATTTCCTGTTGAGCTCCACCTTTGTACCTTGTACCTCAGTAGCTTCAGACTCATAACTGTTTACATCCCCGCCTTCTCCACTCGCGGGTGCCAACTCTTTGACAGAGAGACCTTGTTTTAATGATCTGTGTATCCCTGGTGCCGGCCCTGTGCCTGGTCTTAACGGGAGCATGGTAAACATTTTATTTGCAAACACACTGAAATTAACAAATGCTAGTTTCACGTGGTGGAGGAGGAAATGGCAACCCCCTCCAGTACTCTTGCCTGGGAAAGCTCATGGACCGAGAAGCCTGGTAGGCGACAATCCATGGGGTCGCAAAGAGTCTGACAGGACTGAACGACTTCACTTCACTCACTTCATATTTTATCACTGGAGAAGGAAATGGCAACCCACTCCAGTATTCTTGCTTGGAGAATCCCATGGACCTGGGAGCCTGGCGGGCTGTGGTCTATGGGGTGGCAGAGTCGGACACGACTGAAGTGACTGAGCAAGAGAGAGTTTCAGTCGTGGAAGCGCTTCAGTTGCTTCTCCAGATAAATTCAGGTCCTCTTGGCTGCTGTCCACTCCTTAGCCCAGATCTCTACTTAGACCCCTTTACATCTACCCTTTTCACTTACTATTTTGAGGTTTCTCCAAACAAAAGCTGCATGTCCTCATGCAACCACTACATGCTAAACCACTTAAGTCCCAACTCCAGTGTCCTGACTCTGCTTCCATCACCACCATAGCTCTTCAGGTGTGGCTAGCAGGGTGAGGTGGCAGCTGGGAGTGACACTGAGGAGAAATAAGTTCTCAGCATCTGCACAACCCCTCCTCGGGCAAATCATGAAGAATAGCCAATGAGGGTCATATCTCACCTTGTACCCCCAAACGTATATTCCGAATCACTTTTCTTTTTATTGAATATTTACAATATTAGTTTCAGGTGTACAGCATAGGGATTCAATATTTTTATAGTTCTCAATATGCCAGCAAATTTGGAAAACTCAACAGTGGCCACAGAACTGGAAAAAGTCAGTTTTCATTCCAATCCCAAAGAAAGGCAATGCCAAAGAATGTTCGAACTATCACACAATTGCACTCGATTCACCTGCTAACAAGATAATGTTCAAAATCCTCCAAGCTAGGCTTCAACAGTACCTGAATCGAGAACTTCCAGATGTACAAGCTGGATTTAGAAAAGGCAGAGGAACCAAAGATCAAATTGCCAACATCTGTTGGATCATAGAAAAAGCAAGAGAGTGCCATAAAAACATCTACTTCTGTTTCATTGACTATGCTAAAACCTTTGTGTGGATCACAACACACTGTGGAAAATTCTTAAAGAGATGGGAATACCAGACTACTTTACCTGCCTCCTGAGAAACCTATATGCAGGTCAAGAAGCAACAGTTAGAACCTGACATGGAATAATAGACTGGTTCCAAATTGGGAACGGAGTACGTCAAGGCTGTATATGGTCAACCTGCTTATTTAACTTATATGCAAAGTACATCATGCGAAATGCCAGGCTGGATGAATCACGAGCTGAAATCAAGATTGCCAGGAGAAATATTAATAACCTCAGATATGCAGATCTCACCACCCTAATGGCAGAAAGTGAAGAGGAACTAAAGAGCCTCTTGATGAAAGTGAAAGAACAGAGTGAACATTCAAAAAACGAAGATCATGGCATCCAGTCCCATCACTTCATGGCAGATAGATGGGGAAACAATGAAAACTGTGACAGACTTTATTTTATTGGGTTCCAAAATCACTGCAGATGGTGCCTGCAGCCATGAAATTAAAAGACACTTGTTCCTTGGAAGAAAAGCTATGACCAACATAGCATATTAGAAAGCAGAGACATTACTTTGCCAACAAAGGTCCATCTAGTGAAAGCTATGGTTTTCCCAGTAATCATGTTACAAATGTGAGAGTTGGACCATAAAGAAGGCTGAGCACCAAAGAATTGATGCTTTTGAATGGTGGTGCTGGAGAAGACTCTTGAGAGTCCCTTGGACAGCAAGGAGATCAAACCAGTCAATCCTATAGGAAATCAGTTGTCCTGAATATTCCCTAGAAGGACTGATGCTAAAGTTGAAGCTCCAATACTTTGGCTACCTGATGCAAAGAGCCGACTCATCGGAAAAGACCCTGATGCTGGGAAAGATTGAGGGCAGGAGGAGAAGGAGATGACAGAGGATAAGATGGTAGGATGGCATCATCGACTCAATGGACATGAGTTTGAGCAAACTCCAGGAGATACTGAAGGACAGGGAAGCCTGGCACGTGGCAGTCCATGGAGTCGCAGAGTCAGACACGACTGAGTGACTGAACAACAATACTGCATTTAAAAATATTATAAAATATTGGCTATATTCCCTGTGCTGTACAATATATCCTTATAGTGTATTTATTTTATACATAGAAGTTTGTGCCTCTTAATGCCCTGTCCCTATTTTGCCCCTCTCCCTTCCCACTGGTAACCACTTATTTGTTCTCTGCATTTCTGAGTGTTTCTGTTTTACTTTATTCATTCATTCATTCTTTTTTTTTTAAGATTCCACATATAAGTTATAATATACAGTATTTGTCTTTCTCTGACTCATTTCACTAAGCATAATACCCTCGAAGTTCATCCATGTTGTTACAAATGGCAAAATTTCATTTTTAAATAATATCCCATTGTATATATAGACAGAGACATATGTGTGCATATATATATTAGCATATATATATATCACATCTTTATTCTGCTGATGGATAGTGATGTTGCTTTCATATTTTGGTTATTGTAAGTAATACTGCTGTGAACATTAGGGTGCATGTATCTTTTTGAATTAGTGTTTTCCTTTTCTTCAGATATATTCCCGGGAGTGGAATTGCTGGATCATATGATAGTCCTATTTTTAGTTTTTTGAGGAACCTCTATATACTGTTTTCCATAGTGCCTACAGCAATTTACATTTCCACCAACAGTGTACTAGGGTTCTCTTCTGTACATCCTCACAAACATTTGTTGTCTATAGGTTTGGGGTTTGTTTTTTTTTTTTATGAAGACATTCTTTTCTGACCGGTGTGAGGAAATATCTCATTGTGGGTTTGATTTGCATTTCTCACATGTGAATTCCATACTTTTTCCATTTAAAATTAAAGAAGTGCAAAATATATATCAGCGTTTAAATTTAGCCTCCTGTATTTCAGTTTGGTATCCTCAATAGAAACAAAATACTGTTTTGCATTAAGCAGTTAGTTCTCTGTGGCAATTTTTGAGGATGAATGAAATAAAATTACTGAGCAAATATCTGAAGCCACCTGAAATAATTTCCCCGCCTTCATTTTACATAAACCAGATTCACATATTTTCATTAAAGGCAAATATTTTCACTTTCAAGGGGGTATTCTGCTGAGAGTTAACTGCATACCCTGTAGACTGTAAAGAAAATGTTCTCCGTTTTCAAAAGTAGTGAAGATATTTGTTTTATTAGCTGTATAATACATTTATGAGGAATAATCATTTTCTTACAAATCAAAGTACTGATTATGAGCAGATTTCAGGCAAATTGAGTGTTTCTTCGGTGTTTTAACCTCTTTGAATAATTTTGGACTAGATATGA
This sequence comes from Ovis canadensis, assembly GCF_042477335.2. Classification (NCBI taxonomy): domain Eukaryota; kingdom Metazoa; phylum Chordata; class Mammalia; order Artiodactyla; family Bovidae; genus Ovis; species Ovis canadensis. The sequence continues at coordinate 74,015,178 of NC_091252.1, forward strand.
CTTCTTTCTCTTGTTTCAGTAGATTTGAGGAAAAGAACCATTCATGCTGAAGTGAAAGCAAGTAAAGTAGCTCCGCAGAATTTTTGGAAGAGACCCAAATTGACGCTGGTTGTTTTCCAACAATAACGTACCTCACACATGATTCCCAGACTCTGGAACCAGATAGCTCAAGTGCAGATCCTTTCTCACACTTGCTGTGTGACACTGGGCCACTTCTTCGTGCTTCAGTTTCCTCATCTATAAAACGTGCTTCAGTTTCCTTCCGTTTCCTCACCCTACAGCATTGTTGTTGCTGTTGTTCATTCAGTCACTCAGTCGTGTCCAACTCTTTGTGACCCCATGGACTACAGCACACCAGGCTTCCCTGTCCTTCACAATCTCCCAGAGCTTGCTCAAATTCATGTCCATTGAGTTGGTGATGCCATCTAACCATCTCATCCCATGTCATCCCCTTTTCCCCCTGCCTTCAATCTTTCCCAGCATCAGGATCCCATTGTAATAAAAATCAAAAGAGCTGGTATACATAAAATGCTCAGAATAATGCCTGCATATAGTAAGTCATGACAAAAGAGTTGCTGGTGATGATGATGATAATTTTCATACAGGTTTTCCACTTTAAGGAGATTGGAAATGGGACTTTTCATGTTCACAAGATGCAAATTCTATGTACGAATATTAACCAAAAGTTATTATCATAAACAATGCAGTCATTCATCCAGACATATTCCTGAAATGCTAGCTTATAGTTTCCCAGGTGGCTCAGTGCTGAAGAATCTGCCTTGCAATGCAGAGATGGAGGAGCCATGGATTCGATCCCTGGGTGGGGAGAAGAAGGAAGTGGCAACCCACTCTAGTATTCTTGCCTGGAGAATCCCATGGACAAAAGAGCCTGGCAAGCTACAGTCCATGGGATGGCAAAGAATCAGGACACAGTTCAGCAACAGAGCGTCCATGCTGGCAATGGAGAGTAAACAGTTAAATTGCTCCCCCTACTGGATAACAGATGGATTGCAGAATATTCAGCAACTTAGATTGTTCCTTTAAAAAGTTTTTATAAATCTGACAGGTATATGGTTATATAAGTAATGAATGTTGTAAACAAAAATATATAAATATATCACTTGAAAATGAAAATTCTTAGTTGGATTAACCTCCCATCCAGAAAACGTAATAGTAATCATAATATTAATAGCTAACTCACATTTGCTGGGAGTTTGCTGTGTGCCAATAAGCGTTTCGCATCCACCCTATGAGGTACATACCCCTATCGCCTCCATACTGAGAATACTGGGCCACAAAGAAGCTAAGTGGCTTGCCCAAGATCGCACAGTCCCTGAGTGGCAAAGCTGCACATCACCCTAAGCAGTTCGACACCAGAGACAGTGTTGTTTACGACAGCCACTCATGAGAGTCTGGGAGATAGTCATACAGAAGTTTCCTTCTTTCTCTTCTCTCCTTGCCCTCATAAACATCCAAGACACTGCCAATTCTCTCCCAAGTGAAAGTGAAAGTATTAGTTACGCAGTCGTGTCTGACTCTTTGCGACTCCATGGACTGTAGCCCGCCAAGTTCCTCTGTTCATGGAATTCTCCAGGCAAAAATGCTGGAGTGGGTTGCCATTCCCTTCTCCAGGGGTCTTCCAACCCAGGGATCAAACCTGCTCTCCTACATTGCAGGAGAATTCTCTACCATCGGAATATTGAAATGACCCCCATGTAAGTTACCATGTTCTCACTAGTACACCAAACTGACATCAGTGCAGTAGAAGAGACAATCATAAAATAAGCACTGAATAGATCAGCCGGTCGGAGTTCTGGTTCTTGCTGACCCCGTGTTTCCCCTCTAATGCTTGTCCAAGCTCTTCTCCCTGGCTTATGCAACTTTTTAATTATCTCTACTCTCTCTCCTCTTTTCCTTCCTCAGTCCACTGTATCTCCCCTCTACCTAGTGACGTGATGGTCAAAGTGGAACAACCAACTTTCTGAAGGAAAAAAATCCTTGATATATAGTATTTGCCCATTTCCGTGGCGTAGCTACTTCCCATGGCTGATTTTCAACTGCGAATTTGATGTCACTGAATACAGAGTTAGGAAGAATATATGTATAACCATCTGTCTCGAGCTAGTAAGAGCACACTACCGCATCTGCCCCCAGTGCCCTACCAAAACTCCTCTCACAGAGGTCCCCAGGAAGCTGTATCACTGGCCCCTGGGTTGCACTAGATACTTCGGTATCTTCTTCCATGAAACTTTCTACTCTCCTGGCCTCATGAAAATGTTGAGGTCCAGTGCCAAAGACCACCAGGAACACATTTATAGACAAATAAAGTTAGATTTACTGACTTACTGCAGCAAGAGAGGCTGAACACTGTGAAGATGTCTCAATGAGAAGGTGGGGGGATGGCTAATAAGATTTGGCTTATATTGGGTGATTTTGAAGAGTATTCATGGGAGTGGCTGTTGTGTTCTGAGTTACATTATGTTAGAAAGAATTGCATGCTGTTTTTATTTTTTCAGCATTCAAATCTGATGATGGGATGGTCTCGTTTTTGTCTTGTTCTACCACACAGAGTAAACTTTTCTGGTTCTAAAAGTCTATGAAATTAGCTATGCTCAGCATTAGCTCCCTTGCGGTTCAGTCGCTCAGTTGTGTCCGACTCTGTGACCTCATGGAGAGCAGCACCACAGTCCTCCTTCACTATCTCAAATGCATGTCCATTGAGTCAGTGACCATCCAACCGTCTCATCCTCTGTCATCCCCTTCTCCTCCTGCCCTCAGTCTTTCCTAGCATCAAGGTCTTTTCCAGTGAGCTGGCTCTTCATGTCGGGTGGTCAAAGTATTGGAGCTTCAGCTTCAGCATCAGTCCTTCTAGTGAATATTCAGGGTTGATTTCCTCGACAGTCTTGGTGTTGGTTGCCAGGCCAACTGCCAGATGTGTGAGATGTTTTCACTTTCACACTGGTTCTCCGTTGCATCTTTCCATGCATCCCTCCCCTGTCTCCTTAATGTGCTAGTCTTCCTCTGCTTCCTGCCTTCATCCAGGGTTGGATTCTCTGGGCTTCTTTCCTTGCACCATTTTCCCATCCTTTCTATACATTTGCTTTTAGTCACATCACACAATTTCATGATTTCAACCCCTACCTACATACTGATGACTTGAAAAAATATGTAATCTCCAGTCCATACCTTTTCTCTATGCTCCAAACTTTTATACTAACTTCCAGCAAGATGGTATGACCCAGATTCTCCCTCAGACACTTTAAGCTCAACCAGTACAGAATTCAAATGGCCCTCTCTTCCCTAAACCGTTCGTTTCTTTCTGTAGCAGTTCCATCACCTTGGTCACCAAAACTAAAACTCCCAGATCATCCCTGACTCTTTCTTTTATATCCAGTACATATGTGATACTTGAAGATCTGCCACCTACCTTACCTCCCAAATATTTCCGCAGTGCGGACTCCCTGCTGCTCCTACTCTGGTTCATTTCTCTTTACTGCCCCAACTGCATTCTCACTGCTCTGCCTGTTTCCAGTTCTGAACACTCCCCCGTCCCTAATTCATCTTCCATAAGACCCTTAACACGAAACAGCTGAATGTGAGCCTGACACGCTCTTCCAGGACCCCTCACTGACGCTCCCTCACTTCTGTGGTCAGGAATGAGATTTCCAGAAGTGACGCACCAATTCCTCCACGGTCTGGCCCCTGTGAGCCTCTCCAGCTTCATCAGTTACCTCTGCTTACTTTACACTTTATTGGGGTTCTTTTTTTTCCCCCTCACAAACGCTCTACTTTCTGATGTTATTTCTAGAATACATCTCTTCCTAGTTCCCACCTTATTCACCCATTTAGTTCTTGCTAAAGATCTGCTTCAGACCTTGTGTCTTCCAAGAAAATGGCCCTGAGTCTTGACACAGTCCCACCCCCAATCTAAGGTAGCTATGTGCTCTTTCTCTGTGCTCCCAGAAGACTTGACGCATACTTATTAATCCCATTGTTTTATAATCATCTTTTTCTTGTCCCCATTAGATGGTGAGATTCTTGAGGAAAGTGATCATTGTCCTAATTGTCTTTCTACCCCCAGCACCTTTTCTAGTACAGGTGTTTAAAAATTGCTTGAAGAATATATAAATGCATGAATGGCTATGTCAATAGCTGCTTTGGTCTTTCTGATCCTCAATATACTCATGTATTTGTTGAGGTAGTTAAAGCAGCTCTAAAAAAGTAACGGTGTTAGTCGCTCAGTCAAATAATTCTTTTTTTTTTTTCTTTTCAAAAAGTGAGTGTTAGCTGCTCTGCTGCTGCTAAGCCGCTTCAGTCGTGTCCGACTCTGTGCGACCCCATAGACGGCAGCCCACCAGGCTCCGCCGTCCCTGGGACTCTCCAGGCAAGAACACTGGAGCGGGTTGCCATTTCCTTCTCCAATGCATGAAAGTGAAAAGTGAAAGTGAAGCCACTCAGTCGTGTCCGACCCTCAGCGACCCCATGGACTGCAGCCTTCCAGGCCCCTCTGTCCATAGGATTTTCCAGGCAAGAGTACTGGAGTGGGGTGCCATCGCCTTCTCCGGTTAGTTGCTCAGCTGTGTCCAACTCTTTGTGATCCCCATGTACCATAGCCCAGGCAAGAATACTGGAGTGGGCAGCCATTCCCTTTTCCAAGAGATCTTCTCAGCCCAGGGATAGATCGAACCAAGGTCTCCTTCATTCAAGTGGATTCTTTACTGCCTGAGCCACCATAGCTCTAAAAGATATAGATAAATTAAAAAATTCTAATCAAATTGAAAAAAATTGTATTCAGAACAGTAGATGGCAGTAGAACATTGTTATTCAACATAGCATTTGCACAACTTAAAATCCATCAAATAACCACAGAAAAACTATAGTCGCAAAGTAGGATCTTTAAGATGACTCTATAACCTCAGTTAATAACATTGTATCCATATTGATTCATTAAATGCAACAGGTGTACTATACTAATGTAAAATGTTAATAATAGGAAATTAGTGGTTGTTTATTTCTTTGGAAGGAATGATGCTAAAGCTGAAACTCCAGTACTTTGGCCACCTCATGCAAAGAGTTGACTCATTGGAAAAGTCTCTGATGCTGGGAGGGATTGAGGGCAGGAGGAGAAGGGGACAACAGAGGATGAGATGGCTGGATGGCATCACTGACTCGATGGACGTGAGTCTGAGTGAACTCTGGGAGTTAGTGATGGACAGGGAGGCCTGGCGTGCTGCGATTCATGGGGTCGCAAAGAGTCGGACACAACTGAGCGACTGAACTGAACTGATGGGAACTCTGTCCTGTTACAAGATTTCTGTAAATCTGAAACTCTTCTAAAAATATTTTGTAGTTTCAAATGCCTCTATATTACTTGGCAAATAATTTTCCTCATACAAAAATGAATATTCCAGTATCAATTATTTTCTTCATATAAAATTAAATATGAAATCCCCTAATCAATAATTAATCTTCAAATTTTAAAAAAGGTTTTAGATATCCGGTGTCAACCAGAAAAAAATGCCAACCAAAAAGTTGAGAATTATGTTTTATTCGGTGGAAATTTTTTAGGACTTAAGCCTGGGAAGCAGTGTCCCACGTAACTCTGAGAGAACTGCTCTGAGGAGGCGAGGGGAAGAGCCAGGTAATATAGAAGTTTTGCAATAAAAGACAGGTAGTCTGAACACAGAAGATTACTGTTAATTAAAGAAAAAACTAGATATCCCAAGTTAAAGAATTTAGCGCTTTTCTACTTATGGGAAAACACAAGAGTCTGAGCTCACTGAAATCATTCTTTTCATATGCATCTCCATTCTCTGGGGCTTGTATCCTGTGTTTTTCACATCCTGAGTTCTTCAGTGCTCACTGTTGGGAGTGGCTGCAGCCTGATGGCTACCAAATTATGCAGGTATTCTTCTCCTTCCTGAGTGCCCTTAGGGCTCGGGAATTCACATTTGAAGGGCCAGAATCTCTGATGATTATGACATTCTTGTTTACTGATATGGCAGGAAATATTCCATTTCTCAACACATATATCATACATATGTATTGTATGGATTATATATATATTTTGGTTTTAACAAAATTAGGATTAAACTCTACATATAACTAGATATCCTGTTTTTTATTTCATATGTAAAAATCTGAATATTTTTAAGTTTTTGATACACCTTGCCAAGTGGCTCTTCTGTTTACACTTGCCACAACAGAATTTGATACTTGATTTGCCCTATCTTTGCTACCTATGAGTAATTTCCCTGTCTGGATCTTTACATTTCTGTATAATACTGCATATTTATTCCCCCGGGAAACAGTTATTGAGTTTGTCTCGTATACTCAGCACTGTGCCAGGAAATAGTCTAGGAAGCTGGAAAGGATAAGGCCCTGTAGCCATCTACTCAGTACTCGGGGCTTGGGAAAGATACTGCCACCAAGTGATGCTGCTGATGCCAGTGCTGTGTGCTGTCCTAGTGAAGGGCTGGGGGCTGGGGGAGCAGAGAGAAGGGCGGTCACCAGTAGCCCTGGCAGAATCAGCACAGCTATTAAGAGTGGGACACAAGGCTCATTTCAGGGCTGTTTGTTCTCTGTGCCTAAATATGACTCAATTCCAATTCTAAACCCCTCCCTGGGACTAATGTACCAACATATTCAAAGGGACTTGTTCACAGCCTTCTACTGAGGAGGGGTCAACTGACATTTGCTTAAAATTGCTATGTTCTGAGGAGTCTACTAAGTTATCCTACAGTTCAGTTCAGTTCAGTCACTTAGTCGTGTCCAACTCTTTGCGACCCCGTGAATCACAGCATGCCAGGCCTCCCTGTTCATCACCATCTCCCAGAGTTCTCTCAGACTCACATCCATCGAGTCCGTGATGCCATCCAGCCATCTCATCCTCTGTTGTCCCCTTCTCCTTCTGCCCCCAATCCCTCCCAGCATCAGAGTCTTTTCCAATGAGTCAACTCTTCGCATGAGGTGGCCAAAGTACTGGAGTTTCAGCTTTAGCATCATTCCTTCCAAAGAAATCCCAGGGCTGATCTCCTTCAGAATGGACTGGTTGGAACTCCTTGCAGTTCAAGGGACTCTTAAAAGTCTTCTCCAACACCACAGTTTAAAAGCATCAATTCTTTGGTGCTCAGCCTTCTTCACAGTCCAACTCTCACATCCATACATGACCACAGGAAAAACCATAGCCTTGACTAGACAGACCTTAGTCGGCAAAGTAATGTCTCTGCTTTTGAATATACTATCTAGGTTGGTCATAACTTTTGCATAGGAACCTGGAATGTCAGGTGCATGAATCAAGGCAAATTGGAAATGGTCAAACAAGAGATGGCAAGGGTGAACGTCGACATTCTAGGAATCAGCGAACTAAAATGGACTGGAATGGGTGAATTTAACTCAGATGACCATTATATCTACTATTGTGGGCAGGAATCCCTCAGAAGAAATGGAGTAGCCATCATGGTCAACAAAAGAGTCCAAAATGCAGTACTTGGATGCAGTCTCAAAAATGACAGAATGATCTCTGTTCGTCTCCAAGGCAAACCATTCGATATCACAGTTATCCAAGTCTATGCCCCAACCAGTAACGCTGAAGAAGCTGAAGTTGAACGGTTTTACGAAGACCTACAAGACCTTTTAGAACTAACACCCCAAAAAGATGTCCTTTTCATTATAGGGGACTGGAATGCAAAAGTAGGAAGTCAAGAAACACCTGGAGTAACAGGCAAACTTGGCCTTGGAATGCAGAATGAAGCTATCCTACAAGTAGTGTCTTTTTAAAATTCTCACAACTGCCTGTGAGTTGAAGCTGTTATACCCATTCCGCAGATGAAGAAAACTAAAACTGAGCTCTTAAGTAAACTATTTTAGTAAATGATGATATTGACACTCCGGTTTACTTGCGCAATGTCCATGCCATATCCACTCCGTCACACTGATGTCATGATCTCTGAGTTGAGCTAAAGATGATGTCTTAGGCAAGCACAATGTTTAGAACCAACAAGGAAGCAGAGTTAGGGAAGGTTTAGTGTAGGCATATAATGCTATGTTTATGTAGTGGTTAAATCTCAACATCAGTTCCAAGCTTTGAAAGCCATGAAACAAATGAGAAACGAGACAGAAATACTAAGCCCCCAAATCGTCATCTAGAACCCAACAGTTTAATTGTGGTTTAGTTGCTTAGTCGTGTCCAGCTCTTGCAACCCATTGGACTGTAGCCCACCAAGCTCCTCTATCTATGGGATTTCCCAGGCAAGAATATTGGAGTCATTGCCATTTTCTTCTCCAGGGGATCTTCCTGACCCAGGGATCGAACCCACATCTCCTACATTGCAAGCAGATTCTTTACTGCTGAGCCACTAGGGAAGCCCAAAATTTAATTAGAAATAATAAATGCTAACGTTTTTTGAGTATTTTGAGGTACATGGTACTATTCTTTGTATATGATGTATGTTAATTTCTTTAGTCTCAGAACAACCCTATGAAGTAGAAGCAATTAGGTCTACTTTGCAGATAGAGATGCTGAAACATAGATAGTTTAAATTACATGTTTAACATCTTTCAGTAGCTTAGTGTTAAAGCTAGGAAAAGCCCAGACCAACCTTCTTGATCCAAGAACTCAGCATCACTGTGGAAATAACCAAGATAGCAACTAATGCTTCTCTAGCACTTACTATGTTTTGAAAACACATTCATTTCTTTGATACTCACAATATCATGAGCAACATATAACTGTTGCCTCTACATTACAGATGAGGAAATTGAGGCACAAAGAAGTTAAATGATTTTCCCCAGATAACACAGCTGGTAAGTGGCAGAGCTGGGCTTCAAGCCCAGACATTCGGCTCCAGAGTTTGCACAATTAACTCCTGAAACTCAATTTATTGTGCATATTCTTAAATTTATTGGAGCACATTTGAAATTTGTAGAGCGTAGCCAGCTGTCAATATATATTCCAAGACTCTAGTTATCTCTCCAAACCAATTCCAGAGTATGCTCACCTTCCTCCCTCTCCCTTTCTCTCTCCACCTCTAGTATAAAGGTGATTGTTGCACCCCTGAAATAATAATGTTAGTGGTCATCCTAAAATGCAGGTTATATAATCTAGGTTTCTTTCAGCCTGGAAAATTTCCAATAAATATTCAGCTAAGACCTAAATGAGTAACACATGCCCTTAAAATACTTCTTTAAAAAATAGCCTTGCAAGATAGAGAAGAGGATGAGAAAGCACAGACCCAGGCTGAGCAGAATTGTATTAAAGATTACACAGACTTGCTTCTTTAGAAAATTGAAGGCATATCAGAGTTGTACTAAAAATTACTTCAACAACGGAAGGGAACATCAATGTTTGGAAGAATTTTTGTATTTAAGGTTTTCACTCTGTCTCTGAAATGGGCATTTTGTTTTATTTGGCGTTTTCTGGGAATTCTTCCCAGCTTACATTTGACCCACTTTGTGAAGTCACTTCTGCCCATCCCATAATGACCTTTCAGAGCCCATTTGGTTTTAACTGCTGACTCTTCATACATCCATATCATCTCCCAAACTGATCTTAAAACTTCCAAGAGAAGGTTTGTGTTCAGTCGCCCAATCGTGTCCAACTCTTCATGATCCCATGGACGGCAGCACACCAGGCCTCCCTGTCCCTCACCATCTGCCGAAGGTTGCCCAAGTTCATGTCCATTGCATCAGTGATGCCATCCAGCCATCTCATCCTGACACTCTTTTCTCCTCCTGCCCTCAATCTTTCCCAGCATCAGGGGTTTTTCCAGTGAGTCAGCTGTTTGCATCAGGTGACCAAAATATTGGAGCGTCAACTTCAGCATCAGTCTTTCCAATGAATATTCAGGGTTGATTTCCTTTAAGATTGACTGGTTTGATCTCCTTGCTATCCAAAGAATTTGCAAGAGTCTTCTCTAGCACCACAGTTCGAAGGCATCAATTCTTTGGCCCTCTGTCTTCTTTACAGTCCAGCTCTCACAACTATACATGACCACTGGAAAAACCATAGCCTTGACTATCTGGACCTTTGTTGGCAAAGTAATAATTTTGCTTTTCAGCACACTGTCTAGGTTTGTCGATCTATGACAAACCTATGACAATAAAAGGTTTATACTTCTCTGTATTCCTACAGTTTGCACTTAATCTGCCAAGCTGTATCTCTCTGGATTTCAGGAAATAAAACTACCAAATAACGAACTGTTTGGCCATATGCATAGAGATAAAAAGAAAAATATGCTTAAATATATAAATGTTATATAATATTTACCACCTCTACCTACCCCTCTCCTTGTTTCAGGAAGTCCATTCTGCCACCATTATTTGATTATCTTTTAATTGGGGCTGGAAATGTTTTTTGAATTTTGTTAAAAATTCAAAGCAATAACTTTATATGCCTGAAAAGGTACAGAATATATGTTAACATTTTGTATTTATGAATGATAAGTTGCAAGTAATTTTTATTTTCACTTTTTAATACATTAATATTTTCTACAATGAATGTATTTACCTTATTCACTTTTCATTATGCATCATAATTCTGTGGTTATAAAGCAACCACAGTTAAGTCAAGCATTCTCCTACTGATGGGTATTTAGGTTGTTATCTGCTTTTTGCCACAACAAATATCCTCTTGCATATTTCTGCAAATATTTCCTCGGGATAAATATCAGTGGAAATAATAGATCAAAGATGATATGCAAACATCACCTTTTGATATTTACAAATTGCCCTCCCAAAAGGTGGCACCTATTTTTATTTCCACCAAGAGGAAAATGCTTGCCAACATCATGTTTTATAAATGATGTCATTTTTACCAGTCTGATAAGGGAAAAACTAGGCATCTCCTTGATTTGATTTTCAGCTTATTTTAAGTGAGTTGGAACATGTATATTGGACATTTGTATCTCTTAGTGATTTATGTATAGCACTGAAGTATATACACAGGTGAAGTGCTTCTACACACCGAAATTAGGGTGGCTACTACTCGGAGCAGAAAGTATGAGGAAGGAGGAATCTCTCTTTTATCTGAATTCGTATTCAGTGCCCAAAGACCTACTACCAGAGCTGTTTCTTTTAAGATTTATAGCCATCACTCAGTATCTGTGGAGCACTGGTTCTAGGAGTCCTGTGGATGCCAAAATATGTGGATGTTCAAGTCGCTTACATAAAGTGGTGTAGTGCACACAGCCTTCATGTCTGCAGATGTAGAACCCAGGGGCAGGCAAGGGCAGCTGTCAGTGAGGCTGCAACCCAACTGCTGCTGCTGCTAAGTCACTTCAGTCATGTCTGACTCTTAGCGACCCCATGGACTGCAGCCTACCAGGCTCCTCCGCCCATGGGATTTTCCAGGCAAGAGTACTGGAGTGGGGTGCCATCGCCTTCTCTGGCAACCCAACTGAGCCCCTTCATAAAATGAACCTCACCCAGTTAAGACTCATTTACTTGCAATAAAACCCAAACTCCTTTCTGAGACCTAAAAGCCTTGCAGGACCTGGCTCTTGCTGCTCTTACCAACCCCATCTACTGCCACAACACCTCTCTCCCCAGGCTCTTGGGCCTCTTCACTGTCCCTCTGACAAACCAGGCATTTCACTGTCCCAAAGCTTTGCAGTTTCTCATCCCTCTGCCTGGAAGATGCCTCCTTAAGCTCTTCACATGTTCACCAGAGTCTCATCATCCCTCAGGCTTTAATTCATTCCCCCTCTTAACCAGGCACCCTACCCCTACCTCATCAGTTACTCTAACACATCACCCTGTTTATTTCATTTAATATGGTTTGTGTCTAGAGGGTCTCTGAGAGCATGCTCAGACTCAGTGACTCACTAGAAGGGCAGGGCTCAGAATAGCTATTATACTCAAGGTTGTGGTTTATTAAAGTGAAAAGAAACAGAACAGAATCAGCGAAGGAAAACAGTGCTTGGGTCCAGCCCAGGAGAAACTGGATGCATGCTTCTAGCTCCTCTCCCAGCAGAGTCACGTGGAGATGCCATTCATTCTCCCAGGAACAGTGTGTGACAGCACTGGTGAGCTACTGCCTACTACGGACGTGGTCCCGAGCCTTCGTGTCTGGGGCTTTTATTGAGCATCAGTCACACAGGCTTGCAGTGCCCCCGTGACTACTCACTACTCAGTTTCCAGCCCTCCTTGCCACAGTGGTCAAACTGACACAGCATGGCCCAAGATCTCAAGCATCTCAAAACAGCCTTATCAGGCATCCTTATTGGACTGGCCCAAGGGCCAGTACCCCTGAAAACAGGAATTTCTGGGGAACATGCAAGGTTTGAACAACCTGGGCCTGTTAAGCTAACCCCTTGCTCTACAGTCGGAAATGTCCTCGTTCGTTTATTCCTTGCTTCTTGACCGTCTTCCCCATAAGAAGACAGTTCCATGAAGGCAGAAAAACCTTGTCTATGTCCTCCCACGCCACACAGCCCAGCACCTGGCACAGGAAGGCATTCGATAGATACTTGCTGAGTAAATATATGAATGACTAAATGAAACATTTGAATAAGTATTTACAAGTTCCTCTTACCTCTACTTCTTATAGGAGTTTTGTCATACACACATTGAGAGCTTGGAATAAAGTCGTAAAACATAACACTTTCACAAAGAAAAACAAGCCTCTAAGTTAAGTCCTCATTAGCATAAAATTCCAAGCATTTCCTTCAAGCAATGTTTTAATTTCATAATTATTTGACTTGGCAGGAAAATTCTATCTAAATATGTCAGAGGTTTGAAAAATAATTTTGGCTTTATAATGAATCTCACTTTATTGCAGTGCCTGCCTTTCTCAAATTATACTAATAATTCTGCTTTAATGTTTTCTGAAACATTTATGAATTCCTTTAACTTATATTTCAGTAGCATTTTAATCTTTTGAACTTCTTGATGCAGAAATATCTTTTTATCTACTGTCATAATTTCTTGCAATGTATTCCAGCAGAGTAAAAAAATAAAAAAGTCCTTCAATAAATGAAATAAGTTTCCAATTTAGAATATTTCTGCTTTAGGGGGAGGAGTGTTTTATGATTACATTCCCTGATGCTTAGTTTTTGCCATCTGTTCTTCCTGCTCATTATAAATGACAGGAGAACTCACAAACATGTAACAGATAAAAGTGATTTAAAATCCCTATATCTGTTTCTTTCATTGAAAAATGCTGCTAAGAAGACATTTATGATTATTCATGATTCAGGCATGAACCGTGGAATGAACTGGTCATATGTGACAGACCAATTTGTTTCCTGGACTAACAATTTTCTAAAGCTAATATATGCTAGAGTAGGACTATATTGAAAAGTTCATAGCTTCTTCAGCATTAAGGGAAGATGCTTAGGGTAGGGTTGATGACACAGAGGTAAGTAGTTTCAGCTGTATTCACTTTGTGGGTCTGTTTTGAGATGAATGATATTGCTAGAAAAAAGAAAACAAGATATGAGGATACATCTGTATGCTCTGTAGATTCACATAATAAGTCCTGCTGTAATAGAATAAAACCTACTGCAAACAATACATTTAAGCTCTAATTAAAGCCACAGTCTCATGATAAGCACATTACTCCTGTTTAGGCAAGTGTAGGTCCTTTGCTTTTCAAAAAAATATTGCTCTGCCCTTGTAAGCCAAATACTGATATCAGTTCAGTTCAGTTCAGTCGCTCAGTTGTGTCCGACTCTCTGTGACCCCATGAATCACAGCACGCCAGGCATCCCTGTCCATCACCAACTCGCGGAGTTCACTCAGACTCACATCCATCGAGTCAGTGATGCCATCCAGCCATCTCATCCTCAGTCGTCCCCTTCTCCTCCTGCCCCCAATCCCTCCCAGCATCAGAGTCTTTTCCAATGAGTCAACTCTTCGCATGAGGTGGCCAAAGTACTGGAGTTTCAGCTTCAGCATCATTCCTTCCAAAGAAATCCCAGGGCTGATCTCCTTCAGAGAGATCTCCTTGCAGTTCAAGGGACTCTCAGAGTCTTCTCCAACACCACAGTTCAAAAGCATCAATTCTTTGGCGCTCAGCCTTCTTCACAATCTAACTCTCACATCCATACATGACCACAGGAAAAACCATAGCCTTGACTAGACGGACCTTAGTCGGCAAAGTAACATCTCTGCTTTTGAATACTGATATAGTAGATTCCATATGAGCCCATGCTGTGCTGTGCACTGAACTCAGTCATATCCAACTTTTTGTGACCTCACGGACTGTAGCCCACCAGGCTCCTCTGTCCATGGGATTTTCCAGGCAACAATGCTGGAGTGGGTTGCCATTTCCTTCTCCTTCTATAGACTTTGGTAATAATAAGAGTCACTTGGGTGCTTATTAAAATCACAACTTTCTAGGCTTCATGCCTGCAGAATGTGTTTCTATAGGAAGGAAATGGTGTGTCAAATTTGTCTTCCAAATATTATGCTGGGCCAACAGGAAATGGCCTTGATAAGCCAGACCATATAGTCACTGACAATAGGTCTGGGTGTTTATTTACCAAGAATTCTGTGTGATTCTTGTGGCGAGAGAATGGGAATGCTCTTGAAGGAATCAATCCTCTTCCTCTGTCCCTTGGGACCGAGAGCATGTCTATTAATAGGAAGAGTTTCTACCTGGAGGGAACCATCTGCTCTGTCACAGGGAAAGGCCTTACCCAGACAGTGAGCAAAAATCTGGCTTCCCTGATCCCCTGGGAAAGGGAACTCTCAGTGCTAAAGCCAAGTCCTGGACAAACGGAGACCTTATCACTCTATCAGGGAAAACCAGGCAAAGCAGCATCTCCAGAGACTGCAGGACAGGAGACATCGATAGAAGGAACAGTGTGAGACATATTGGGTCCAGCCTCCTGCTGGTCTCTACTATTCAAAGCTGTTTGTTTGTTTTAAATATCAATTTATTTGGCTGTGCCGGATCTCAGTATCAGCGAAAGGGATCTTCAACCTTAGTTGCTGTATATGGGATCTGATTTCCTGACCAGGAATTGAATCCAGGCCCCCTGCATGGGGAACAGAGTCTTAGCCACTGGACCACCAGAGAGAAGTCCCTCAAAATTGCTTTAATACAAGAGAGGCCTCAGTTCTTATGAATTCCTTTAGTCCCAAGACTTCCTCAGAGGTCAGCAGACACTTTGGGTACTATGTCTCACTTAGAAGGAGCTTGGGGCTGGTGCACTGGCATGACCCAGAGGGATGGGATGAGGAGGGAGGTGGGAGGGGGGTTCACGATGGGGAACACATGTACACCCATGGCTGATTCATGGCAACGTATGGCAAAACCACTACAATATTATAAAGTAATTAGCCTCCAATTAAAATGAATAAATTTATTTTAAAATATTTTTAAATTTTTTGAGAACATAGGAAATTAAGATATTTGATGCACTTGCATCTATTCATTATCAAAACACTACGCTCTTCATGCCAGCCTCAGTGAGTCTGTTAGTTCCTGGAGTCTGTGTACAAGTCCGCTTCTCTCCCACACCACCCCCATTTCCAGCCGATAACCTCCCTTCTCTTCACCTCCCCAAGGAATGAGCATGTGTAGTTCTAAGACCTGCCCTGCACAGCTTGATTCCAAAGCCCTCACAGCCTAATACAAAGCCGAAGAGAAAGACAGCCTGAGGTTGGAGGGACCTCATATGACTGGGAGTCCTTACTGAGGGAGGCAGGGAAAATTGCCTCTTTAATAGGGGCCCCTGGAGGTCAAGGGTCCAGGGACTTGGTGGAAGCATACCTACCCAGACCATCAATCGAGATTCAGAGAGAAGTCAGAGAGACCAAGTGTGTTACCAGAGGTGAGCAAAGTTGGGGCCGTCGGGGCTAAGGAGGGGCGAGGTCAATGAGAAAAAAATTGAGAGATACACGACTTCAGAGCACGGGTGCTCAGCTGTGTCGGCCTCTGTGACCCCATGGACTGTAGCCCACCAGGCTCCTCTGTCCCTGGGATTTTCTAGGCAAGAACACTGGAGTAGGCTGCCATTTCCTTCTCCAGGGGATCTTCTCCACCCAGGGATCAAACCCATGCCTCCAGCATCTCCTGCCTTGTCAGGCAGATTTTCTTACCACTGCAACACCTGGGAAGCCCTTCGGGGCTTCAGTAGTGCAAGTTAGGGCTTCTCTGGGAGCTCAGTGGGAACAGTGGTAACATCTTCTGATGATGCAGGAGACTTTGGTTCGATCCCTGGGTCAGGAAGAGGCCCTGGAGAAAGAAATGGCAACCCACTCCAGTATGCTTGCCTGGGAAATCCCACGGACCGAATTAGCCTGGAGGGCTATAGTCCATGGGGTTGCAAAAGAGTCAGATATGACTCAGTGACAAACAATGAAAAAGCACAGGTTAAAGAGCGTGGGGGGAGGGGGGCTGGACTGTGAGCAGGCAGCTGAGAAAAGGGCTGTCAAAAGCACAACTGGGGAGCAAGGGGCCCATCGGCTCCTGTAAAAGCTGCTTTACTCCACGATGAGGTGGCAGCTCTCAGCCTCCACAGACTGTGGAAACAGATTTTTCACCCTTGCCTGTCTCTCAAGGGGCAAGAATAGTAGCAG
This sequence comes from Ovis canadensis, assembly GCF_042477335.2. Lineage (NCBI taxonomy): Eukaryota > Metazoa > Chordata > Mammalia > Artiodactyla > Bovidae > Ovis > Ovis canadensis. The sequence continues at coordinate 74,031,705 of NC_091252.1, forward strand.
TCACCATCTGAAATAGGACAATTATTTCAACAGCGTGTGTCTTTACAGAACATTGTACTTTGCAAGGCTTACTGAATGAAGTAGAGTATACTTTTAACCTTCAAACGGGCTTTCTATTTTATCCCAGATTGCAAAAGATATTTTCTTTAATGTGTGGAATAGAAAAGTTCACAAAATCACAGTCGATTTAACTTCCTGTAAGGACATGATAATAGCTCATTCTAGCATATACTTATGTGACTCACAGGAAAAATAGATCAAGTCTGAGGAACTTCTAATCATTTTTTTTCTATGTATAGACTACATCATGGTTTTCAGAACTGAATTTGTAGAGGATTATATTAAGACAGTTTCAAAGATACCTTAAAAAATAAAAGATACCATGTCATTTCATAAGGCTTTTTCTATCTTATTATGTAGCAGTAATTTCTTCTCTAAATTTTTTGAAGAAAAGACAGCTGCACACAGGTAAATTTATGTAAACTTTGGGTCCCAAGAGTATTAATATTCGAGAGATGACAATAATAAAGCTTCCCAGGGTAAACACATTGGTTCAAAAATTCCTGTGTTCTCACTCAGACTCTCCAGTAACTAACCATGTAAACTAAACCTTCTTTAATATCTATGTAACTTAGAAGTCTTTCCTACAAAATAAACATGATATATTCAAAGAATTAGCCATTTTTAAAGTATACCTCCTTGCCCCCAAATCCCAGCTGAACTTTCCTTCTGACTTTTCTCACTCATTCTAGCTGAAAATTGCAAAAGACTAATACACAACCCTATTGCATCCCTTTCTGAGTTTGGAAATAAGTGAATGATCAAAGCTGGAATCAGGTGAAGAGCAAAATACAGGTCAGATTACTGATTAAAGATGAACTAGTGAAGGTAACTTGCAAGTGCTGTAACAAGGGGCCTCCTTGTATATCTATCATTTGAATCACTAGCCCAGTTGGGCCACCTCAATCCTTGCCACACTGATAGACAGAGAATATGTTTGTCCTGCCGAGGGACAGGGTCTAAAGGGAACTGAAGCCCAAAAGGAGCTGAGCCAGAACATTCAGTCCCTTTTTAAAAATGTACCAACCACTTAAGTCATCCTTTTGCCATGGGGAAGAGGGGTAAAACAGAGAGGAGCCAAGCAGATTCCACCCCTATTTCTGTCTCCTACAAAGTGGAATAAGCATTTTAAAATGCTTAGTTGATAATTGCATAACTCCCTGAATACATTACAAAGCAATAGATTTACACATCAAATGTGTAAATTGCATGGTACATGAATTGAATCTTCATACAGCTGTTACAAAAATCCATGACATAAAGGATATATGGAGATCCAATTGCAAGGAGATCCAACTAGTCATTCGTAAAGGAAGTCAGTCCTGAATATTCATTGGAAGAACTGATGCCAAAGCTGAACTTCCAATACTTTGGCCACCTGATTGGAAGAACTAACACATTGGAAAAGACTCTGATGCTGGGAAAGACTGGAAGGCAGAAGGAGAAGGGGATGACAGAGGATGAGATGGTTGGATGGCATCACCAACTCAAAGGACATGAGTTTGAGCAAGCTCTGGGAGTTGATGATGGACAGGGAAGCCTGGTGTGTTGCAGTCCATGGGGTCACACAAAGTCAGATATGACTGAATGGCTGAACTGAACTGAAAGGATATAATCATGTATATGAATTGATTTAAATGGAATTCATTGAAAACCGTGTTACTAACATTCACTCAAGAAGAAATCATCTGAATAGCCCCCATATTTATTGAAGAAATTTTATTTATAGTTACAAATTCCCCCACAAAAAGAAGACCAGGCCCAGAAAATTTCAATGGTGAATTCTACCAAAGAAGAAATAATAGCGATTTTATACAAATGTTTCCAGAAAGAAGAAGGAATACTTTCCAACTCATTTTATGAGGCCACCCAGCATTACCTGATACCAAAGCCAGAGAAGACATTCTAAGAAGAGAAAACTATAGACAAATATCTTTTATGTATATAAACACAAAAACTCTAAACAAAATATTAACAAATGAAAGAGTACATAGAAAAAGATAATACATCATGATCACATCAGATTTATGCCAAGAATGCAAGCTTGGATTAACACTGATGATCAATCAATGTAATTTCCCATATTAAAAGCTATATACACAGACACACACACACACACACACACACACACACACACACACATGATTATTTCATTAAATGAAAAAAGTACTGGAAAAAATGGAATTTTCATTTACGATAAAAAATTTTAAGAATATTGGGAACAGAATTTCCTCAACCCAACAAAGGACATCTACAAAAACCCGTCACCTAACATCATAAACAATGGTGAAAGACTGAATGTATTACTCCTAAGATGAAGAAAAAGGCAAGGATGTCAGGTCTTACCATTTATACATTCACTTATGATTATGTATGTAGCTTAATTCTTTGCAACCAAAGATGGAGAAGCTCTACACAGTCAGCAAAAACAAGACCGGGAGCTGACTGTGGCTCAAATCATGAACTCCTTATTGCCAAATTCAGACTTAAATTGAATAAAGTAGGGAAAACCACTTTTAGGTATCAGTCAGTTCAATACAGTCACTCAGTTGTGTCCGACTCTTTGCAACCCCATGAACCACAGCACGCCAGGCCTCCGTGTCCATCACCAACTCCTGGAGTTCACTCAAACTCACGTCCGTCGAGTCAGTGATGCCATCCAGCCATCTCATCCTCTGTCGTCCCCTTCTCCTCCTGCCCCCAATCCCTCCCAGCATCAGAGTCTTTTCCAATGAGTCAACTCTTCACATGAGGTGTCCAAAGTACTGGAGTTTCAGCTTCAGCACATTCCTTCCAAAGAAATCCCAGGGTTGATCTCCTTTAGAATGGACTTGTTGGATCTCCTTGCAAGGGACTCTCAAGAGTATTCTCCAACACCACACTTCAAAAGCATCAATTCTTCAGCACTCAGCTTTCTTTATAGTCCAATGCTCACATCCATACATGACTACTGGAAAAACCATAGCTTTGACTAGACAGAACTTTGTTGGCAAAATAATGTCTCTGCTTTTGAATATGCTATCTAGGTTGGTCATAACTTTCCTTCCAAGGAGTAAGCGTCTTTTAATTTCATGGCTGTAATCATCATCTGCAGTGATTTTGGAGCCCCCCAAAATACAAAGTCTAACACTGTTTCCACTGTTTCCCCATCTATATCCCATGAAGTGATGGGACCGGATGCCATGATCTTCGTTTCCTGAATGTTGAGCTTTAAGCCAACTTTTTCACTCTCCTCTTTCACTTTCATCAAGAGGCTTTTTAGTTCCTCTTCATTTTCTGCCATAAGGGTAGTGTCATCTGCATATCTGAGGTTATCGATATTTCTCCTGGCAATCTTGATTCCAGCTTGTGCTTCTTCTAGCCCAGTGTTTCTCATGATGTACTCTGCATAGAAGTTAAATAAGCAGGGTGACAATATACAGCCTTGACGTGCTCCTTTTCCTATTTGGAACCAGTCTGTTGTTCCATGTCCAGTTCTAACTGTTGCTTCCTGACCTGCATATAGGTTTCTCAAGAGGCAGGTCATCTAAATCAAATTCCTTACAATTACACAGTGGAAGTGACAAATACATTCAAGGGAGTAGATCTGATAGACAGAGTGCCTGAACAACTATGGATGGAGGTTCATGACATTGTACAGAAGGCAGTGATCAAGACTATCCCCAAGAAAAAGAAATGCAAAAAGGCAAAATAGTTGTCTGAGGAGGCATTAAAAACATCTGTGAGAAGAAGAGAAGCAAAGGCAAAGGAGAAAAGGAAAGATATACCCATTTGAATGCAGAGTTCCAAAGAATAGCAAGGAAATATAAGAAAGTCTTCCTCAGTGATCAATGCAAAGAAATAGAGGAAAAGAACAGAATGGGAAAGACTAGAGATCTCTTTAAGAAAATTAGAGATACCAAGGGAACTTTTCATGCAAAGATGGGCACAATAAAGGGCAGAAATTGCATGGACCTAACAGAAGCAGGTCCTTTGACTGTGTGGATCACAGTAAACTGTGGAAAATTCTGAAAGAGATGGGAATACCAGACCACCTAAACTGCCTCTTGAGAAATCTGTATGCAGGTCAGGAAGCAACAGTTAGAACTGGACATGGAACAACACACTGGTTCCAAATAGGAAAAGGAGTACATCAAGGCTGTATATTGTCACCCTGCTTATTTAACTTATATGCAGAGTACATCATGAGAAACGCTGGACTGGAAGAAACACAAGCTGGAGTCAAGATTGCTGGGAGAAATATCAAGAACCTCAGATATGCAGATGACACCACCCTTATGGCAGAAAGTGAAGAGGAACGAAAAAGCCTCTTGATGAAAGTGAAAGAGGAGAGTGAAAAAGTTGGCTTAAAGCTCAACAATCAGAAAACGAAGATCATGGCATCTGGTCCCATCACTTCATGGGAAATAGATAGGGAAACAGTAGAAAAAGTGTCAGACTTTATATTTTGGGCTCCAAAATCACTGCAGATGGTGATTACAGCCATGAAATTAAAAGACGCTTACTCCTTGGAAGAAAAGTTATGACCAACCTAAATAGTATATTCAAGAGCAGAGACATTACTTTGCTGACTAAGGTCCATCTAGTCAAGGCTATGGTTTTTCCTGTGGTCATGTATGGATGTGAGAGTTGGACTGTGAAGAAGGCTGAGCACCGAAGAATTGATGCTTTTGAACTGTGGTGTTGGAGAATACTCTTGAGAGTCCCTTGGAGTGCAAGGAGATCCAACCAGTCCATTCTGAAGGAGATCAACCCTGGATTTCTTTGGAAGGAATGATGCTGAAGCTGAAACTCCAGTACTTTGGCCACCTCATGCGAAGAGTTGACTCATTGGAAAAGACTCTGATGCTGGGAGGGATTGGGGGCAGGAGGAGAAGGGGACGACAGAGGATGAGATGGCTGGATGGCATCATGGACTCGATAGACATGAGTCTGAGTGAACTCTGGGAGATGGTGATGGACAGGGAGGCCTGGCATGCTGCAATTTATTGGGTTGCAAAGAGTCGGACACGACTGAGCGACTGAACTGAACTGAACTGAACAGAAGCAGAAGATATTAAGAAGAGGTGGCAAGAATACACCAAAGAACTGTACCAAAAAGGTCTTCATGACCCAGATAATCACGATGGTGTGATCACTCACCTAGAGCCAGACATCCTGGAATGTGAAGTCAAGTGGGCCTTAGGAAACATCATAACAATCAAAGCTACTGGAGGTGATGGAAATTCAGTTCAGCTATTTCAAATCCTAAAAGATGAAGCTGTGAAAGTGCTGCATTCAATATGCCAGCAAATTTGGAAAACTCAGCAGTGGCCACAGGACTGGAAAAGGTCAGTTTTCATTCCAATCCCAAAGAAAGGCAATGCTAAAGAATGCTCAAACTACCGCACAATTGTACTCATCTCACACACTAGCAAAGTAATGCTCAAAATTCTCCAAGCCAGGCTTCAACAGTACATGAAGTGTGAACTTCCAGATGTTTAAGCTGGATTTAGAAAAGGCAGAGGAATGAGAGATCAACCTGCCAACATCTGCTGGATCATCAAAAAAGCAAGAGAGTTTCAGAAAAACATCTACTTCTGCTTTATTGACTATGCCAAAGCTTTTGACTGTGTGGATCACAACACACTGTGGAACGTTCTCAAAGAGATGGGAATACCAGACCACCTGACCTGCCTCTTGAGAAATCTATATGCAGGTCAGGTAGCAACAGTTAGAACTGGACATGGAACAACAGATGGGTTCCAAATAGGAAAAGGAGTATGTCAAGGCTGTATATTGTCACCCTGCTCATTTAACTTATATGCAGAGTACATCATGAGAAATGCTGGACTAGATGAAGTACAAGCTGGAATCAAGATTGCCAGGAGAAATATCAAGAACCTCAGATATGCAGATGACACCACCCTTATGACAGAAAGTGAAGAAGAGCCTCTTGATAAAAGTGAAAGAGGAGAGCGAAAAGTTGACTTAAAACTCACCATTCAGAAAACGAAGATCATGGCATCTGGTCCCATCACTTCATGGCATATAGATGGGGAAACAATGACAGACTTTATTTTGGGGGGCTCCAAAATCACTGCAGATGGTGATTACAGCCATGAAATTAAAATATGCTTGCTCCTTGGAAGAAAAATTATGACTAACCTAGACAGCATATTTACAAGCAGAGACTACTTTGCCAACAAATGTCAGTCTAGTCAAAGCTATGGTTTTTCCAGTGGTCATGTATGGATGTGAGAGTTGGACTATAAAGAAAGCTGAGTGCTGAAGAATTGATGCTTTTGAACTGTAATGTTGGAGAAAAGAGTCTTGAGAGAATACTTTTTAGAGAAGACTTTTGAGAGTCCCTTAGACAGTAGGGAGATCCAACCAGTCAATCCTAAAGAAAATCAGTCCTGAATATTCATTGGAAGGACTGATGATGAAGCTGAAACTCCAATACTTTGGCCACCTGATGTGAAGAGCTGACTCATTTGAAAAGACCCTGATGCTGGGAAAGGTTGAAGGTGGGAGGGAGAAGGGGATGACAGAGGATGGGATGGTTGGATGGCATCACCAACTCAATGGACGTGAGTTTAGGTAAACTCCAGGAGTTGGTGATGGACAGGGAGGCCTGGTGTGCTGCAGTCCGTGGGCAGCAGAGTTGGATATGGCTGAGTGACTGAACTGAACTGATGTAGCTTGAATATATCTTCACAGGTTTATTGGTCATTTATATTTCTTCTTATTGCCCAATTTTCTCTGATGTTACTCTTACCAAATAACACCTCCTTATTAGGTATATTAAACCATTCTCATGTATATTGCAAATATTTTTCTTAATTCATCATATTATTTTTAGTCATTTGCATTTTAATTTTATTTTTTATTTTCTATAGAAATTAACATTTTTCTGAAGTCTAAATATTATCAGTCTGTTTATTGCCTTTTAATTTTTGAAATTAAGCTATGGACATCACTGAAGATTTCATTGTAGTTATCAGTCCACAGACAGAGGAGCCTGGTAAGCTACAGTCCATGGGATCGCAAAAAGTTGGACATGACTGACTGATGGAGCGCATGTATATATTCACACCAGTCAATCAGATCTTCATTCCAGGAACCTTTATTTTTTAAATCTTCTCTGTAAAGATGGGGAAAAAAAGAGCTTGCTCCAGTGAAGATACAGATAACCTTGTATAAGAAGGCCAAGATATTGAATGTTCATGACAAATGTCAATTTTGTCATTTTTTTCATGAACACTTAATACACATGAATCGCTTTCCAATAACAAATTTAGGGCTTACCCATTTTTCCAGATCAAGTATTTCCAAAGTTATTAGAGTCAAATCAACTGCTCTACAACACCTGTAGAGAGAAGTGGTATATATCCACTGCAGGTGGTTCTGAAGATCACCCACATCTTTTTATATTTGCATCTGTAGACCTAATATTGTACTTGTTGAATGAATTAACATTCCAATTAGAATAACTGGAATGAAATGTCTAGAAACTATTATAGGTACAAGCATCCCCTGACTTATAAACACTTGACTCAGTAGTATACTGAATGACCACTCCCAGAAGTCCTCTGCTATCACCGATATCCTCTCCTCCAAGAACCTTCCCTTGCTGCTGTTACCTAATAACTCATGAAGCCCTTTCTATCTGCTGTTGTGGAGACCAGTTAGGAGTCCCTGTTTGGGACCTCTCCAGCCAGTGGTACCTCCATCCATTCTTCCCATAGGCAATGTCACCAGGGATTCAGTGTCTCAAGACTCTCAGGGCTTAGAACCAAGAGTGTGAGGTGGTGGTCATGTCTCTCTTTCTCATACTAAGAACTGCACCCAGGAATATTTTATCCCTGTGATGGATTAAATAAGATTTGGCGAATTTGGCTAAGAATGTAGCCACCATTTATAATCTTAGGCTTAACAAATACCTTTTGGGTTATATACCTCTCATAAGTTGGGGTTACTTGTAGGGTGAACATTAAAAGTTATAGTAATTTGATTTTTTTTCACTCAATAAAATATTAAATCAAATGCACATTTTATCTTTCATATTAAGCCCAGTCCAACTGTAAAGATAAAAAGGGAAGTGTTCCTTTCTGGGCATGCCTGCAGCTAACTCAAGGAATCTGCCAGCCATAAAGGCAAGCAGAATTTCTTTCCCCTCAAGTACATGGCTTGTCAATTCCCTTCTACATCTGCTTGTTTGTCAAAACCCTAAATTTCTTAGGGGGCATGATCTGTGCTTGTGAAACAATATACATATTGTTCCCCAAGTCAAAAAAATAACTGAATTGCAGAGAAGAAACATTCAGCGTTCTCCACTTTTGAATTTCTTCAAAAATATCTTCAGGGTTTGCTAAAACGTTCAGAACAGTTTGGGGAATACCCTGGGCACACAATGTTAGAACTCGGCACTGTCCCTGCCACGGCCTGGGTTCGATACACGGTAGGAAAACTAAGATCCCACAAGCCTTGTGCCATGGCCACAAAAAAAGAGAGAAAGAAAAAAACATTTCTGCAGTATAAATATCCAGATGTGACAAGCAGATCATAGTAGAGCTCTAGAGAATATCTCTGCAGAGTTTTACTACCCAAAAGGCAATTTCATGTCTTTCTACTTATAGGGCCAAAAGTTTCTTCTCTTAAACAGCAGGCCCAGGATAAGGGTTCTTTACTCTCAGCCAGACAGCTCCACCAGTTACCATCTTCATGTGTCCTGGACTCCTAGACTCTGAGCCATACCCTGCAGAGTTGTAGTCAAGGAGTAGCACATTCCTCCCCAGGTTCCCACAGGTCAGGTGTGCCTGGTTAATTCCAATTCCCTTTCCCAGTTCCTCTGACTTCTACACCCAGCCATAGATGAGACCATTTGAGATTAGAGAGAGGAAGTCCTTTTTCTTTGATTCTTAAGTTTCAGTTCAGTTTCAGTAAAAGTAGCTCAGTCATGTCCGACTCTTTGAGACCCCATGGACTATACAGTCCATGGAATTCTCCTAGCCAGAATGCTAGAGTGGGTAGCCATTCACTTTTCCAGGGGTTCTTCCCAACCCAGGGATCAAACCCAGGTCTCCTGCATTGCAGGCAGTTTCTTTACCATCTGAGCCACCAGGGACACCCTGGTTCTTAAATCCACTCCTAAATCCCAAGAGAAAATTACTTCTCTTTCAACCACTAAATTATTGATTTGGCAAGTCTCTCAGAGCTTGTAACAACATGCAATCCTTTATCTAAAAGTATACATACTTCCAAAAAAGATTTGAAATAGTTCATTTGTTCCCCTAGTAAATGGACAAAGTTTAAATATAAGCCAGAGCACTGAATAGAAACATAAAGTTAGATGTTTCCAGACACCTGGAGTAATGTAAGTATAATCTTTCACTCAAACATCCATGTATTTTTATTGAATAACAACTATGTGCCAGGCATCAAGTTAGGCACTGGCATTCAGCAGTGAACAAAACAGGCATGGTTACTTCCTTCTTGGCTCTTAAACTAGTTGCACTTGGAAGAGATGGATGAGCTGGAGCATGATAAGCACAGCAATAGTGTCAAAAGCTTGGAGAGTGGGCGTGAGAGCCTGTGAAAGGTGAGGAGAAATAGGAAAGGCAGCAAAGATGGAGGGAGAGAGAGACATACAGAGAGACAGAGAGAACCGTGAGAAAGAAAAAGCTAGGATTGAGGTGCCAAGTTCCTCTAATGAGAACCAATAAGCAAAATGGAAGTACGTGAGAAAGTCCAATTAGAATAGAAAGACAAGGGAAAGGGGGTTTCACAGAATTCAACAAAACAGTGTGTTAGGAGGAAAAAGCAGTCAATCATATCAAATGATATCAAATAAAGAGATGAAATAAAATGGAAGGCTTGCCTAAAGAATTTATAGAAGAGACTTGGCAGAAAGGGCAGGGTGGAAACCAGCCCTGAAACCAAGCACTTAGCAAAGGAGTCCTTGGAAGAAGCAGAACACAAGGAGCCTGGAATCCTCACTCTTCGCTATGGTCACCTGGTTCTCTTCCACTCACATTCAGGTCAAAGCTTAGATGGCGCTGCTTGCAGAAAGGATCTCAACCCCCAGCCTTGGTTAGGTGTCCCTCCTGTCCTTTTTTAAAAATTTATTATTTATTCATTTGGCTGTGCCAAGTCTCAGTTGGGGTACAACAGGATCTTGGATCTTCACTGTGGCATGCAGGATCTAGTTCCCTGACCAGGAATCAAACCCGGCCCCCGCTCATTGGGACTATGGAGTCTTAGCCCCTGGACCAGCAGGGAAGTCCCCCTTCCATATGCTTCTGTGAGCACTCTTTACTTTCTCTCATGGCATGACCACATTTCTTCAACTGCTAACAGAAACAACTCTGATAAACTTAAGCAGAAAGACAGTTTTTTGAAAGGATATTTAGTAGTTCACAGAATTTTCATGGAAAGGTGCAGAACGAAGCTTAGGAAAACAGGAAAAAAGCCAAAGGACACCCAGCAATGTGGGATAGTGTCAAGGTCAAGTCTCCAGGTATGGGGTAGGTTAGCTAGTCACCCCCTACCTGGTTCCATCACCGCTACTGCCTCCAGATGCTGGGTGCCACTGCCATCACATCACTGCAGGGATGAATTGCAAACTATCCCCTGTCACTTCACCTTATTAAGTTGTGGAGGAGGGGGAACTTACAGATAAAAGGAGGAATATAGCATGTATGGTTCAAAGAACAACAGAGTGAACTACTTGCGTAGCTATTGCTGAGTCATGATTTTGAAGCCTCTTGAGTATTCTTCTGATAATTTAAGTATCACTTCCTAGAGTTGGAGAAGTCTTGATTTCTGGGAAGGCATGTCACCTGCTTATTTCTTCTTCCTCAACAGTGGTTTAGCTCTTTTCAACCTTTGCTTTTTCAAATGAATTTTATTTTACTTTATTATTTTTTAATCTATGACTAGTTTTTTATAGTCACCCAACTCTTTGCAACCCTCACAAATTCCCTTTACTTTCTTTTTTACACTTTTTCTTTTTTAAATTTTCACCCATTTCTCCCACCCCGCCCCCATCCTCTGCCCCTGGCCACCACCATCTGTTCTCTGTATCTATGAGCTTGCTGGTTTTTGTTTTGGAGGATTTTTTAGATTGCACATACAAGTGAGTGAGATCATATTGCATTTGTCTTTTTCTGTATGACTTATTTTACTTAGTATAATGCCCTTGAGGTCCATCCACAATGTCAGAGATGGCAAGTCTCATTCTTTTTTATGACTGAATAAAATTCTATTATGTATATACACCACATCTTTATCCATTCATCCATTGGTGGATACTCAGGTTGTTCCATATCTTGCCTATTTTAAATAATGCTGCAATGAACATGGGGGTTCATATATCTTTTTTAGTTAGTGTTTTTGTTTTCTTCAGATACCTACCAAGAAGTGGAACTGAGGTTAAAGCATCTGCTCTGGAATGTGGGAGACCCAGGTTCGACCCCTGGGTGGGGAAGATCCCCTGGAGAAGGAAATGGCAACCCACTCCAGTACTCTTGCCTGGATAATTCCATGGACTGGGGAGAGTGGTAGGCTACAGTCCATGGAGTCACAAAGAGTCGGACACGACTGAGCGACTTCACTTTCACTTTTCACGGTAGTTCTATTTTAAAATTTTTGTGGACCTTCCGTACTGTTCTCCACAGTGGTTGCACCAATTCACATTCCACCAACAATGCACAAGTGTACCCTTTTTCCCACATCCTCATCAATACTTGTTAGTTCTTATCTTTTTAATAGTAGTCATTCTAACAGGTGTAAGGTTATACCTCTTTGTGGTTTTGATTTGCATTTTCCTGATGATCAGTGATGTTGAGCATCTTTTCATGTATCTATTGGCCATCTGTATGTCTTCTTTGGAAAAATGTTTATTCAGGTCCTCTGCCAATCTTCTAAATGATTTTTTTTTTTTGCAGTTGAGTAGTATGAGCTTTTATACATTTTTGATATAAACCCTTTAACAGATACATAATTTGCAAATATTTTCTTCCATTCGGTAGGCTGCCCTTTCATTTTGTTAATAGTTTCCTTTGCTGGGTAGAAGCCTTTTAGTTTGGTATAGTCCTAGTTGTTTATTTTTGCTTTTGAAAAGGCTTTTGCTTTTGGTGTCAGATTCAAAAAATCATTGTCAAAAAATCATTGTCAAGATCTACATTAAGGAGTGTGTGGCCTATATTTTCTTCTAGGGGTTTTATGGCCTCAGGTCTCATGTTCAAATCTTTCATTCATTTCTAGTTAATTTTTGTGTATGATATAAGATAGTGGTCAAGTTTCATTCTTTTGTATGTCACTGTTCAGTTTTTTTCAAAACCATATACTGAAGAGTCAATTCTTTCCCCATTGTATATTCTTCACCATATTACATTAACTATATTCAAAGTATAGTATTGGCAATTAAAACAGTATATATTGGCATAAAAAGACACATAGATCAGTGGAATACAGCAAAAAGCCCAGAAATAAGCCCACCCATATGCGTCAATTAACTTATGCCAAAAGGGCCAAATGAATTTTAAATTCATCCATTTCTGCTCCAAGAAAACACCTGTTGGAAATTTCACTAGAATTGTTTATTATTCAACATTTTATCTTCTTTACAGGAAATGACGTATGTCTCTTCATTTTCTTGGATCCCCTTAAAATTCTTTGATAAAGACTTTGAGTATTCTGAACAAAAGGCTTGGACACATTTCCTTATATTTATTCCTAGCTGCTTTATATTAATTTATGCTACTGATTTTTGAGTTTTTTTGCTGGAAAATAGAAATCCAAATTGTCTTGTTATATTAATACTACATCTAGAAACCTTGCTAAACCCTTATTAATTCTGAACATTTATCTGTAGGATCTTTTAACGTTTCCTTGTATGTAATTGTATCATCTATACATAATGACTATTTCATTTATTCCTTTTCTAATTCAGCACGTTTTTCATTGTGCTGTCTGAGATCTTTAGTCAGTGTACAGTTGAATAGAAGTTGTAAATGGAGCATTCTTGTCTCCAGACTATGTCCCTTCCTTCTTCTTGGTGCTTGCTTCAGAATCAGAATCTCAAATGGACACATTGATGAATAATAATAAATGCTTTCATAATATGAGGTAGGTTTCTTTCTCTAACCTTCTGAGTAATTTTCAATATACCATGATGCTGAAGAATAACAATATAGATTCTCTCCTGCACTGTTGGTGGAAGCAAACATCCATATTCCTTGAACATATTCTGGCAATAAATTGGCAGGCCCTTTAACTGTGTATGCTTTTTGACTCAGCACTTCCACATTTCAGATTTTACTTTAGGAAAGTATGTGGGGAAATAGGGAGGTAATGTAATAACTAAGTGTTCACTGAAGTCTTCTTTATAATAGTAAAAACTGGAACCAACAATATAGATGGGTCATATAACAGAAATAATAAAAGTAAAAGTGAAGTTGATCAGTCATGTCCCACCCTTTCCAACCCCATGGAATTTTCCAGGCAAGAATACTGGAGTGGGTTGCCATTTCCTTCTCCAGCATCTTCCCAACCCAGGGATCAAACCCGGGTCTCCCGCATTGCGGGCAGATGCTTTACCATCTGAGCCACCAAATGATAAGCGGTCATTAAAAAAGGAAGACGCGTCCGTGACAAAACATTGAGAAAAAGAAACAGAATGTTTAAGAACATGCATAATGTTACCTCATTTGTATAAAACTACATCAATATTTGGAATTCCCAGGTGGCTCAATGGTAAAGAATCTGCCTGCCAACTCAGAAGACGCAGGTTCAATCCCTGAGTTGGGACGATCCCCTGGAGGAGGGCATGGCAACCCACTCCAGTATTCTTGCCTGGAGAATCCCATGGACAGAGGAACCTGGCAGGCTACAGTCATAAGGTCCCAAAGAGTTAGACACAACTGAAGTGACTTATAACACGTGCACGCACATCAATATTTGCACCTACATATACACATCTAAGGAGAAGGCAATGGCACCCCACTCCAGTACTCTTGCCTAGAAAATCCCATGGGCAGAGGAGCCTGGTAGGCTGCAGTCCATGGGGTCGCTAAGAGTCGGACACGACTGAGCAACTTCACTTTCACTTTTCACTTTCATGCATTGGAGAAGGAAATGGCAACCCCACTCCAGTGTTCTTGCCTGGAGAATCCCAGGGACGGGGGAGCCTGGTGGGCTGCTGTCTGTGGGGTCACACAGAGTCTGACACTACTGAAGAGACTTAGCTATACACATCTAAACACACAGATTTATCACAACTATGAAAAGAATGTTCATTAAAATTTTATTAATGAGCTGGTATTGCAATCATGAAATTAAAAGACACTACTCCTTGGAAGAAAAGTTATGACCAACCTAGATAGCATATTCAAAAGCAGAGACATTACTTTGTCAACAAAGGTCCATCTAGTCAAGCCTATGGTTTTTCCAGTGGTCATGTATGGATGTGATAGTTGGACTGTGAAGAAGGCTGAGGGCCAAAGAACCGATGCTTTTGAACTGTGGTGTTGGAGAAGACTCTTGAGAGTCCCTTGGACTGCAAGGAGATCCAACCAGTCCATTCTGAAGGAGATCAGCCCTGGGATTTCTTTGGAAGGAATGATGCTAAAGCTGAAACACCAGTACTTTGGCCACCTCATGCGAAGGGTTGACTCATTGGAAAAGACTCTGATACTGGGAGGGATTGGGGGCAGGAAGAGAAGGGGATGACAGAGGATGAGATGCCTGGATGGCATCACGGACTCGATGGACATGAGTCTGAGTGAACTCCGAGAGTTGGTGATGAACAGGGAGGTCTGGCGTGCTGTGATTCATGGGGTCACAAAGAGTCGGACACGACTGAGTGACTGAACCGAACTGATCAAGCTTTTGGGGCTTATTTACTTTATTGTTTATAATGTTATGTGTAATTTTGCACGCTCAGTCACTCAGTTGTATCCAGCTCTTTGCGACCCCATGGGCTGTAGACTGCCAGGGTCCCCCTCCATGGAATTTTTTAGGCAAGAGTATTAGAATGGGTTGCCATTTCCTCCTCCAAAGGATCTTCCCAACCCAGGAATTGAACCTGATATCCTGCATTAGCAGGCAGATTCTTTATCACAGTGCCACCTGGGAAGCCCTCTACTCATTAGTGGATTGTGAAATCAATTACAGTTTCATCAGATCATATTCTTTTCAGAAATGAAGTAATGTGTAAACTTCAATATCAGAATGCCATGTGTACATATATTTTAAGTGTTGCTGTCCACATTGCAGCAAATACTGAGCTGAGTGACAGCTGGTAGAGGAGATGCAATGACTATATGTGCTGGCTGGGAGCCAACTGGCCGTTCACTCTTCTGTTCATTGGTATCTGGTTTGATTTCCTGGATTTGACCATAATTGCATCTGGAAGTCAATGTTTTTCAGTTTAATGTGTCAGTGGAACTTACAGCTGCAGTTGATCATGAAGTGAAGTTTAGAAGAATTTATCCGCTATTGGTGAGGACAATGAGACAGTCCATCAAATTTAGGTTATGTGTTTTTTGAATTAGGTGCAACTGTTAGGCATTTTTTGGCTTTGCAATAACTATACATTTTAATCAAACTTGTATATGTATGTGTGTGCTTAGTGATATCTGACTCTGCAACCCCATGGACTGTAGCCCATCAGGCTCCTCTATGCATGGAATTTTCTAGGCAAGAACACTGGAGTGGGTTGCCATTTCCTTCTCCACAAATTATCTTCAAATAGTTTTTTATTAGAAGAAATGAGAACAACAATGTAAAAAGCACAGAAGCATGTTCTGACTGAACTGCCAGATCTAGCCCTATAAATAGTGACAACATTGGGAAAAATATTTCTTTTAATCAATAAATTTTAAAATTTGAGCTAGTCTAAAAAAACTCAAGCCTTTTTAATAAAGATTAAGTATAGTTTGTCAAATACTCAAAACCATTGAAAATTTATTATTTGCAATATTTTTGCAAATGGAAGCTAAAAATTGTACACACACACAAACTTATAAATATAAACTTGTTTGTAAGATCCTCAAATATTTTCAAAGCAAGAATAAAAGACATAAACTCACCAGCTCTAGTTCAGGTCAGTTAATGAAAAATGTTAGTATCATATTTAGTTACATATGTGTGGCAAGAGAGAAAATTACTCACGAAGTTTCTGAAAAATCTATTCCTGGCATAAATAGGTTATGCCTTTTTAGAGAAATGTATAAATAATTTATAATGTATTTATTCATAAAGCAGCATAGTATATAGCCTTTAAGAATAATGTGAAGAAAAAAAAGAATAATTCAGGAGAGGAATATTGAATGACAAGAAAAGCAGTTTCTACTGTATAGAAATAGAAGGTTGTAAAATGCTATGTACCTCTTTGCAATAAATGAGCCCAGCTGTATTACTTAAATATTTAATATAGATGCATGTATAAGTGTTAGTGTTAGTTGCTCAGTCATGCCCGACTCTTTGCAACCCCATGGACTGCAGCCCACCAGGCTTCTCTGTCCATGAGATTTTCCAGGCAAGGATACTGGAGTGGATTGCCATTTCCTTCTCAAGGGGATCTTCCCAACCCAGAGATCGAACCCGGGTTTCCTGCACTGCAGGCAGATTCTTTACCAACTGAGCTACAAGGGAAGCCCATAGATGCATGTATAAGTTTTAAAATACAAACATACATATATAAATGGAAAATAAATATAAACTAGAATAGAATAGAATTAGAATACAATTCTATTAGAATAGAAGAGGTGGGCTGCTGTCCTTGGGGTCACAAAGAGTTGGACACGACTCCTAGAACTACAAGTGTTTTTAAGAGAATGTGTTATCACAGAGAGGTATATTTTTAATTTCTCAGCTGATTTATCAAGAATCTATTCTACTTTTATGTTCTATTCTATTCTAATTCTAATCTATCCTACTTTTATTTCATTTTCTCAGCACTTAAATAATTTGTAATCATAAAAATGAAAATGTTCAAGGAAAAAATAAACTCACCTATAACTCCATCAGAGATAAACACTGTTAATAGTTTATGTTTATTTTCCATTTATATAGGTATGTATGTATTTTAAAACTTATACACGCATCAAATATTTAAATAATACAACCGGGCTCACTTAGTGCAAAGAAGTAAATAGCATTTTACAACCTTCCATTTCTATACAGTAAAAACTGCTTTTCAAGTCATTCAATATTCCTCTCCTGAATTATCCTTTTTTTTCCTTCCATATTATTCTTAGAGGCTATATACTTTTTGCTGCTTTATGAATGCATACATCATAAATTATTTATCCATTTCTCTGTTTAGATAGTTTTCAGTTTTTAAAAGTAACTGAATGATACACTAAAATCCTTTAAAACAAACAAACAAACAAAAAACCTTCATTCACTTCCATAATCACTTGCTTAGGATGAATTCCTAAAAGTGGGATTTCTGGGCTGGAGCCATATCTCTACTATATCCAGAACCCTTCCAGGACTGGGTACCCCTCCACCAGCACCCATAACACGACAGGACCTAATTGGCCAGCTCCTTACTAACATTAGGCAATCGTATGTAAAATCTCTCAGCTAATTTTATTAAAACAAAAATTACCTTTTATTTAAAAGTTGGTGCTTGCTTGAATTGTAAGTCATTTGTATTTATTCCTCTGTGAACTGACTTCATATTATCACCTATTGTTTTAAAGTGTGCATCTGGTTTTTTTTAATACTTTGTAAAAGTTTTTATTATTGTTGTATCGTGTCTGACTCTTTTGCAACTCCATGGATTGTAGCCTGCCAGGTTCCTCTGTCCGTGCGATTTCCCAGGCAAGAACACTAGAGTGGGTTGCCATTTCCTTTTGCAGGGGATTTTCCCCACCCAGGCATTGAACCCGCATCTCAAGTGTCTCCTGCGTTGGCAGGCAGATTCTTTACCATTGAGGTCACCTGGGAAGCCCCAAAAGCTTTTATACAAAGGTATTTTAAAATCATTTTATCTCTGAAATATTATTTTCCTAGAGTATAATTGAGTTTGTTTTTAATTATAAAAATGAGTAATCTTTAAAAAAGTAAAAAACCTAACCACATAAAATTAAAAGATGTTACTCTCTCTTCTCTTCAGTCTGCTCCTCAGAGTGTCATTTGCTTTTTATTCTTTGTGCGGAACTTTTAACATAAAGCTTCTACATATTGAAATAGTCAAGTCTGTTTGCCTTTCCCTTTTGCCAGTTTCTTCCTTAGCTGCTCTATTAAAAATAATTTGAAAGCATTAAGATAAGTATATTCACTTACATTTTCTTCTAAACCTTTACGGATCAGTTCTTAAATTTAACTCCTTAACACATTTGTAATCTACTTTTCTGTATGGTATAAAGCTGTGATGTATGCACAAATGTGTGTGTATAGTATAGATACACTATTTCCAAACAGTTAAAAATGTAGTCTTACATAATTATATTGACTACAATGTTTTTAAATTTTTTCTTAGCACTGGAAACCTTTCTTCAAATGATGGCATTATGAGGTGTGTGGATGAGTGGAGGGTCCCTAGGGGTCTAGGACTTTACAAGTTTTGCCTCCTCACTACCAAATGGACTTAAGGAGCAGTCTGAACACCTCCCTCCCATCTGTTGGACACCCTCCCATGACACTCCCTTTCCTCACTGCCCTCCTGAACGATAGGTTTCCAACTACTCCTTTTCAGTCTCCTCTGCGGGCACCTGCTCCTCTGTCCATCATCTGAGGGTAAGAGGCCCCCTAGCTTCCTTCTGGCATTGTGCTCTTTCCATTTTATCTACTCCCTCCCAGTAACCTTTGTCAAATCCTGCTGTTGCTGCTGCTAAGTTGCTTCAGTCGTGTCCAACTCTGTGCAACCCCATAGACGGCAGCCCACCAGGCTCCCCCGTCTCTGGGATTCTCCAGGCAAGAACACTGGAGTGGGTTGCCACTTCCTTCTCCAATGCATGAAAGTGAAAAGTGAAAGTGAAGTCGCTCAGTCATGTCCAACTCTAGGCATCAGCAATTAGCTCTACTTAGTGGCTTCAAATCCTCCTTTCTATCACAGAGTCCTATCCTTAGTTCCTACGCATAAATAAAACACCCTATGAGTGAATGAAAGTCACTCAGTCATGTCTGACTCATTGTGATTCCATGGACTATACAGTCCTTGGAATTCTCCAGGCTAGAATACTGGAGTGGGTAGCCTTGCCCTTCTCCAGGGGAATTTCCCAACCCAGGAATGGAACCCAGGTCTCCTGCATTACAGGTGGATACTTTTATCAGCTGAGACACAAGTTCAGTTCAGTTCAGTTCAGTCGCTCAATCGTGTCCAACTCTTTGCGACCCCACGAATCGCAGCACACCAGGCCTCCCTATTCATCACCAACTCCTGGAGTTCACTCAGACTCATGTCCATTGAGTTGGTGATGCCATCCAGCCATCTCATCTTGTCATCCCCTTTTCCTCCTGCCCTCAGTCCCTCCCAGCATCAGAGTCTTTTCCAACTCTTCGCATGAGGTGGCCAAAGTCCTGGAGTTTCAGCTTTAGCATCATTCCTTCCAAAGAAATCCCAGGGCTGATCTCCTTCAGAATGGACTGGTTGGATCTCCTTGCAGTCCAAGGGACTCTCAAGAGTCTTCTCCAACACCATGGTTCAAAAGCATCAATTCTTTGGCACTCAGCTTTCTTCACAGTCCAACTCTCACATCCACACCAAGGGAATATTTCATTCAAAGATGGGCTCGATAAAGGACAGAAATGGTATGGACCTAACAGAAGCAAAAGATATTAAGAAGAGGTAGCAACAATACACAGAAGAACTGTACAAAAAAGATAATCATGATGGTTTTATCACTCACCTAGAGCCAGACATCCTGGAATGTGAAGTCAAGTGGGCCTTAGAAAACATCACTATGAACAAAGCTAGTGGAGGTGATGGAATTCCAGTTGAGCTATTTCAAATCCTAAAAGTTGATGCTGTGAAAGTGCTGCACTCAATACACCAGCAAATTTGGAAAACTCAGCCGTGGCCACAGGACTGGAAAAGGTCAGTTTTCATTCCAATCCCAAAGAAAGGCAATGCCAAAGAATGCTCAAACTACCGCACAATTGCACTCATCTCACACACTAGTAAAGTAATGCTCAAAATTCTCCAAGCCAGGCTTCAGCAATATGTGAACCATGAACTTCCAGATGTTCAAGCTGGTTTTCTAAAAGGCAGAGGAACCAGAGATCAAATTGCCAACATCCACTGGATCATCAAAAAGGCAAGAGAGTTCCAGAAAAACATCTATTTCTGCTTTATTGACTATGCCAAAGCCTTTGACTGTGTGGATCACAACAAACTATGGAAAATTCTGAAAGAGATGGGAATACCAGACCACCTGACCTGCCTCTTGAGAAACCTGTATGCAGGTCAGGAGGCAACAGTTAGAACTGGACATGGAACAACAGACTGGTTCCAAACAGGAAAAGGAGCACGTCAAAGCTATATACTGTCACTCTGCTTATTTAACTTATATGCAGAGTACATCATGAGAAACGCTGGGCTGGAAGAAGCACAAGCTGGCATCAAGATTGCCGGGAGAAATATCAATCACCTCAGATATGCAGATGACACCACCCTTTTTTTATGGCAGAAAGTGAAGAGGAACTAAAGAGCTTCTTGATGAAAGTGAAAGAGGAGAGTGAAAAAGTTGGCTTAAAGCTCAACATTCAGAAAACGAAGATCATGGCATCTGGCCCCATCATTTCATGGGAAATAGATGGGGAAACAGTGGAAACAGTGTCAGACTTCATCTTTTTGGGCTCCAAAATCACTGCAGATGGTGATAACAGCCATGAAATTAAAAGACGCTTACTCCTTGGAAGGAAAGTTATGACCAACCTAGGAAGCATATTCAAAAGCAGAGACTGTGCCAACAAAGGTCTGTCTAGTCAAGGCTATTGTTTTTCCAGTTGTCATGTATGGATGTAAGACACAAGGGAGGCCCCAAACACCCTATGGATATCCTAATTGCCATTTCAAACTGAAATTGTTCATAACTGAACTCATATACTCCCTGGATTCCAAACCCTTCTCTTCCTTTCTTCTTTAACTTACAAGACAGGACCATTACCCTCCCATTTTCCCAAATAATAAACCTCGAAGTCATCCCATGTATTACCATGCCAATCAGTCAGTAAATCCTACTGCTTCAGTTCAAAGATCTCTTGCTATATCTTCCTCTATTCCTTTCCACCTGCCCTTGGCTTAATTTATTTGTAGATCACTGAAGAATCTTCGACTCTTTTCTAGCTGCCAGTCTCGGTTCAGTTCAGTTTAGTCGCTCAGTCATGTCCGGCTCTCTGCAGTCGGCTCCTCTGCAATTTCACTCCCTCAGTACCACTACAGCTAAATTTCTAAAGAAAAACAAAAGCGTCCAGAATCCTTTCTGAGTTCCCAATCACAGCTTTCACAAGGGGGTTGGGGGAAGAGACTCCAAATAAGACTCCTGCTTTCCCCTCCCCTTTTCCTCCAACATTCCTCCTAGGGCCTCCATCAGTGAAGGGCTTGAAGTGACTGAAGCACTCTCCTAAGATCTTAGACTCTGCCTCAGGCTGCCTTCCCCCATCCGGCCACCCTTGTCCGCTCCCAGTTCTGCCCGAAGCTTCTTCACCGCCAAAGCTTTCTCTGTCCACCCTCTCCCACCCCTAC
Organism: Ovis canadensis; assembly: GCF_042477335.2. Taxonomy (NCBI): domain Eukaryota; kingdom Metazoa; phylum Chordata; class Mammalia; order Artiodactyla; family Bovidae; genus Ovis; species Ovis canadensis. The sequence continues at coordinate 74,053,450 of NC_091252.1, forward strand.
ACCTAAATTGGATAGCTCTCTGCTGCGTGATCCCCTGTGCGCCGTCACCCCACCTTTTTTTTTTTTTTTTTTCCTTCAGAGGATAACAACTCAGGTCAATAGAGGATTGGAAAGGGAAGGAGGAGAAAATTTTTAAAAGGGTTTTGGATTCAAGAGTCCAAATTTTGTTGGTTTGGGAAGTACCTTAACCTCTCTGGGCCCGATTTCCTCTTGTATAACGGGTGAATAACAGGGATATTAATCCTACCATGACCCACACACGCACACGTGAGGTGATGTGGAGTACATGGTTGGGCAGAATCAGTCTGTTCACAGGTAGCGCCAGAGCCTGGCACCGAGGGCGGCCCAGAACTAAGGAGCCTGGACCGCGGGATGCCGCGGGCGGCGCAACGCCACCAGGCGCCGGAGGTGGGGGGGCTCCTCTAGCCGAAACCGAGCAGCCCCAACCCCGCCCGCCCGGGATAGAGGGGGAGGCGGGGGCAACGACGAGGCTCCTCCCCGCCCGCCGCCCGCCGCCGCCAGATGCTCCCTCGGGCCGAGCCCGGCCAACGCCCCGCCGGCGAGCCAGCCCAGGACACCCGTCACCAGCGCTCCGCGAGCCTCTGTGCCCCGGGGGCCGCCCCGGGTCTCGGCCTCCGCGCCCCAGCGCGCCGTCTCCGTCGCGGCGCGCGGGGCGCACCTGACCCTGCGGGCGGGGCGGCGGGCGGGGCTCCGGGCCTGACGCGGCGGCGGCATGGAGCGGGCGTGATTCATCCGCCGCCGCGCCGGGCCGGAGCCGGGCGAGCGCAGCGGCCGCCCAGGCGCCCAGGGCCGGGCTGCGGTGGCGGCGGCGTCCCCGCCGGGCCTCGCGCGCGCTCCCCTAGCCGTCGGCTGCTGGTCCGCGGCAGAGGTCAAGATGGAAGAGATCCTAAGGAAGCTGCAGAAGGAGGCGTCCGGGAGCAAGTACAAAGCCATCAAAGAGAGCTGCACCTGGGCCCTGGGTAAGCGCGCCGAGCGGGGCGCCGGGCACCTGCCGGCGGGTCCTGTTCGCCGCCGCCGGAGGGCCGCGCCGGGGAGGGCTGTGATGGCCCCTCTGCGGGGTGCTGGCAGGGGGCTTTCGCTGAGCAGCTGTGACAGATGCTTTTTCGCGCGATTGCGAGAGTTGCCTCGGCGAATTGATGGGTGATGTGCAAATTTGGATTCGGGCGTGTACATCCATCCGCCTACCTTCTGGTCTCTTGATCTTCTCCCAAACCTTAATGGGGAACCGCCGAGCTCCCCTCCTGGCGGCCCCTTTCTTCACGTTCCCTGCACGGCGGACGACGGTCACCCATCTCCGAGTTCGGATCACAAGCCAGTGGGAAAACACCGGCCTGATTCCAAAGCGCCTGTGGGCTAGAGGGAAGTAGAACCGTCAACCGCGGTCTCAAGTACCTTGGCGAGTGTAACCAGGAAGGAACAGCTTATTTGCTTTTTCCTGATAGAGGCCAGCTTGTTAAGTATTAGCTTTCGTGGTTATTGTAAATGGAAAATAACATACAGGTGGGGTGGCGTTACCTCTTGCAATTCCATTGTTGTCTGCCCTTCAGACAGATTTGATTTTAGATTTGTGAACTCTGCAAGCACTGAAATAAGTTCCAGGTAGCAAATTTGTGTTTATTGTCAGACTTGGATTGTAGAACTCAACCTCGGAGAAAACGCAAGACATTCAATTAGGCAAGAATGTGGGCCATCAAAATTGTCTGGATGGAAATTCAGGGGGGTCAGGAGCGTACTTGGGGGTAATAGTGATGCTTGAGGAGGGAGGAAAGGAAGGGCCAAGAAGAAACCAGGGCAGCTCTGTGGGCCCCTGGCCTTCCCCAAGCCTGGATATGATTCCTCAGTTGCCACCCAGTCAAAACAGAAAATTGAATACCTTTCTCTCTCAACCAAAAAGCTATCAGTGTTTGTCATGACACTCTGCTGTGGTACAGCCTGGGAAGGGCCGTTAGCAGGTTTTCTACTAAATGGAGAATTCTGTTGGTGTTCTACGCATCTTGGTTAGTATTTAGAAGATCTGAATTCACATATGTTTGAGTGTGTGTGCACAGACCATCACTTTTTTTTTTTAACCTCTGTCATCACAAAATTTTCTAGAATGTTGTCTAGTAAGTTTATCTTGTAGGCAGAATCAGAACTTGACCATTTGTTTACTGTTAGAAGGGGGGAAAAAATGGACCAGATACACAAGTGAGCAGCAAGGCTCTTAAAGCCACAGTACTGTTTTTGCATTGCCATTGTCATTCAGTCGAGTGATGGGGTAGATTCTCAAAGGCTTCAAATGAAAGGTCACAGATGTTCGGGTAACATAATCTAGCAGGTCCTGACTGCACTCTAGACAGGCTCTTACGTGTTCTTGTTATTATTTTAAGTTAAGCAGATTTAGATAGCATGGGAGAGGAGAGGAATCTAGCATTTCTAATGTTTGGATTTTGATACTCTACATCTTGTTAAGTTAAAGTGCAATGTTACCTAGTTTAGGTCCTTGAAGAAAAAGCCCGGAGCTGAGGCAGCTAGATAATGTGAGCAGAGCCTGGAGTTCAGCCTGATGGGAAGAGTAAATGGGATTCTTTTCCCAGGGGCCGTTCTCAGCAAGAGATGGGAGTGCATGAAACAGTTAAATAACAGTGGTGCGGAGCATTCATTGTGCAGGTTGGAAGGAGTAAACCAGGAAAACAGATCAAAGTAGAGGGAGTGAATGTGAGGTCAGGGGTTGGGGGTGGGGGTACTGGTATGAGTTGGTGGGCTTTTGAAGTCAGTTGGACTTGAAGAATGGGTAAGCTGTGGGTTGCTTCTTTTCTTTGCTTGTGTAGCAAAGATTTATTAAGACCTCCTCTGTACTGAGCGGTGGGAAGAGAAAAATGAATAAAATGCTTCCTCCCTATAATTAGCTTGTTAGGAGGGTATGTTGGAGGGAGAATGCTGCAGAAACAAAGACATGAAGGTATGGCTTCCTGTTCTCTTTCCCACTCCAGTCCATTTTCCACTGTTCCAGATTTTTATTTTTTTGCTATAAAATGCTTTTCACTCCTCAATCCCCATACTGTTATTCTAGAGTAAAGTGTGAATTCCTTAGAATGCTCTTTGGAATCTAGCCCCAGCCTTCTTTCCTGGCGCCCTCACAGCAGGGGTTCATCGGTCCCCATTAAACCATATCCTCTCTTGTACATGCTGTGAGCTGTATTTTCCTTGGCCTGGGCTCATGCTAGTCCTTCTGCCACGGCTTACCTTTCCAGACTCCCAAGCCTCAGCTCACATACAAAGGCTTCCCTGAGCTCTGCAAGTGAATCGGTTGCTCCTCTGGGCTCTTAGCTGTGCCCTCAGGATCCTCTTAGAGCGCCTGCTTTTGGGGATTATAGTTGGTTATGCCACAGCTACTCTTTTTAGGGGCAGGATGATTGAGAAATATTTTGGATTCAGGAGACAAAACGAAAAAATTCAAGCATACTTAAAGCAAAATAGAATGTTTCAGTCTATGAACTAAACAGCCCTTGGAAGGCTATCTGTGGGTTGAGTTTGGTTCAGGAATTAGATACTGTAACAGAGATCTTACTCTGCTCTTTTGGGATGACAAACACACTCAACATGAGTCTCCAAAGCTTTGAGTTCATCAATCAGCACACTTAGACCATCTCAGGAAAGAGGGTTCATCCCCCACTTAGACCATCATGGGAAAAGGGGGTCTTTTCCGTACTTAGAGTATCTCAAGAGAAAGTAGTCATCTTACACTTCAGCCATTATAAGCGAGAGGGATCACCATGACATTTAGACCACCCCAGGAGAGAGTCATTCTTATGAAAGCTACCATGGGAGAGAGGGGTCATCTTCATGCTTCATCCATATCACGAGAAAGAGTTCATCTCTCACTTGGACTATTATAGGAGAAAGACATTTAGATCATAACAGGGGAGAGGAGTCCTGTCCCACTAAAACTCTCATAGGAGAGAGAGAGTGCATCTCCACATTTAGGCCATTACAGGAGAACAGGTCACTTCCCACTTGGCCAATCATGGCATCACCCTAAGGGAGTGGAGCTCTTGCAGTCTCTCCTGCCCAGTCCTTGGTGTTGATGAGTTGAGTGTGTATCCCTGAACCAGTCCTCTAGCTAAGGAATGAAACAGGCTAGCTGTCTACAAGGCCCACTGAAATCCCAGAGTCAGCCAAAGATGGCTTCCTCAAAACAAAATTAGGGTTTGCAACTTGAGAGGCAGGTGAGTGGATGGTGGTCAGCCAAAGCAACACACGTCCACAGTGTAGACAAGAGCTTCCTTAGCATAGGGACTGTCACTTAGGCTTGTTTGTGGCTTCTGCGCCTATAATATGAGAGACACATGTCCAATACATAAATAAACCAACATGTTAATGACTTATTTGGGTTTTAAGTGATATTAATCTTTTTTTCTAGTTACAAAAGTTATATATGCTCATTTCAGAATATTGAAAAATACTCAAACACTATAAAGAAAATAATCTCATCACCATAGAAAACACTAATCATATTTTGAAATATTTCCCTTATGCAAAGGGTTTTTACCACATATAGTGGATTGTTATTTTTTATTTTAACTTCAGCAGTTTCTGAAAATTGATTTTCTTAATGGCTACATAATAACTGGCAAGGAATATATATGTATTTTTTCTCTATTTTGAGCTATCTAGTTTATATACTTTTCTTGTCAGTGAGGAAGTGGTCTGACTAAGGAATGAAAAAAGAAAAAGGGACTGGGCCACTGTGTGGAGGGCCTGAGAGAAGATTCTCCTTCAAGGACTGGCAGTCCTGGAGGTGTGGGAGCTGGAAATGGCCAGGATGGAACAGAAGGGCAGATCGTTAGAACTGGATCATGCGTCTTTTAGAAATTTTGAGTGTTTTGCATACACCAGGGGCTCCTGTTGAATTGATTTAGAAAATGGAGAAGAGAAAGAAAATCAGAAGTTGGAACAGCAAGTTAGGGAAGAATGCTGGTCTGTGTAACCTCATCCTTTGGTCTTTCCACTCGCTCTTCCTTACAGCCTCAGTGTGTGCTGCCTTCACAGCCAAACTGCTTAAAAAGGGGATGTAGTGCTCGTGTCCATGTCCTCCCTTCCTGCTCACTCTTCGGCTCACTCCAGTCTTTCTCCTCTGTCCTTCCACCTATTGAAGAATAAGGTACTCAGACCTCAGAGTGTAGCAGACCACTCTCACATCCCTCTTAAAGGTCCTCTTGGCCACTCTGGGCATCTACTTGATTTTGGCCTCATGCCTGCACCCTAGCGGTTTTGAACCTGCCTCTTGAGTTTTTCTGTCTCCTTTGCAGTTTCAGCTCCCATAGTGGGTGTGTGCTTGGAAAGGAAAGTGAAAGTGAAAAGAAAGTGAAGACACTCGTGTCCGACTCTTTGCGACCCCATGGACTATAGTCCACCAAGCTCCTCCGTCCATGGGATTCTCCAGGCAAGAATACTGGAGTGGGTTGCCAGTTCCTTCTCCAGGGGATCTTCCCGACCCAGGGATCAAACCCAGGTCTCCCACATTGCAGGCAGACGCTTTAACCTCTGAGCCACCAGGGAAGCCCTGGATGGGTGTGTGCTTAGTCATGTCCAACTCTTTGTGACCCCATGGAGTGTAGCCTGCCAGGCTCCTCTATCCGTGGAACTTCCCAGGCAAGAATACTGGAGTGGGTTGCCATTACCTTCTCCAGGGGATCTTCCCAACCCAGGGATTGAACCCATGTTTCCTGTGGCTTCTGCATTGGCAGGCAGATTCTTTATCACTGAGCCACCTGGGAAGCTTCAGTTCCTCCCCAGCCTAAAAGTGTGTGTTTCACAAGAATTAGCCATGAACCCTCTTCTCTGACTCCCAGCCCACCTGGAGTTGAACATTTTCAGAGCCGCAACTTCAGTTCAGTTTCTGAGAATGCGATACCCACGTTTAGATCCCTGGGCTTCCCCTTCTCTGACACCAGCCCACTTCTTCCTCCAATGCAACGTCCTACCGCTTCTCTTCTGGAACGGGGAGGGCTCATTATGGCTGTTCTGTGACTTTCTCTTTGCCCTTTCCTCTCACTCTTTGTTAGCATTTGCAGGGTTGGGCACTGTTGCACAGCTTGAGTTAAATATAAATTCCCCTGTCTGATGAGGAAAACTGTAGTGGTTTGGTTGTTCGCTGTCAGACCCTCTTCTTGGGAAGCAGCATCAAGTTATCCTGGATATTGGCCGTGCCCACCTGCCTGGCCTTTGAGCTGCTCCCTGTACCTACATCTCAGGGCTTTGTTTTATGATCCTGTCTCATCTCAAGAACTGACCTCAGTCGTTCTACTTGCTCCCTTGCCTTGTGGCCCCTGCACCACTGACTCGTCCAACCATCATTCTGTTTTGCTCTCTTCCTCAAACCTGCTGCTGTGCCCCATGGACCACAGCAGTCCCAGATCCTATCATCATGGTTTCTGTTCTTACTCTGGAGTCGCAGGGATACATTTGGTGCCCACTGTTCCCTCTGATCTCTTAGCTGTGTGGGAAGAGACGTTTCTCCTTCCCCAGTAAAAGTAATTAAGACTCACAGGGCTTGTTGACTCTAAAACAGTGAAGAGAGGAGGCAAGAGTTTGAACAGAAAAAGTGGAGACAAGTTGGAGCGTGTGATGTTGTGATTTATGATAAGAAATATATATTTGGTCTTGGTCCCTGTTTCTGGTTCAGAGCTTCTCAAATTCTTGGCATTTCCCAAAAGGAAGAGAGCTAAAAATGTCATTCTTTACGTTAGTGAAGTAATTTTGGACCACATCTAAGGATGGGGGCTGGTTGCCAAAACCATCCTCTCCAGTCCCACTCCCCCTGACCTCCACGGAGAGGAGAGGAGCTGAAGATCAAACATCAGTGGCTGATCAGTTGTACCTGTGTAATGAAGCCTCCGTAACACCTAAAGGGATGGAGTTTGGAGAGCTTCCTGGTTGACACCGAGAAAGCATGGAATCTCTCTGCCCTTTCCCCATACCTTGCCATGTGTATCTCTTCCACTGGGCTATTCCTGGATCATATCCTTCTGTAACATACCAGTAATCTAGTAAGTAAAAGTTCCTGTGAGTTCTGTGAGTCATTCTAGCAAGTTAATTAAACCCAAGGAGGGGGTTTTTGGAAACTTTAATTTATAGCCAGTCGGTCAGAAGCACAGGTGACAACCAGGACTTGAGATTGGCATCTGAAGGTGGGGAGGTGGCAGGGTGGGAAGGTGGCAGGGGGAGTGGGTGTTCCAGGCTTGCAGGACTGAGCCCAGCCTGTGGGGCCTTGCGTTCTTTCCAGGTAGATAGTGTCAGAGTTAAGTTAAATTGTATGACACTCAGCTGGTGTCAGAGAATTGCTTGTTGAGGGAACCATCTCCCCTACCACCCCCCAATCCCACAAATACACATTGGAATTGGGTGCAGGATTGTTAAATCTATTGAAATAGAACAGTTTTTATTTTGAAAGAGAATAGTGAATGTTTCATTATTACTATAATTGGAGGCTTCAAGAGTGTGAATATCCATAGTAATAGTAAAGTGTTGAGCATCCAGGTGAGGTTAATGAGATTTGGGTGTGAGCCTTCCAATCAGATTTCTTCAATACTGTGTGATTTTTGAAAAGTTTCACCTGCTGTGTCATAAATGTGAGACGAGCTGTTACATAAAGTGCTTTGTGAACATGAAAGTCTCTCAAGTATAAGTTATTATTTAAAGGTATTAAAACAGTATTTTCAAGGAAATAGCTCTCCTTTCTCTATTGTTATTGCAAGAATATAGCATTTTTAGTCAGTTGTAAATAGATTACATTGGCATTCTGTTTCAGGTTAGGAATTGGCTCTGTCTCTAAGGGAAATGTGTCCTAATTTTTAAGCTCTGAGAGGAAGTCTTGTGAGCTAGAAAAGGCAAAGGATTTTTAAGTGTGGATGATTTGCGTGCACATAGTTGAGAATTGACTAATTTATAATTATAGGAATTTCCAGGTGAGGGGAAGAAACTAATAGTGAGATTTATGTACAGTTTAGATTCCTGCTGCTGCTGCTGCTGCTAAGTCGCTTCAGTTGTGTCTGACTCTGTGCGACCCCATAGATGGCAGCCCATCAGGCTCCCCCATCCCTGGGATTCTCCAGGCAAGAATACTGGAGTGGGTTGCCATTTCCTTCTCCAATGCATGAAAGAGAAAAGTGAAAGTGAAGTCGCTCAGTCCTGTCCGACTCTTGGTGATGCCATGGACTGCAGCCTACCAGGCTCCTCCATCCATGGGATTTTCCAGGCAAGATTACTGGAGTGGGGTGCCATTGCCTTCCTCACATATTTATTTTTAACTTTGTAATTTTCCTTTTGCAGAAACCCTCGATGGTGTGGATACCATTGTCAAGATCCCTCCACACTTGCTGAGGTAAGGAGACTGGAGTTGTAGAATATAGTAGAAGAAAAATGGCCCACCATGTTTTCTTGACGAGCCCAGATAACCTCTTTGGCTTATAGCATTTTAGTTGCTGACTGTTGACCTTTCTGCATCTATGAACTCGGGTGTTTCATGAGTGTCTTAGTGTCAGTGAAATCTGTATTCCAAAGGAACCAGCTGTGGAAGTCTCGGATGAAAGGATGAAATTGGTCAAGGAGAGAAATGACCAAAACCTAAGTGAGGATGTGGACTGTGGATGTGGAGACTGTGGATTAGTCTCCTGCCATGAGTTAGGAAATGGCGCCCACTTTGGGCTTCTCTAGTGGCTCAGCTGGTAAAGAATCCGCCTGCCTTACAGGAGGCCTGGGTTTGATCCCTGGGTTGGGAAGATCCACTGGAGGAGGGAACGGCTACTAACTCCAGGATTCTGGCCTGGAGAATTTTGTGGACTATATAGTCCATGGGGTCACAAAGAATCAGACACGATGGAGTGACTTTCACTTTGGGGGGAAGCAGTCCTGCACCACATGGGGTGGATTTAAGCTCTCACTGGCCCCTTGGGTGGACATCATCTCACAAACTCTGTGGCCACCTGCAGCAGCCCTGAGACAGTGAATCTATTTCCCCAGTTCCTCAACTCTCCCCACTCCCCCTACCACCATCATTGTGAGAGAAATACATGCCTTTTGTGGAAATTTGGAAAGAGCATACGAAAGTTGCCCGTAATTACACCAATCTAGAATAACCACTGAAAAAAATTTAACAGATTCTCTTAACAGACTTTCTCTTTAACACTTTCCCCCCAACACACATACATATTTTTACAAATTAATATGAGGCTTTATTTACAGGTTTGTTTCCTGCTTGGTTTTTTTGGTCAGCACTATAGAAGAATGTTTTCTAATGCCAATATCTGTTCTTGAAATAGTGCATATTCTTTTATTATATGGCTGTTGCGACATAAATTATTTAGTAATTTTCTTATTAAACATTTGGATTGTTTCTAGATTTTTCCTTGCAATTATTAAAAACTAAGTTTTTTTAGTATACTTTCTGTATTGTCAGGACACTTATGATTTATTACATATTTTCTCTTCAAGTAGATTGAAAAAAGAATTATGCTTCTGTCTATTTAGAAAATGTATTACTTCTACTGTAGTGCCTGCTACAGGCTGATACATTCGTGTGTTAGTCAATTCATGTATAAGGGAATTCATGCGTTGATCAAACCAAGTATACTTTTCTTCTAAACAGAATGTCTGGCACCAACATTCTTAGCCAGAGGAGGGGTATTCCAGCTGGCGTATGCATGCACACAAAGGAATGTAAAAAATCTCCAGGAGATAGAAAGGCATAGATGGTTGAAGGGAGATGATTTCCTGGTTCCCAGTTTCTATAGTTAACCTGTCTTAAACTTATTTGCTTCAGAATTGATTTTGCTGTGTCTCTTTTGCCATTTCACCTCTTACAGTCACCTTTCTCCCTCCTGACAAAGCATAGCAGAGCTGTCTTCCACCCTATCCTGACTCTGACCCTTGTGTGTTGTCCTGGGATGCAAAACCCTCTTCCCACCTACAGAGATCTATGAAAATATTAGTGTCTGTGTTGGTAAAGGGGATGAATATAATGACCAAGGCACACATCTGTTTGCAGGTTAGTTTTCATTTCTTGGCTTTCAGTGAAATTGGAAGAGGACCTAATCTCATTATAACAAAGAAAAAAGATTTTTTTGATGATGAATCTCCTTCATTCTTTTCTTACTTATATAAGCAAGGTTTCTTAGTGCTTGCATCTTTAAAAGTGGGAAAAAAGGTATGGAATTTATATTATTATTGTAATAATTCAGTTTCATCATATAATGGTAGAGAGTGTTCATTGATCAGTATATGAACTAGTTGAGAAGAAAGAGACAAATCCTGTACATTTCTTTAGAGATACATTTCCAATAAATTTTTAACTTCCATGTTAACTATATTAACATTCTTATAAGTAATTATTAATGTTGTTTGGATCAGTTGTGTGCATTAGTAATGATAGCTCAAAGAAGAAAATGGAACACTTTTAAGTCTTACAGCCAGAGGAAATTTTTAAGAATCACTTTATATACATTTTTGTTGCAGGGAAATATAATAGGAAAATTCATAAAATCAAGTGTTAAATGTATTAGATTGAGAGATAATTTTGTGTGGGGAGTAAAATGGAAATACAAGTTCAAGGAGATAACAGTGCAGCCTTTTTGCAAAGAGGAGTTTGTTCATGTATTTTTTGATGGGTGAAGATTTGCAAATTGGTGTGGTATTTGGATTTTATTGGATACCTTTGAGTGATATGTTTTAATTTGTACTAATTCCAATATGCCAGAATTACAGCCTTTGCAATGAATTAAAATGATGGTTGAGAAATTTAAATGTCAACTTAAAATGTGTGAAAAATAGTATTTAAAATTTGCAAAAATGTTTGATGACACTGCTGTAAAGGTTGTTTCTCTATCCAAGGGGTTGTTGAAGCTATGGTGCAACTTTCTGTGGTTGTGGATCTGTGATAAAAGGTTTGCCTTGGGTGTTAGAAGGAAGAAAGTGACAATGATACCGGAAGAGGCTCCTGGTACAGTGGGCATCAAAAGACTACTGGCATTTTCTACCTCTTGGTGGATGTGGAACCAAACGAGCTGGAGAAGATACATTATTAATGGGCTGTGTTTGGTCCCCTGCTTAGCCACTGAGTATTACACTTGTCCGTGGTATTGAGCCCAGGGGCAGCTGGCCATCTTGTACGACCACAGGTTGTTGCTTAGTCACTAAGTCATTTCTGACTTTGCAACCCCATGGACGGCAGCACACCAGGCTTCCCTGTCCTTCACTATCCCCCAGGGTTTGCTCAGATTCATGTCCACTGAGTCGGTGATGCCATCCAACCATCTCATCCTCTGCCATCTCCTTCTTCTCTTGCCCTCAGTCTTTCCCAGCATCAGGGTCTTTTCCAGAGAGTCACGTCTTCACAACAAGTAGCCAAAGTATTGGAGCTTCAGTTTCAGCATCAGTCCTTCCAATGAATATTCAGGGTTGACTTCCAAAAAGAAAAAAAAAATCAACAGGCATATCCACAACTGAGTGTTGTTTCCAGCTTTGGCCCAGCTTCTTTATTCTTTCTGGAACTGTTTCTCCACTGTTCCCAAGCAGCATATTGAACACTTACTGACCTGGGGGACTCATCCTCCAATGTCATATTTTTTGCCTTTTCATACTGTTCATGGGGTTCTCAAAGCAAGAATACTGGAGTGGTTAGCCATTCACTTCTCCAGTGGACCATGTTTTGTCAGAACCCTCCACTGTGACCTGTCTGCCTTGTGTGGCCCTGCACAGCATGACTTATAACTTTACAAGGTTGTGACCCATATGATCATTTTGGTTAGCTTTCTGTGATTATTCTTTTCTTTCTGGAGTCTGTGGGATTGTAGTTCATGCTTCTTCTGTCTACCCTCTGATGAATGAGGATACGACCCATAAGAGGCAGTCACAAAATTGATGGGAAGGATGCCAGATGAGGAACCACAGATGAATACATATATATGTGTGTGTGTGTTTACCTGTCTTCACCAATATTAGAATATAACTCAGAGTGTTTGTCTGAATGATAAGAGAGCTGTTGATATCATCCTGTATACAGAGGAATGTGTGTTTTTGTATTCCAGATGTGCAGCAAAGTCAAGCATCCTTGTACAGAGAACTGAGCTGTATGAATGAGACACAGTGGATGTAAGCGTTACTCTCAGAGGTTTTATATTCTCCAAGAGGAGACTGAAAACAAATGTAGCTGGGAAAAAAACACTTATGAGGCAGCAAGTATAAATTGACTATGGAATTTTATGCCTATCAGAAGGTTTCAGTTTGACTATGACTTGCAATAGTTGGGAGCCTTTCAAAGCCTGTTTAGGCCTATGTGAATAAGCCATAATCAAAAAAAATGAGCTATTGAATTAAAGAATCTGCTTGACTATTTGATATCAGGGAAACAAACACCATAATGGACTTTCCCCCTCTATGGTAAATCAGTTTTCCTTTAATCCTTTGATTCTTCTTCCAGGCATTTTTAAACCCACAGTGCGCTTACTCTGTCTAGTACTGTGTTTAACTTGTTTGAGCACAATAAACTAAAAAAATTTTTATAATTTAGGTGCTGTAATTGTCTGCTTATAAGTAAGAATTTGGATGTTATTTTTCTTCAGTTTTACTTCTATTTTAATGATTTTTTTCTTCAGTTATATTTAGTATATGAGAAAGAAACCAGATTCATAAACTATTTCTTGGCATTCTTCTGATTTTGTATTCAGATTCAGTTTCCATTTCTGTTATGAAATCACCTAGAAATGGTTATTTGCAAAAATGTCTCATTTCAGGTTTTGAAGCGAGCCATCAGGACTAAATTAAATATCAAATGCTTTTGCCGTGCCGTTTTTCTTATTTTTTCTTTTGCCGTTGACTGTCTTTCAAGTTAAACATGTTAGCATTCTGGTAGATAATTACTAATACTGTTCTGTACATTAGTAATGGTAGTTCAAACCAGAAGAAAATTGATGCCTTGAAAGAACTAAGGCTGTATTATCTTAAAAAAAAAATTTTTTTTTCTTTTACCGTTGATTGCTCTGAGGACTTCTTGTGCAAATGGAAGTCCACAAGTCACGTGAATGATTTTAGTGACTCTGGTGACTGGATTTGGTCATGCCCAGGGCACTCTATAGGAGAAACCTATGAAAAAAGGTTTTAGATGGAATGGAGTGGTCAGAGGCATTGCTTATTTCTGCCCCAGGCTTGTTCACTGAACAAATGCCCAGTCTTATTGTTGATACAGTGAGCAGCCTTAGCAACCAGGGTGGGGAATCACGTAGACTACTCAGTGAAGTTCAGTGTCAGGGATGGGGGAAGGGCCAGGGAATTCGCCCTGTAGCGTATTTCCTGAATTTGTCGGTAGACAGTCACGTGAACATCTTTCCGCCTTCCTACCCATAGTCTTGCTTTTTGATCTTGGGGGTGAGATTTAAGCATCCTTATCTTCCTCCTTGAGGAGCCTGAACCCTCACTCCTTTTTAAGATTCTTTTTTTCGCTGCCCATGTTTTTTGTTGTGGCTTGAGGTTGAATAGTTGTGGTGAATGGGCTGTAGAGAAAGTGGGCTCAGTAGTCATATGTGGGCTTAGTTGCCCAACCAGGGGTTCAACCCACATCCCCTGCATTGGAAATTGGATTCTTAACCACCATGAAGTCCCTCTTTTCTCTCTGCTTAAACTCAGGTCTTACATGTCTTTGCAGGGTTGAATAAAACCTGTGAATCGGTGGGCAGTGGTGGTGTGCCCATGCTCAAGGAAGAGGCCTTCCTCAGGCTGGGGTTATCTTTTCCTCGGCCTTGTTTGCCTGGCAAAAAGCAGCTTAGGATGTTCCCTCCAAGTTGACAGACTTGATAAAATATCTCTGCCCAAGTCAAGTTACATCCAACAGTTACTGACTCCATCATTGTTAGCTGCTGGTTTTTCAGCCAAGTAAGAAATGAGACTTGGAAGCTACTGATCAAGAACTATTAATAGTTAACAATATTGAATGTTTTCTCTTTCCTTTTTTCTACTTTCTCTCACCCTACACCTCTTGCTTTTCCCACCATGGTTTAGGAATCAAGTAATGTAACCAAAGTAACCTGATCAGTTATGGAATTTTCAGGGCTGCTCTGGGTTTTGTTATGAATATTCAGGGCTGGCGTCTGTGTTTTGTGAGGCTATCACCAGCCACCTGGAGGGGTCACAACTTCTGTACTGTTTAACTTGTTCCAAGTTGATACACTGGTCTTTCCCTTTCATGCCTACTGTCTTTGTAATGGCTTGGTTACGATGATACCTAGATCTGTCTGATGTTTTTCTCTCTGAAATATTGAAGAACTTATATTTTTCCTAACCCTATGTGTTAAAAGGAAAAGGGCTTATGTCATTTCTGTGGACCATTCAGTACCCTTGTTATTTGCAGTCACTGGCTCTTCTATATCCTTCTTGACCTGCTGGCAAGTTCCTGAGGAACGTCCCTCCCTTTCCAATGGACTCCTATAGTGTCCTTCTGCTTCTGAGTGCTGGCTGGAAATGCTCAGTCCCTCTGCTGGCATCTGACCATCAGAGAAACAAGCTCTTCCATGACCAACACCATGTTTAGTAAGAACCCTAAACATGGTCTTAGTCATGTACACATGCAAGAGGGTATAAAACTAGAGTTTTACTGAGGGCATTTCGCAGTCTCTGCCCCTCCTCCTCTGGGAGTTATCTCCTACACTGAAATAGAGCATACTTGCTACAAGTCCTCTTCCTTTTGCATGCCAGGACCAAGAGAGCAGGTCTCAAAGTCTATGGTTAGCAATCCAATGCTCCCCTTTATATGGGACACTGAAACATGAGGGACATGTTTTCTGAGCTGCTTTTCTCATCAAAATTGTTCACTGTGTGTCTTACGCGGTATTCCTCACTTCCTCTTACTACTTATCCTTGAAGACTGACCTATGGTTAGTGAAAGTGATCCTTCTTTCCTTTGCGCCTTCACTGTTTCTGTCATGAATTTGTCATGGCGTTTATCAGTCAGGCTGGTAATTGTTTAGGGGATCTGTTTGAGACCCTTTTTTCACGGAGTTCATATACATAAATTTTCATCTTTTTACCTCCTAGTTCAGTGCCCTCTAAATGTTCAGAGGATGAAAATGCCTCTCTAGACCCTGCATTGTGCATCTCAGTGAACCTGTCCTCATCACCTAGGTTCTTGGAAAACATAGCATTTGGAAGAATCTGTGTTGTAGTATTTGGAAGAATCTGTACTTTAGCAGTAGAATATCAAATATCTCATTGACTAAAAGGATGGGTCCCAAAGAGTTGACCAGAAATCCAACACCCTATCCGTTGACCTCAGCTAGTATAGTCTTAAACCCCTTACTCTCTTCTCAATCAAAGCCCTGGCTAGTCTAATGTCTTGTTTGATTGAGGTTGAGGGTTTGTGGTAGTTATTAATATCATGACCTGATTAATGGTCTGTGTCAAAGGACACTGAATATACAAGGGGTTCAGCTCTCATTAGGTTCCCATGAAGAGTCCTTGGCCCACCTGGATGAGGCACTCTTCCTGCCCTACAGCCACCCCCAGTGTGAATTTGACTTGGAGTCAAATTTCTGTTCTAAAGAAATAAAGAGTCTCCACCTCCATCCCTCTCCAGTCCAGGATTTCCCCTTTCTTTGAGCCCAAGTAACTTACGACAGGACTGGTCCAGATGAGATAAAACCATCAAGGGAATCCTCGTGCAATCTCGTTCAAAGGCAGCCATTGGCAGCAAACCTCCTATTGGCATTTCTCAGTGCTTTTGGGGGACAATCCCAGACATCACTGCGGCCATGACCCAGCTGCCATTTTGCTTACCTTCTCCATGATTCTTCAGAGCCAACCTCAGCCTAATTGCTTTTCTCCTGCCAGTTGCAGTTCCCAGAAAGAATATTTAACAGTCCTACTTCCCATTTGTCTTATATGTGTCCCCCACTCCCTCCCATCCCCACCCTGGCTAAGCCTCTGCCCAGCCCTGTAGAGCAGTGGCCCCCAGCCTTTTCCCCACCAGGGGCCAGTTTCATGAAAGACATTTTTTCCATGGATGGGGGAGGGGGGATGGTTTCGGGATGATTCAAGTGCATTACATTTATTGTGCACTTTATTCTATTATTATTGCATCAGCTGTACCTCGAATCATCAGGCATTAGATCCCAGAGGTTGGGGGCCCCTGCTCTAGAGACTTCATTTTGCCTGCCTGGTCCAGACACTTCTTTTAGCCCACATGCTGACAGGTTCCTCCTTGTTTTGATTTAGGGACCTACTGATTTTTCATGGAGGGTGGGAACATGCTCCTTAGCATTCATGTTTGGAAAGAACCATCTGTAATAGCTTCCTATTGTTTGTAAGGGTTTAATTGTTTTTCTCTTGCTTTTATCTATTTTAGGGCTTTAGTTCTGTGCTTTGAACCCGGCAGCAACTTCTACAGGTTGTGCAAGTTTTCTGTTTGTTTTTTAATTGAAGAAATAAGTGTCTCCATATCAACTGGGAAGGACTGTGTGTGATTTCAAATGGATCAGTGGGTTTTGGCAGGCAGTTTCAATCTCAAAGGTGTTGTTTCTGCCTTTTTGAGGACATGGAGAAGTGTTGGGCTCCCCTTGCTACCTCCCACTGTCAAGAGGCGGAATCAGAGGCTGCCAGTGTAGGATTTCCAGGTCCTGTCTTCAGCTCGTGCTAACTGAATGGAGGACCTTAGCTTAAATGCAGGACAGGTGCTTCTGATGAGGCCTCTGTGTTAGTCCAGGTAAATTGCAAGTATCTGTGCTTCTTCCGGATTTGAACTCATCTTGAGGTCTTCTCTTGGTGATTTCTGGTTTTCCTCCATTCTGTGGCTGACTTCTCTTTGCAGAGGCACACACGTTAAGTTTTGACTCCTGATCTTTTGCTGGTTCGGCACCAGAGAAAAAAAGAATAGGATGCTTAAGATACTTTAGTTAGTCTAAGCATTTTCAGTCTTAGCGAAGTCTTTATCCCTCCCAGTCATGAAAGGAAATATGGAGGGAGCCATCAATCTTGCCTTGCATCAGTGGGAATCATTTAAGTGAAAAAGGACTTGCCATGGAGTCAACCTGAACTGTTCCAGCTCCCTGGGATCCAGCTTCCTCTAAACAGGTGAGCAGAATGACATTTCTGGCCACAAAAACCAGTTGGCAGGAAAAAGTGGCATGTGTAATAGCTAATAAGTAGCCTGTAAGTCAGTGCTTGTGAGTGGTGGGGTTGCTGAAATCCATATTAGAAATCAAGGTGCCCCAAAGATCTAGTCTTTTTTTTTCTCCTTTTATTCCTTTTCCCTATTGCTATGGAAACAAAGAGTATTCCCATCATCTTTTAGCATAGTATAAATGACAACACTATTCCTAACTTACAAGCACCTCCTTCTGTGTATATGCCAGCCTATAAAGCCAATTCTAATGATTTTCATGTTCTAACCTCTTTGATAAGGAAGACCTACAATTAACTTTCAATTACAAAGCTTCTTCTTGTTAATAGCCCTGGACCTCAAAGCACTTTAAAAGATGTGGTCAGTTAGAGAAGTGCATAACCTACCCAGGCTGGGATGGTAGGGGTTGTTGGGCTTGAGTGATATTTTGGGATATGAGCAAAACCAGCCATGGCCACTCATCCTTCCATTATAACAGGTGGTTGATGCCTTTATTTTATGGCACTTGGCTCTAAAGGGAAGTGTTAGAAGGAAACATAAAAAACATGTTAACAGTCCAACCATAAATTTTCTTTCTTCAGTTGAATGAAGGTAGGATTTTTGCTGTGTGGGTGGTTCTGTGCTTGCTTTTTGTAATTGTGTCTTACAGGCAATTTAGGTCCAAAAATCCTGCTTTAACTTCAGAGTATGCCTTTGAGAAATTGTTTGTATTGATGAGTTAAAAAAACAGATTCCGAGAGATTTGTAGGGACTGGAGCTTGTTGATTCAGTGACGTAAATGACTCTCGGCGAGGTGTTTGTATCTCTCACTCTCCAAAACCTTTCTCCTGGGAGTGGTGCAAAGACTAGAATCCTGTTTAGTTTCTTGGATATCTTTATTAAATATTTCCTATTTGTATTGTAGTGCCTATTTATGTGTAGTTGGACTTAACTCAGTAGGGTTATGTGATTACACAGTGCCCTGATATATGTTTTTCCAGTCTAATAAATTTCACACAGGAGATCTCCTATTACTGGTTTTATAACTCAGTACTCTGTTAATACGATGCCTCTTGGCATGCTTAATTGCTTGTGATTCACACTTTCACCCCTCAATTTGGGATGCTAGAACCTACGTTGATATTTTTCAACCTTTATTATGTGCCAAGGACTCTTAGGTATTAAGCATGCTGGTCTCCATCCTGCCCTTTCCCTTGTGAGACAGGGGAAGTCCTGAGACTTGGAAAGACTCCTTGAACCAGGCTGGGGCAGGGTCAGAGTTGTTAGAGTCAAAGTGCACATTCTTAACACATTACAGAGTATGACCTCTCCCATTATGGACAACACAGAAGTTCACATTTTCTGCTTTGTGATTGATGTGAAATGCTGAGATATATAAAACTAAATTTCATGCCATAAGTTATTTGATGAAGCACCATGATTGAAAAGTACTCTTGGAAAATGGGCTATAGTTAGCTACTGCTCATCCCATGAATGGGACTTCCCAGGTGGTGCTAGTGGTAAAGAACTCTGCCTGTCAATGCAGGAGACAGGAGAGAAGTGGGTTCGATCCCTGGGTCGGGACAGTCCCCTGGAGGCAGGCATGGCAGTCCACTCCAGTATTCCCGCCTGGAGAATCCCATGGACAGAGGAGCCTGGTGGGCTACAGTCCATGGGGGTCACAAAGAGCAGGACACACCTGAAGCATGCACACACATCCATGAATACGACTTACTTAATGTAGGAATATCAGTGAGGCCACTTTGTATTGGAAACAATTTCAAGTGCAATTTCCAAGGAGCTGGAGCTGTTAGAGAGGGAGTATCTTGTATGGAGACTGAGGGGTGAGCCATAAATTATTAGAGCTTTTGAGATAAATGTGTAGATGTGACTTTGCCAGGAAATGATCAAAATTGACTTTTCCTCTCTGTAAGGCAAAAAGAGAGTGAAGATGAAAGAGACACTAGTCTGGGATTGATGTGAATACCCACTGGGAAGCCTGGGTAATTATGTGATTAGAAAATGAACCCTCGTGTTTCCCAGTTCTGGCTTACGTGACAGAGGGAAGAGTCTAGCAACTCAGATGCTTTCTTCAGGGATGGCTAAGATGAGCAAGGGTTTCTCTGGTGGCTCAGCAGTTAAGAATCCGCCTTTCAATGCAGGAGACGAGGGTTCAGTCCCTGGGTTGGGAAGATCCCCTGGAGGAGGGCATGGCATCCCACTCCAGTGTTCTTGCCTGGAGAATCCCATAGACAGAGGAGACTGATGGGCTACAGTTTATAGGGTCACAGAGATTCAGACATGGCTGAAGCAACTTAGCACGTGCACACAAGATGAGCAACCCTGCAGAATTACCAAGGGAAGGCTTATGGTAGGGCTCATTGTATGGCCTAAACTAAAGGAATATTTCTAGAACAGGTTGTATTCAGAGTGGCTCTAAATACATGCTCATTTTTAAGTTAATGATATCCAGAGAACTATTGCATTTCAAAGATTTTTAAAATTCTGCCCATTGCTTCCTTTGCTTTGTAAGCCCCATTTTCTTTTTCTGTATTTACCAGCTGGGAGGAAAGTCCTTCGAAAACAAAAGGGGTTTTGTGTGTTCCTTTTAGACAGGTTGATAGAGAAGCTGAGAAACTGGGCCCAAGGATCATGGGGGAGCAGGCAGAGGGAGGGGCCTGAGCACAGAGACCGCCCAAGTTGGGCCGTGGAGGGCAGCTGACCCTACTGGACTTTCACTCCATCTCATCTCTTGAAATAAAGCTGGATGTGGACGATAAGGCCAGTAACATGACATTTGCTTAAAAGGAGGAGAGCATTCATGTGTTTCAGAGGTAGTAAAAATACAGCTATAATTAAAGTCAATAGGATATTTGATTAAGAAAGAAAGCGACTGTTAGTTTAAGGTGTGTGTGCTGGAGCTGTCAGTACAATGGACGCATTTATAAATATTTGTTCCTGCTGATTGCCTTGCATCTCCGGGTCTTGAATGTCCACATCTCTACTGGCGGCACCAGGAACTCTGATTGAGAGTAGGAAGAGAGTTCAAGGGAGGTCTCGGCTCTGGGGAGGAAGCTGTGGGTTAGGGGGGATGGGTACCCTGGGTTTGGAGCCAGGGCCAAGCAAGCAACATTCTATGTGCTGGGAACACAGTGGGAAACAAAACAGAAACTCTCCTGTTAGAGCCCACCGCTTGCCGAAGGGGAAGGAAGCATCATGATACCTTAGGTCCTGGTTCTCCCATGTAGGACCACTGGGCCCCTGAGCTAGTCATTGTGCCTGTCAGCTTGTGTGAATGGAGGAGGACTTGGAAGGATGGGCACTGACGAAAGCGGGTGTCTCTGATCCCCCCCGTGATCGTGGACTGAGCTGTAGATACGGAGGAGAGCGATCTGGAGAGACCCTATCACAGGCCGCAGGTGCGGACTGGGTTTCCCCAGCAAGAGCTCAGCGTGCCTGCCTCCCGCCCTCCCAGGGAAAAGCCTCTGTTTCACCTCCTCCACCTCTCATATCTCCTCAGCATCCTAGCAGGAGAGCAGCTGCGCCTATGGGGCTTGTCTCAGGACCCTCTGTGTCACTCACACACACACACATATATTATACATGTATCAACTTTATTGAGATAAAATGTGTGAATTTAAGGTCTGCAATGTGATGATTTAACCACATATTGTGAAATGATTACGATAAGGTTAGTTAACATATTCATCAGCTCACATCGTTTCTGTGTGCGTGGTGAGAACTCTCCTAGCAATTTTCAGATATGTAATACATTATTATTAAACAGAGTCACCATTTTGTACATTAGATGACCAGAGCTTATTCATCTTCTAACCGGAATTCTGTACCCTTTGACCTCTTTCACCCATCCCCACACCCCATGTCTGTGGTAACCACCACCCACCACTTTGTTTCTATGTGTTCAGTTGTTTTACATTCCATACATAAGTAAGATCGTGCATCTTTTCCTGACTTCTTTCACTTAGGATACTGTCCTCAAGGCTCATTCATACTGTTGTAAATGGCAGGATTTCCTTTTATTTTGTAGCTGACTAATATTTCATTGTGTTTGTATATGTAAATCGCGTGATATTGTGATTTATAGAATATATATATATACACACACACACATAGCTGGCCCTTGAACAACACAAGTTTGAACTGTGAGGCTCCTCTATTTTTTAAAGATTTATTTATTTTTGGATGTACTGGGTCTTCGTTGCTGCGCATGGGCTTTCCCTAGTTGCAGCAATCAGGGCTCCTCTTCGTTCTGCTGCGCAGACTTCTCATTGTGGTGGCCTCTTGTAGCGGAGCACAGGCTCAAGTTGTGCTGGCTCAGTAATTGTGCACGGACTTGGTTGCTTCTCAGCGTGTGGGATCTTCCCAGACCAGGGATAGGATTCTTGTCCCCTGCATTGGCAGGTGGACTCTTAACCACTAGACCACCGGGGAAGCTCTGAGGCTCCTCTTATACACAGACTTGTTTCACTTCATGCACGCTATAGTAGCACATGAGGCTGGTTAAATCCACAGATACAGAACCAAGACTGCAGAAACCACCTGTAAAGTTATACTTGGATTTTCTGCTGTACGGGTGGTTGCCATCCCTAATCCCTAAAGTGTTCAAGGGTCAATGGTATTTGGTCTTTATCCCATTCTGACACCAGAACGCCTAAAACTCTTGGAATTTCATGACAAAAGCCATACAGGTGATTTTGTTCTGTTAATGAGGTTAATGAGTGCCTTTTGGAAAGCACTTTAGGGAGGGCTGGGTGCCAGTGAAGCGAGTGTTGGAGGTCTCAGCCCCCACTTCCAACCTCTGTGGAAGGGAGAGAGGTTGGAGATTCCATTCAGTAGCCTAGGACCAGTGATTTAATCACTCATGCCTGCATCAGGAAGCTTCCAGAATTCAGAGAGCCTCCTCATGGAGGTTTTGCAGAGAACAGAGCACGTTGGAGAGAGCAGGGAAGCTCCTTCCCACATACCTTGCTCTCTGCGTCTCCTCCATCTGGCTGTTCTGACTTACCTCCTTATATAATAAACTGGTAATCTAATGAGTAAGATGTTTCTCTGAGTTCTCAGCGTTGCCCTAGCAAATTAATCCAACCTAAAGAGGGTGTGCTTAGAATGTCCAATTTGTGCCAGGTCCAGTAGAGGCACAAGTGACAACCTAGACTGGTGATTGGCATCTGAAGCTGGTGTAGAGGAGTGAGTCTTGCGGGGCTTGACTGTGGAATTTGATGCTGTCTCTGGGTAGACAGTGTTTGGAGTTGAACTGTAGGACACCTCACTGATGTCAGAGAGTTGCTCGGTGCTGGTGGGGACTCTCCCATAGGAATTGGGTGCAGAGCCCCGCTAATCACGTTTTCTTTGTTCTGCTGAAAACTCTGCCTCTGTGCACCGATGCTGAGTCAAGTCTGGGAGACAGAGTTTGGGGTGAAGTGTTGATAGAGAAGAATAGTTTTATGGCTTTGCCAGGCAAAGGGAGTGACAATGGGCTTGTGCCCCTCAAAAACTGTACATCCCAACCTGGGAGGATTTGGTGAGGAGTTGTATAGCGATGGTTTGAGGGTGGGGTTGCTGCTAATACCAGTGTATCTGCAGGGACTGCACTCTTTTAATCAGGTCTCAAATGGTCTCCTCCTAATCAGCTTCTCTGGTTCCTCTGATCTGGCCTTTGGTGATCTCTCAGTAAGCTTCTCTGGTTCCTTTACACTGGCTTCAGGTGGTCTTCTCTGGCAAGAACGCTACCCTCTTTCATTTGTTGACTCTTAGTTCTGTGGAGAGCGCAAACATAGTGTTAGCTGTATCCCTTGAGGGGAACCAGGACCCTGGCCCAAGGCTGCATTATTGTATCTTGACTATAGCTCCCCTGTCTCTGCCTCCCTTCCCTTCCCAGATTAGCAACTGTTTGAGTCTGCCCTTTGGAACTCCTGGAAGATGGCAGAGGTTGGAGTCTGTTCCCTACAAACAAGAAATGAGGGACAGGGAGGCTTCCATGCTTAGGAGCTCCACAGGGTCCTTCTTGGTTTCTGTTGGTTCGTTACTTCAGTGCAGCAGTTCTCAGACATTTTGGTCTCAAGACCTTTGACACTTTTAAAAACTGAGGATCCCAGAGAGCTTAAGATCTTTTGGATTGTATTCACCACATTAAATGTGAAGTGTTAGTTTGTCATGTATTTACCATATTAGGCATTAAAATAGAAATTTTAAAATATTTAATTCATTAAAAATAAGTCCATTGCATGTCCCCTGTAAAGAATTTTTTTTCCCTTAATGAAAAGTAGTTGTTTAGTCGCTAAATCATGTCCGACTCTTTATGACCCCGTGGACTGTAGCCCACCAGTTTCCTCTGTTCATGGGATTTTCCAGGCAAGAATGCTGGAGTGGGTTGCCATTTCCTACTCCGGAGGATCTTCCCAACCCAGGTATCCAACCCGAGTCCTGTGTCTCCTGCATTTACCCCTGAGCCACCAGGGAAGGCCTTCATGAAAAATAACTGCTTTCAAAACAAATGTAGGGAAGCTTTGCGTTTTTGCCCGTCTCTCTACTGTCTGGTTTAATAGAAAACAGCTGGATTCTCAGCTCTGCTTCTCCATTCAATCTGTTACAGTCTGTTGCTTTGGTTGAAGTAGATAAAGCAAATCCAGCCTATACAGATAAGTGGTTTAAAACAGGGGAATTTTAATCACTTTTTTGAATAATTGTGCATTATTCTTTTTTGATAAACTCTGCTCTATACTCCTAAGAGATTGAGAGTGAAAGTTTTGACCTTATGGACCTTTGACAAGGTCTCAGGAGTCTAGGCTATATTTTGAGAACCATTTCTCCGCATGTCAGAAGCCAGAATCTTAAATCATTGATTCTCTGGAATCAACCAATTCTTCCTCTTTTCTGAGAACAGGAGTTGCCCTCAACCCTGCCTTCTCAGGGCCTTGTCTTGGCCCGCAAAGCTTTAGGCCTGCGCAGCAACATGCGGCTAAGCTTTGGCGGGAGGTGGCTGTTTGTTCTTCTGCTTCACAGGCCTGTGAAATTGTGACTGGGAATTTTTAGAACCACTCAGTTCAGTTCAGTTCAGTTGCTCAGTCGTGTCCGACTCTTTGCGATCCCATGAATTGCAGCACGCCAGGCCTCCCTGTCCATCACCATCTCCCAGAGTTCACTGAAACTCATGTCCATCGAGTCAGTGGTACCATCCAGCCATCTCATCCTCTGTTGTCCCCTTTTCCTCCTGCCCCCAATCCCTCCCAGCATCAGAGTCTTCCAATGAGTCAACTCTTTGCATGAAGTGGCCAAAGTACTGGAGTTTCAGCTTTAGCATCATTCCTTCCAAAGAACAACCAGGGCTGATCTCCTTTAGAATGGACTGGTTGGATCTCCTTGCAGTCCAAGGGACTCTCAAGAGTCTTCTCCAACACCACAGTTCAAAAGCATCAATTCTTCGGCTCTCAGCTTTCTTCACAGTCCAACTCTCACATCCATACATGACCACTGCAAAAACAATAGCCTTGACTAAATGGACCTTTGTTGGCAAAGTAATGTCTCTGCTTTTGAAAATGCTATCTACGTTGGTCATAACTTTTCTTCCAAGGAGCAAGTGTCTTTTAATTTCATGGCTGCAGTCACCATCTGCAGTGATTTTGGAGCCCAAAAAGATAAAGTCTGACACTGTTTCCACTGTTTCCCCATCTATTCCCCATGAAGTGATGGGGCCAGATGCCATGATTTTCGTTTTCTGAATGTTGAGCTTTAAGCCAAGTTTTTCACTCTCCTCTTTCACTTTCATCAAGAGGCTTTTTAGTTCCTCTTCACTTTCTGCCATAAGGGCGGTGTCATCTGCATATCTGAGGTTATTGATATTTCTCCTGGCAATCTTGATTCCAGCTTGTGCTTCTTCCAGCCCAGCGTTTCTCATGATGTACTCTGAATATAAGTTAAATAAGCAGGATGACAATATACAGCCTTGGCGTACTCCTTTTCCTATTTGAAACCAGTCTGTTGTTCCATGTTCAGTTCTAACTGTTGCTTCCTGACCTGCATACAGGTTTCTCAAGAGGCAGGTCAGGTGGTCTGGTATTCCAATCTCCTGAAGAATTTTCCACAGTTTATTGTGATCCACCCAATCAAAGGCTTGGCATAGTCAATAAAGCAGAAATAGATGTTTTTCTGGAACTCTCTTGCTTTTTCCACGATCCAGCAGATGTTGGCAATTTGATATCTGGTTCCTCTGCCTTTTCAAAAACCAGCTTGAACATCTGGAATTTCACGGTTCATGTATTGCTGAAGCCTGGCTTGGAGAATTTTGAGCATTACTTTACTAGCGTGTGAGATGAGTACAATTGTGCAGTAGTTTGAGCATTCTTTGGCATTGCCTTTCTTTGGGACTGGAATGAAAACTGACCTTTTCCAGTCCTGTGGCCACTGCTGAGTTTTCCAAATGCTGGCATATTGAGCGTAGCACTTTCACAGCATCATCTTCCAGGATTTGAAACAGCTCAACTGGAATTCCATCACCTCCACTAGCTTTGTTCGTAGTGATGCTTCCCAAGGCCCATTTGACTTCACATTCCACTAGCCATGGAAATTGCCCCATCATAATCCTGTGAACAGTGTCCTCCTTACTGGCATCTTCTAAAGTTTCCATAAGGTATCAAATAACAGTATTTTGCAGAATGGAAAACAAATCATGAGTGAACCTTCCCTTTGATAAAATAGGCTGACGGTGTTTTGGTAGCATGATTGAGGGTTGTTTTATTTCCGGTGCTGAGTTTCAAATTGTGATTGTTAGATTGGAGAACAAAGCTCTGGGAACAAAGAAGCAGATAAGAATCTGGATTTAAGTAAGTGTTATTTCCAATTTCCAAGAATACAAAGAGGCCTAATTGATCTATGGGAATTATAAACAAAGCCTGAATTGGCAAGATCTGGAAAATATCACCGTGGCCCTTACAAATATTCTTTAAAAGAAATTCTGCCATTTGGAATAGGGAATCAGAGCTATTATTTTTCTGTGGAACAGAAATCTTTGTTTGCCTAACCATCCCCTACCCCCAACAGGTCTGATTGGGTATCAGGAACTGCCGTTTTTAACTTTTTTAAGAAAGATTTCTTTCTGGCTGTGGTGGATCTTCGTTTCTGTGCTTGGGCTTTCTCTAGTTGCGGGGAGCCAGGGCTACTCTTTCCTTATGGTGCTCGGGCTTCTCATTGCCAGGCTTCTCTAGGCAAGCGGGCTCAGTGGTTTTGGTGCACAGGGTCAGCCACCTCACTGCTTGTGGGATCTTCCGGACCAGGGGTTGAACCCGTGTCCCCTGCATTGGGAGGCGGACTCTCATCTACTGTGTTGTGCTGTGCTGTGCTCAGTCACTTCAGTCGTATCCGACTCTTTGAGACACATGGACTGTAGCCCTCCGGGCTCCTCTGTCCATGGAATTGTCCAGGCAAGAATACAGGAGTGGGTTGCCATGCCCTCCTCAAGGAATCTTCCCAACTCAAGGATGGAACCCGTGTCTCCTGCATTGCAGGCAAATTCTTTACCAATGAAACACTGAGGAAGTCCCCTCATCCACTATACCACCAGAGAAATCCCAGGAACTTGCCCTTATCATCAAGAGCAGGTTGATAATAAGTAGCCCCAAGCCCTGTGCTTCAGAGGAGGCTGCCCCCTTGCAGCCTGGACCAGCTTGTCTGGCTATGGGCTTGCCCTGTACCCCATGTATCAAAATGGAGTATGAGAGATGCTCTTTCAGTCCTGTGAAGGTTGAAGTTGTCTTCCTCTGAAACCTGTCACATTTGTGTGTTGCTTGTAGCAACGACAGCTGCTTTGCCTCTATGAGGGGAGCCAGCCAGGGGATAAGGCTGACACATCGAGGGTGGATTAGCAGGAAGATGGAAAGAACCTGGGTTCATGGTTGTGCCATAAGAGCGTGGACTTACCTCATCCTGGAGCCAGCCTGCCTCGTTTAAGCCTCTTAGGGAAGTTGGAGCTCCTGTCACTTGCACCTGAAAGCACCCACCCAGTATACTCTCCTAGAGGAATCCCCCTGACCCTTAGGGACCCGAGGGTAGGAGGATTGCCCAGTGAACACGGCAGTCGTTAGCAAACCTGAAGATCTATTAGTGGGATCTTTCCCCTCTTTTCTGGCTGTCGTTTGGCCATTTTGTTGTCCTTTTTATTTCTTCTGCAGGTCAAGTTGAAATCTAAATTGAGTGTTTGGTAACTGGTGGAATAGGAGAGCTGAAACAACTGTGGCATTTAAAGATGTGGGCGCTGGGAGATGGGGCCAAGCTTCTCTCCTACAGCTTGGGTACATAGGTAGATATCATAGCCTTGTCCCACCAGCAGAAATAACTGATTTACTTGTATGTTCCACAAGCTAGACCCTAATTGCCACTGTCTTTTACTCAGGGGCCCTGGTATATGTATAATGTGCCTGCCCCCACAATACTGAAGGCTACCAATTTTGGAGCCTTAATCTATGCTGAGAATTATACTAGTGATGTTATGCATTGTCTTTATTAAATTTTATAATAAATATAATAAGTTTTACTGTAACCTATATTTTAATGATAAAACAGATCGGAGTGATAAAAACCATTTGCTTGAAGTTACATAATATGGGTTTCCCCAGTGGCTCAGT
The DNA here is from genome assembly GCF_042477335.2 of Ovis canadensis. Lineage (NCBI taxonomy): Eukaryota > Metazoa > Chordata > Mammalia > Artiodactyla > Bovidae > Ovis > Ovis canadensis. The sequence continues at coordinate 74,081,230 of NC_091252.1, forward strand.
TGGCAGAGAACATATCTGCAATGCAGGAGACCTGGGTTTGATCCCTGGGTTGGGAAGATCCCCTGGGGAAGGGAATGGCAACCCGCTTCAGGATTCTTCCCTGGAGAATCCCATGGACAGAGGAACCTGGTGGGCTACAGTCCATGGGGTCACAAAGAGTTGGATACAACTGTGCAGCTTTCACACACACATAGCTAATATACAGTAGTGGTTCAAATACAGATCTGACTTGAAAATTGTTCTTCTTATACTAGTTAAGTATATTCTATGTCTTTGCATATTTGCCGAATACCTGTCATTTAGATGTGTTAGGATAGGAATGAATGCCCCTATCTATTCCTTCATTTCCCCTTTCACCTTTGGTCAATGTGTCGAGGCAGAGGCACGTATGAGATTACTTAAATATTGGCTGTTCTCTAGGAATAAGTTTTATCAGAGTGTATGGGTTATAAATGCATTCAGTGGTAAATAACAGAGAGCCTAACAGTGATTTAAATGAGATGGGGCTTATTTTGCTCTTATAATACCCAGTCTGGAGGTAGGCCTTTGGCACTGGTATATCCAGGATTCTGTTGGCCTTTCATTATAGGTTGACTGTTCGCACTACAAAAAGGCTGTTGCAGTTCCAGTCATCACATGTTCATTGAAAACAGAAGGCAAAAAGACTGAAAGCAGAAGGGCAATGCCAGCTAAACAGGTCTAGTCCTTTATATTAGGAAAGGAAAAGGTTTTTCAGAGCCACAGGAGAAGCTGAAAAAGTAGGAAACAGGATTCTTGGGAAAGGCTTAGACTAATCTTAATCTGCCATTTGGGGCTGATCACACTATCAGCCACTATCAGGGGTAGAATTGATGCTTCTGAACTGTGTTGGAGAAGAATCTTGAGAGTCCTGTGGACTGCATGGAGATCAAACCAGTCAATCCTAAAGAAAATCAGTCCTGAGTATTCATTGGAAGGACTGATGCTGAAGCTGAAGCTCCAATACTTTGGCCACCTGATGCGAAGAACTGACTGATTGGAAAAGACCCTGATGCTGGGAAAGATTGAAGGCCGGAGGAGAAGGGGACGACAGAGGATGAGATGATTGGATCACATCACCAACTCGATGGACATGAGTTTGAGCAAGCTCTGGGAGTTGATGACGGACAGGGAAGCCTGACATACTGCAGTCCATGGGATTGCACAGAGTCGGACACGACTGAGTGATTGAACTGTCTGACACTATCAGCTGAAACAAAGTTGGAATCTAGTTGCTAAGGAAAAGGCTGCTAACACTGCTAAACCACACATTTCAAAGTAGAGGCTGTTAGAATTTGAAGAGGTGATAGAGATATCCCTATCGTGTAGATAAAACAGTTGAGACTTAAAAGGAACACAGGTGCCTGAGACAGGACCAAAGAAGTTTTCTTCAAGTGTACTGCTCTTAACACTACGCCTCCCTGATACTTCTGTAAAGTGTTTGATTTAAAACTCTTTCAGGGACTTCCCTGGTGGTCCAGTGGTTAGGACTCTGTGCTTGCTTCCACTGCAGGGGGCACAGGTTTAAACCCTGGTCGGGGAATTAAGATCCCTCATGGTGCAGGGAGGCTGGGGCAAAGAAAAGCCTTTTCATATCTCCTCCTCAGTTCATCTGTCTCATCGAGAAGGCTGGGAAGGGCAGAACCTCCCTGGTGTCTTGGGAGTAGAAGCGCTGTTCCCCAGAGAGCTCAGCAACATGGTCAGCATTATACCTTGTTTGTTGGCCAAAATGAAATCCTAAACCTCCAGGTTGCGCCAGAGTTCTTTTACCAGACTCCATCGTCTCCCACAGTTCTGTGATCTCCCCTATGGCCTTCCCTCTTCCACCAGAGCAAGGGGGCTCTCTGCCCAGAATCCTGAACTTTCAGCTGGGCAGATCTGGCTCCCTGGACACTCCAACAAGAGATGGTTCTGGGGATGACAGAGTGGAGCTCAGCCTACATAGGGACATTTGGTCCTTCTTTGTCTCCAGGGAGAGAGGACAGCTACCCACTGTGAGTGTGGCAGTGAGTAAGGGCCCATAAACTTGAGCCTGAAAATTTATTTCCTGAGTTGACTTGACCCTGTCTTTCAGCACCAGGGTTGCTGGTCATTTTGATCCTGTTCAGCATGTTCCTGCCTCCTCAGGCAGGGACTGAGAGTGCCATGATGTCTTCCAGAACGCTGGGAAAAACACCATGAAGTGGACAGTGGGCCAAAGTCACCTTTTAATAACAGGGCATCTTGTACAGCCGGCAGAGTGTTTATGTGGTTGAGTCAGTTACTCTCAGTTTTCTGAGTGGGGTTCCTTTCATTACCTTGGAAAAGGAGAGATTCTTTTCTTTGGCTAGAAGAGTCTATAGAGTGTGATTTTATGGGTAAAAATAGTAATTATAGCAGAATCGTGATTACAGTATTTAAAATATGTGAATACTTGATAAATTCATTGACAAATTTCCTTTTCTACTGTATGAACGTCTTTATCAGCCTTGAGGACCTCAGCTTGTCTTCAAGCTGGTTTTGTGGCATGAGTATTTTTGCAAACTCACTAAGTCTGTAGTTGAATTTAGGGCATTTACAGCCAAGCCTGTAGGGAATGGCTGTGTTGCGTTTGTTCTTTGTGACCTTTGTTGGATATGCCTGCCAAGAATAATAACACCCGGAAAACTTGTGTTAACGCCCACGAGAAGGATCTGGACAGCCCTCTTGGTTCTCTGCAGTCCCATCTCTAGGCCCAGGACTGGGGTTGTTGTCAGGCAGCCCTTACTGACTTGGTTTACTGTCTTTTGGTTCTTAAAATACTATGAAGACAGTCTGCTACTGTTTCTTCCCTTCAGTGTGTAAACAAATACTGGGCATTTCTTTTTCTTCCAGTGTATGTTGCATTTAGGAAGGTCATGCAGTTACAGAAAAGATTTGATATTACTTTGAGTAGAATAAAGCAGCCCGTGACTGATGTATATACAGCTGCCTACAGGGTAATCATAATTAAGGCAGTTTTGAAACAGGCTGAAAGGTAACTTCCCAAAGTTTGCAAACCGAAACTTTCAAATTGGCACTGTAATGCCCATCACAAGCCCAGCCTTTAAAAATAAATTTAATCGCGAGGCACAATCTGGTCTTCACATCAGGTGGGGCAGATTAATGTAGGTCTTCTTCAGCCGACTGTACAGGCTGGGAAAGGGGAAGGATAGAGTGCATATTGTGTTTAAAGCAGGCAGCGAGTAAGGAACCAAACTAACCTTTTTGGCTTTTACCCAAGAGCTATTTTTAGAAAGTGCTTGCAGTGCAGAGTCTATTGGGATATTCAGTCTTCAAAATACCGCAAAGATATTACTGCTGGAAGAAGTTGCTGTTTATGGGAAAATAAAATTTAACATCACTGTTCTGACTGAATTGTTTAAAGGGAGTTATCCCTGTACGTGGATAGCTGAAAGTGACTTTCAATGCCTTTGGAGAAATCTGCAGAGTTTTTAACAGGGCACAGAGACTGTAACGTCAAACTATAAAAAGATGTCACTTCCCTCTCAGCTTTGTTGTGGTGTAATTGACAAGTAAGATTGTGTATATTTAAGGTGTATTGATTTGATATATGTATACATTGTGAAATGATCACCATCATCAAGTTAATTAACACATCTAGCACCTCACATTGTGTGTGTGTGTGTGTGTGTGGTGAGAATTACTCTTGAAAATAAGATCTTCTTTCTAAGCAAAATTCATGTATACAGATTTCAGGTTCACAGTACAGTATTACTGACCATAGTCACCAAGCTGTCCACTGGCTCCCCAGAATGAATCCATCTCATAATTGAAAGTTTGTATTCTTTAACCAACATTTCCTTATTTCCCTACTCTCCAGCCTCTGGCAACTACCTTTTTAACTCTCTCTTTAAGTTTGACTTTTTGAAATTACACACATAAGTGAGGTAATGCAGTATTTATCCTTTCACCTTTGGCTTATTTGATTTAGCACAATGTTCTGTAGGTTCGTCCATGTTGTGCCAAATGGCAGGATTTCTTCCTTTTTACAGCTGAATAATATTTCATCATGTGTGGTTCTATCTGTAGGTAGCTAGATATCACCTTTTTTTTTAATCTGTTCATTTGTTGATGAATAGTTAGGTTGTTTCCATAACTTTGTTATTGTGAGTAATGCAGCAGTGCATATGGGAATGTGGATATTTCTTTTAGATACTGATTTCATTTGAATATGCACCCAGACATAGAATTTCTGGGCCATATGGTAATTCTATATTTAGTTTTTTGAGGAAACTCCCTACTGTTTTCCATCATGGACACACCAATTATTTATTACCACCAACAGTGCAGAGGGTTCCCTTTTCTCCACATCCTTGCCAAAACTCTTCGCTGTTCAGAACAAACAGTTCTTCATTGTACTTGTCCTGAGAGAAGTGGTTTTTATTGCCCTGGCTTTCATGTGCCAGGTTGTTTTAGGGGAGAATACAAGAAAGCTAGGTGACTAATATTTTTCATTACTTTGGTTAATTTCCAGGAATGTCTGTGTTTGTTTCCGTGTTGTAGATGCCTTTCCCTTTTTGGTTCCTGTTCCTTAATGATGGAGAAGCAACATGTCGCTATGGAAGGAGTGTAGGTTTTTGTGTCGTGTAATCCTTACATTTGAGTCTGGACTCATTCATTTACCAGCTCTGTTCATGGATACTTTGACTCTGGGAGCCTCCAAGTCTTGAGCTACAAAATGGACTTGATAATGTCCATTGTCCCATTTCTCATGAGGGTGAAACAAGGTACCATAATGAGAAAGTTTTAGTTCACAGCCTCTTCCAACGGAAGAGCATCTCTGGACTCATCACTTCTCTCCCACACCTTCTTCTCTACAGCAGTGAACAAAGTGTTCTAGTTTTTTCCTAAGTTTTAACAGTAGAGTTAAGCTTCTAACAGCACCTAATACTTTATAATAGTTACGTGACATGGGACAGTTTACTTCCTATCTCTGAGCCTGTTAGCTCATTGATGATATGGAAATAATGATCTATCACAGTACTTACACATTCAGTTGTAAGTACTGAATTAAATGAGATCATGCATATATGCCAAGTCTTAATACCTGGCACAGAGTGGACACTCGGTGACTGGTGGATATCAGTATAGGATGGGCATTTCTTGAAGGACAGTCTTCTTCCTGTCATCATCTTGACTTTGATGGCTTCCTTTGACTTTCCCTTTGCTAGCATCATTTTTTTCTCTCCACCAACTGACTGGAAGGATTTTTCTAAGCTCTGTCCTTCTGTTTTACATCTTTAACTTTTCCTTGGACATTTCACCCATTTCCAAGGTTTCAACCATTTTTAGATGGCTAATGTCTAAATTTTTCCTGTGCTCCAGACGAGTACATCCAGTTTTCTATGTGTTAGTACCTGGAGGCACAAAGGAATCTTGAACTCAGAACATATATACAAAACTGTAGTTATTATCCTTCCCGCTTCCTTCCTCAAAGCCATTCTTCTAGTAGGTCCTCTCGACTCTACTCCTCTGCCACCTCTAGGTTCTGTTTCCTCTGTTTTTGAACACAGGCCAAACTGCATTGTGTTTTCAGCCCTAGGGCCACAGTAGAGTATAGTTCCTTCTCCCAGGCCTTCCTGCTGCCAGTAAATAATGACAACAAAACTATGATGACAGTAATAAAAGCACCATGACAACAAGACAGTAATAAAAGCACCATGACAACAACCATTTGTTGAGTGTACAACAGGCTAGGCAGTATCATACCACCCTAAGCCCTGGGTGAGGTGGGACCCTGCTCTGAGCTCATGTTTTAGAGGCCCTGTTCTCTTCCTCCTCAGGGCTAAGGGAGCATTCCCATCCAGAGCCCACCCTGCAACCTCAGCTCATGCTCTTGGTACTTGAGACTTCAGAGTCCCCTACTTAGATTATGCTGAGCTTCCTTCCAAAAATGGCATGTGGGCCCTTTCGCCAGCTCTGTCTTTGGCGAGGCACCCACAAGAATGTGCATCTCTGGGCTTGAGACCTGGCCACAGGGCAGCTGTTTGTGTGGTTTGTGGTCTGAGATTTGTCTGCAGCCTGGGATGTCCATACCTGTGCCCATGAGACCTCTCCTGGGGGCAGGACAGAGCCAGGGGTGGAACAGAAGGGGCTTGGGCCAGGAGCCTTGAAAATTGCTGAGAAGGTTAGGCTGGCCCTGGGCAATCAGGAATGTTTCTGATGTATTAATAGCTTCTTCTCTAATCATCATAATTTTCAATGTACATTATATTACTTCTGTATTTCTAGATGAATAAAATGAAAATTGAAGAGGTTAAATACTTAGTGTTAGTGCACAGGTTGTAGTTAACAGAGCCTGAATCTTACCCAGATTAGTTTGCCTCCAAAAGTTTTATTCTATTATATTTGTATGTTTTACCCATTTTCTACATTGTAGCCAGTTCCATTTGCATGGAAAATGTCTAATGTCACATTATTCCCTTGATTAAAAATCTTTTATTAGCTCTCATTTTCAGTTGGCCAAGACCAGTCTCTCTGGTGTTACATGCAAGATCCTTTAAAACCTGGCTCAAATCTACTTTGTCAAACTCATTTCTCACCAGTCTTCCCGCCATGACTCCTTGGGTCATGATTGTACTTGGGCTGTTCCATAAATCCACTGCACCTTTGTACTCGCAGTCTCAGCTGGGTAGTCCTTTTCCTCACTCGACTAACCAAGTCTCATACTGTACCCTCCATTTCAGGACCAGGTGAGTATCACCTTGTCCGTGAAGACACTTGAATTTTTCTAGGTAGGACCTCTCCTGCCCTATTGTACTTCTTTTAATTTTTTCAATTTTATTATTTTATATATGTATATATAATTTTTTTTTTTTTACTTTACAATACTGTGTTGGTTTTGCCATTCATTGACATGACTCCGCCACAGGTGCACATGAGTTCCCAACCCTGAACCCCCCTCCCACCACCCTCCCCATATCATCTCTCTGGGTCATCCCAGTGCACCAGCCCCAAGCATCCTGTATCCTGTATAGAACCTAGACTAGCAATTCGTTTGTTACATGATAGTATACATGTTTCAATGCCATTCTCCCGAATCATCTCACCCTCTCCCTCTCCCACAGAGTCCAAAAGTCTGTTCTTTACATCTGTGTCTCTTTTGCTGCCCTATTGTACTTCTATAATTGTGTCTACCTTAACACAAGTGCATGTTGCCTTTTACCTGTGTTAGCTCTCAGTGAGAGTTCTTGGTTCAGTGAGAGTTCCGAGAGTTCCTTGGCAGGAACTCTCATTCGTCATTACACGCCTAATACTTCATACAGAACCTGGACACCTGTAGGTGACATAAATATTCAAATCTTTTTGTTACTAAAAATCTTCTCAAAAATTATTAGCCCCATGAGGAATACAAATTTTAGTTCTGACAGTTGTGTTGATTTGCTGATAGAATGGCTTTACAGGCATTTTGATGTCAAAACTGGAAATTTCTATCTCACAGAAAAATGTAACTTTACATTTAATCCCACCATTTTGCTGTCACGACATTTACATGTTGAGAGGTTATTATAAATGTATAATGTATTATTTGTGAGCTTTAATAGGCTAGTAAGTTCTGAATAGAATCTAGAGAGATCACAGCTCTGTCTCAAAGTAATTAGTTTTGTTTTTTAAGTTACCTCTTAAAAAATATATGTTTCTGAATGATGTTTATACCACAAACTTACTGTTTTTCAAGAGGTAATTACACATCTGCATAAATTATCAGCTCATAATGATGATATGGTATATATTGTCTAGTTCATTTTCTCTTCTTCCCTAAGATTTGAGTATTCAGGTTAGAAATCTTGCTTGTTATGGTGGTTTCTCCCTACTTACCCCTCCATGACGGAGATTCTGGGCAGAGTCTTGCCTCTGGATTGCCTGTCAGAGCATTTTCGTCTTGAAAAAAATGTGGTATTTAACAAAATATATGTGGTTCCGTGTAACAGGGCAGTGCAGAGCAATTCCCCTAGGGTATGTTTCATTCTGTTAGCGTTTTTACACTTGATTATAAGCTTGATTATAAGAAAACATGCCATAGAAGGAAGCAAGATTAATTTAGGCAGACTGAATTTAGATACATGTGACTACAGTAACTATACTTTAGAGTCATAAGCAAGCTATTTTCAGTCCAAAAGATTTGGGGGAAAAGAAGGAATTCAGTAAGTGTTTGAAAGATGCTAAGGAAATGTCTTTGGGGAAAGGGAAACTATTCTGGGAATATTGTCTGCTTTTGATAAGGTGGGAAGAGTGGTGACTTAATAGAAGAGATGAAGTTAGCCCAGAGGAAGGTCAGGAAAGATTAAATTGAAGCTGTTTCTGGAAACATGGCCTTCCAGGATTCTAGGCCAAAGCTTTGAAGAGAAGAGAGTGGGCGTTTATGCACAGGTAGGAGAGGGCTAGCTTCACTTCCTCTCTATTTCTAAAGGTAGTCTATTTTATTATTAAAAGATTTTTAAATGTTGAAACATATAAATAATAAAGCCAAAACCATCCATGTTTCCAAGACAGAGACAAATTCTAGAGGAGTTTTGAGCAATTTCTTTCCAGCCTCTCTCCTCCACTCACTTGTATGTGTATATGCTTTAATTCAAGTGTAGGACCATGGTATGATATATTTTCTCCATTGCATTCTCATTTCAACTTCTTTGACATTTTCAAGGCATTTTCCTGTGTTAATAAAAACTTTTCAAAATATTTTAAGTTATTCCATTTCAGAGATATGCTAGAATTTATTTAGGCTTATTTACTTTATAAATAAAACTACAGATAAATCTTTGCACCTGAGATTTTGCTAGATCTCTGATTTCTTTACAAAAGGTTAATAGAAAAAGAAAATCCTAGATCAAAGCATGCTAATTTTTTTTCATGTGTTTTTTTATTGGAGTTTAATTGCTTTACAACATAGTATTAGTTTCTGCTGTACAACAAGGTGAATGAGCCATATGTATACGTATCTCTCCCCTCTCGAGCCTCCCTCCCACCACCCCCTTATCCTAGGTCTAGAGGTCATCACAGAGCTCTGAGCTGAGCTCCCTGTGCCATTCAGCAGCTTCCCATTAGCTATCTGTTTTACACGTGGTTGAAGAAGGAAATTGCAACCCACTCCAGTATTCTTGCCTGGAGAATTCTATGGACAGAGGAGCCTGGCAGGCTGCAGTCCTTGGGATCGCAAACAGTCGGACACAACTGAGCGATTTTCGCTCACTTCACTTACACATGGTAGTGTATATATGTCAATGCTCCTGTCTCAATTCGTCCCACCCTCTCATTCCCCCAAAGCACACTAGTATTTTTAAGTTCTTGAGATACTTTTACAGATTGTTTTAGATGTCAGAATTAAGGAGTAAAATCTTTCCATGGTGCCACAGACAGTGATTACACTGAGAAGTGTATTGATGGAGGTGAGGAAGGATTTATAAGTGGAGAGATGTAAAATGTCACGTGTGAATGATCGATGTGGGAGAGAATGTGAGGAAGTATAAGGATGGATTGACCATGGACAGAAGGAAGGGAATTTCCTTATGAAGGGTGCTTCACAGTCTTGCCGTGTGTGAAATGCACAAGGTTTGAGAGTTAAATGGTAACCATTCACCTCACATGCTGCCACAGAGTTTGAGTTCAGGGGTCCGTTGCTGCTGTAGTCCTCGTTCAAGAGTGAGAGTTTCTCTCTCCCCTCCACCTCCCTCATCAGTAAATGTCGATAGTGTTTATTTCTCGTCATTGGGTTGGTGAGTGGCTCAAATGAGATTGCGTGCCTAAGCCCTTAGCCTGGTGTGTGGCACAATTTTGACATCCACTGCCACCCTCCCTTATATTAGTTAGGAATCCTATAGTTGAAAGTGACAGAACATGAAATTCAAAGAAAAAAACAAAGCCAGTATGCTATGTCCAGCACAAAGTCTTGTATCCAATAGAATGGGAATACCACTTGATTTTTTTTTTTTAACTGGGTGAATGAATAAACAAATGGGAAATGCCTAAGAAGTGTTCACAATAAGTCCATTTAAAGATTGGTTGAGCTTATAAAGATAAACAAGTCCAGTTAAAAAAAAAAAGACCAAATCAAGTGGCATTCCCATTCCACTGGGTACAAGACTTTGTGCTGAACGTAGCATACACTGTAGTGTTTCTCCTCTTGATTACACAGAACTTGTATCTTTTGGTAGAAGTAGTAGTATTAATAATCCTAAATTGCAGGTGAAAATAGCCACATTTAATTTTTTTCAAAAATAAATAAGCTATGGGGATATAATGTACAGCATGGTGACTGTAACAATACTGTACAATGTATTTGAAGGTTACTAAGAGAATAGAGCTTCAAGGAAGGAAAAATTTTAACTATGTGAAGTGATTCTTGTTAACTAAACTTATTGTGGTAGTTATTTTATAACACATACATGTACCAAATCATTTTGTTGCAGGCATTAAACTGACACAATGTTATATATAACATGTCTTTAAGTCATATGGAATTATTTTTCACAATGAAAAACTTACATCTTCTTGACCTGTTGTGTTATATTTTTTTTAAATATTGCAAGAATATTAGATACAAACTTTAAAATGAAAAAAGTAAACCCATTTCCCTATCACAATAGTATTACAAAATGTTTTTGTCTTTATGTTGCTTTCTATTCCTTTGCAGCTTATTTTTTAAATTAGATATGTTAAATAGCAAGGATAAAAATCTAGATGGTATTTAAAACTTTTCAGGTGATTGATAACCTACTTTACCACCTGCGGTTGTCCTCTCATTACAAAAGCAAACCTATTAGCATAGTGATGCCCACCAGGTGAATGGAGGTTTGCTTCAGGAGCGAGAACAGTAGGTGTAATTGCTAAAAAGAACATTTGGACTGTAGATATAAGTGCCAGGAAGGAAATGAGTTCCGTATTTAATATCTTCTCTGTGTATGTACAAGTTCATTTACCTTTTTGAGCTGAACAGGAGAAGGAAATACTGTGATGTCCATTTGTGTGAGGAGCTTAGTGACTTTGTGGGCTTTGTAAATATGTTCTTCAGATTTATTGATGACCGTTCTGACTAGTGTGAGGTAACACGTCACTGTAGGTTTGATTTGAATTTCTCCAATAGTTATTGATGTTGAGCATCTTTTCATGTGCCTCTTAACCATCTGTATGTCTTCTTTAGAGAAATGTCTATTTAGGTCTTCCATCCAAATTTTGATTGGATTGGTTTTTTTTGATGTTGAGCTGCGTGAGACTATTTGTATATTTTGGAGATTAAGCCCCTGTCAGCTGCTGCTTTTGCAAATATTTTCTCCAGTTCTGAGAGTTGTCTTTTTGTTTTGTTTATGATTTCCTTTGCTGTGCAAAAGCTTTTAAGTAAGGGTAGAGTGAGCTGGGGGCTTCCCTGGAGGCTCAGATGATAAAGAATCTGCCTGCATTGCAGTAGGCCCGGGTTTGATCCCAGGGTTGGGAAGATACCCTGGAGGAGGGCATGGCAACCCGCTGCAGTATTCACGTCTGGAGAATTTTATGGACAGAGGAGCCTGGTGGGCTACAGTCTGTGGGCCACACAGAGTCAGACACGACTGGCACTGCTAAGCAGCAGCAGGATGAACCGGGAGGTTGGGACTGACATATACACACTACTGTGTATAGAGCGGATAAATAATGAGAACTATTGCATAGCGCAGGGAACGCTATGCTCTGAAGCGACCTAAAAGGGAAGGAAATCCACAAAAGGGGGATGTGTATATGCATATATCTGATTCACTTTGCTGTATAGCAGAAATAACACAACATTGTAAAGCAACTATACTTCAATAAAATTTTAAAAAATACTTTCTTCAAGATTATATCCATCTAGAGTTATTATATTAAAATTAATACAAATATAAAATATTAATACAAAGAAAATGAAAACTCCTCCATGCCACTGTCTGGACATACCCATCATCAGCATTCAGTCCAGCTCTTTCTTAGGTAGCACCCTAATTGATTTTCATAGCTGTGTCTCTCTGGATTGTTTGGATTTTGTGATGTACATGTAAGCCGTTTATAATGAAATATAAAAAAGGTATATTTTGGGAGAAAGTAGGAGCACAGCCGTGGGCTTCCCGGGTGGCACAGTGGTAAAGAATCTGCCTGCCAGTGCAGGAGACACCACGAGACAGGGGTTCGATACCTGGATGGGGAAGATCCCCTAGGAGGGAATGGCAACCCACTCCAGCATCCATGCCTGGAAAACTCTGTGGACGGAGGAGCCTGGCAGGCTACAGTCCACAGGGTCACGAAGAGTCAGAGACGAATGAGCAACTGAGCACACAGAAGTGAACATAACTGTGTGATTTAGGATGTTCTAAAAAGTTGTATTGGAATATAGTTGGTTTACAATGCTGTGTTAGTTTCAAGTGAACAGCAGAATGATTCAGGTATGCATCTATATATTATTTTTCAGATGCTTTCCCCTTATAGATTATTACAAGATAGTATAGTTCCCTGTGCTATCCAATAGAACCTTGTTGATTATCTATTTAAGAATTTTTTAACAATGTATCATGTAAAATTATGCACATTCAACCCTTCCCAATATACAGAAAATAGCAGTTACATATGTTCTACTTAATAATTGCAATAGGCTTGCCAAGGCATCTCAGAATCCTGCAGAAGTGGGATTTTATGTTGTTCACGGTTGTGTCCCTCAGACCTAGAACAGTTCCTGAAGGAGGAATCTAATCTTCGTTGTTCAATATAGAGGTTACTGATGAAGATAATTTCATTAAACTAGGAGTAAAAATAGAAATAAAAGAGAATCAATTTAACTGCACTGCAGAAAAAAAAAATCAAGGAACCAGTTCAGTTCCAGTTGGCTCCATGAATTGGCTCTGGCAAAAGCTTAGTCAATGAAAATTCATCAATGTTGATGCAAACTGTTGAAAGCATCAGTATTCATAAACACAAATAATAACATCTCAAATGTCACAACAGGGGCCTGAAAACCTTCTGTACTCAAACTAGGAAAAATGATGGCTGTTATTGAACCCAGCAGCTAGATCCCAAACCGGATGTATCCCATTCATCCAAACTGTGTATACCTTTTCATAACTGCATTCCAGCCATCAAATGTGACTCATTGTTCCATAAACAACCTGCACAGTAAGATAATTTATTTATTCAATGCCCATCCCATTCTGGTGGGCACCTGGATTGTTCTTTGTAGAGTAGTGTGGCATCTACCTCAGGCGATGGGGAGTTGTCTGCTGGCAGAGACCAGAGAACAGGGGTTTTGAAGACAGATGGTCTAAATTTAAATCACAGCTCTAATAAGTCAGACAGAGAAGAAGAAATAGCATATGACATCCCTTATATGTGGAATCTAATAAGGAAGGATTCAAATGAACTTATAAAACAGAAAGAGACTCACAGGCTTAGAAAACAGACTTATGGCTGCTGGTGAGAAGGGATGAGAGGAAGGGATGAGGAGTTGGGGAGTTGCATGGACTTGTACACTCTGTTGTATTTAAAATGGATAACCAAAAAGAAGCTACTGTGTAGCACAGGGAATTATGTTCAATGTTATGTGGCAGCCTGGATGGGAGGGGAGTTTGGGGGAGAATGGATACATGCGTATGTGCAGCTGAGTCCTTTGGCTGTTCACCCGAAACTACCACAACACTCTTAATTAGTTACACCCTGATACAAAATAAAAAGTTGAAGAAGACACCTGTTTAAAAAATATTTAAATCTTACAGCCCTGTCATTTACAAACATGTGACCTTGGACAGGTAATCCAACCTTAGTTTGTTTTGTTAACAATTAAATCTCTTCATAACAAGAGAGTAAGTATGATAATATGAACAGGTACTTGGGACTTTACAGGTCACTGATGTTCCATCAGAGCTGTGGTTATATGTGAAGGAATCCAGACAGTTATTCAATAAATGGCTTTGATCATAGAATCCTAGAATTATAGAGCCTCAGCAGACCTCAGAAATCTAAGGTATCTTTTTGCTCCATCCCAGGCAGTGCATCAAAAAAAAAAGTCAGCCTAAAATTCGCAAATGTACTTGGTGTTACAGGAAGCTCATTTTTGTGTTCATATTAAAAGGTAATATTTGATAAATCTAACTTTCCCCCATTCACCTATTTGAATTTCCCTTTGTCCATTGTTCTCTTGGCCCAATAAAGCTGGTCTGTGAACTGTGAAAACACAGTTAAAGAAATAGGCTTAGTTTCCTTGCCATGACCAGACACTGTCACGGGATGATGTCTTCCTTGTGCGTGTGCAGAGCTGCTAATTATTCTTCTTTAAGAAATAATGACATGCCAGGGCATGAAACCTGGGGCCACCGTCTTTATTCAGTTAGGCAAGCATGAACCTGCACGTGCCCATGCATAACGAATAATCACTTCATGTAACTGAATGTTGGTTTTGGTGTGCCTGTTCCCCAATGAGGCAGCGTCTAGAAGGATCAAAAGGCGATTTATTCCAAAACAGTCTGTGCAAAGGGGTCTGAGTGTGTGCCACGTTGCATCTTCATTATACATTTCATCCTGAGACTCAATTAACAAGCCTGTTATTTTTTTTTTTATTAAAATCGCTTAAAAAATTAAGGCAGAAGGATTTTTATGATACCAGAGGGCGAGCTGTGTAATCAGCTGGGCCCCACATGTGTTCGTTTCCTGTTATAGTCCTGATCTGAGGCTCATGATACTAATCTAGGGGATTGCTGGGGCTGAGAGGCCATGAATCCTGAGAAGATTTGTCAACCCCCTCAGCACACACCCACTCACACCCCCCCCCCCCCCCACACACACACATACACATCCCTCTCGCTCGCTCTCTCACTTCAGGGCTCAGTGTAACATTACTTCAAAGCTTTTCATCCTACTGGGACTGAGCCCAGCCAGGGAACCTGGCCTCTTCTCTGACACACAGAAGTTTCTGCCTTGTTGGGCAGGTCCTTTCTCCTAAAAGCAGAAGCTCTTAACTTGGGATCGATGTGGAGTTAAGAGTCTGGGGGGACCTTTGTATGTGCTCAGTCACTTCAGTCATGTCCGACTCTTTGTGACCTTATGTATGGACTGTAGCCCACCAGGATCCTCTGTCCGTGGTATTCCCTGGGCAAGAATACTAGAGTGGGTTGCCGTGTCCTCTTCCAGGGGATCTTCCCGACCAGGGATCTAACTCTTATCTCCTGCATTGCAGGTGGATTCTCTACCACTGAGCCACCAGGAAAGCCCAGGGGAAGGGGGAGAACTATAAATCCCCTGAAATGATTCGTATACTTATCTAGGAAGAGGATCTTTTTGTGTTCATGATTGAGAAAAGATTAAGAAACGGAACTATTCTAGCTTTGCTCTCATCTTTTGACACCAAAGGGTGTTGGAAGAAACTTGGTCTTGGGAGTGAGATGGATTTCTGTTCGGATTGTTTCCAGTAGATTTTAGCTGTGTAGCCTTGGGCAGGCTATCAAATCTCTCTGAAACTCCATTTTCTCAAATATAAAACAAGGGTAAGAATGCCCGTTTTAAGGTTGAAGTAACTGGTAGATTTAATAGCAAAACAATAAGTAATTTTTATTCTTTTCCCTTCTATGTATAAAATGAAAGAAAGTATCTGTTCTATCTTGTTCCTTGTTGGATCGTC
This sequence comes from Ovis canadensis, assembly GCF_042477335.2. Lineage (NCBI taxonomy): Eukaryota > Metazoa > Chordata > Mammalia > Artiodactyla > Bovidae > Ovis > Ovis canadensis. The sequence goes on from NC_091252.1 coordinate 74,096,870, forward strand.
TCATGACAGTGCCTTGCACATAGCAGACTCTCAAGTGTTGGTTGGATGGATAACTGAATGGATGGATGGTTTGGTACCCGGATGAACTCACTCTGCTTCCTAAAAGCACTGATTTTCTAAGAGAAATCTTGGTGCTAGAATTGGCCTTGCTTAGACCCCTCCAAGACCCATGCTCCATGTCCTATGCAAAAATCTTTCTGAATACTACAACAAGATTGGATCTTGTTATCCTGTGCTCTAAATAATGGTCTCTGCTGGGCCTTTGTCTATATCAGGGCTGGGCAAACTAGCCAGCAGACCAGATCTGGCCTGTTGCCTGTTCTTGAAATGTAGCCATGCTCATTTATCAACATGTCTAGGACAGGTTTGGGCTATAGCAGAGTTGAGTACTGAGCACAGAGATCATATGGTCTTCAATGCTTGATGTAATTTTTATCAGCCTCTTTTTCCATAAAAAGTTCTCCAACCCTTGATAGACATTTTCTGTACTGCAGGATTGGTCTTAAGATACTTCTTCTGTGGACTGTGAAGCTAAGATTTAATAGTTAAGGGTCTTGACTAAGATAGCACAACTTTAGAATTGTTAAGGTTTCAATCCAGATCTGTGTGATTCCACAGCCCATAGTTTTTCCACTAAATGACGATACCTTGCAATAAGACCAAATCCTAGCTGAACCAGTTATATCTTCCAGTTCTTCTTGGAGACCATGAGTGGCGTGGGGAGCAGTTCAGTGGTGTTCCCTGGAATCATGGTGGGACCTGTGAGTGCTGGCATTTATCATCAGTAGTCTAGTTCCAATTTGAGTACCAATGGTGTGAGTTTAGAAGTAGGTGAGGAAGGTTGATGAGGATTTCAAGGACTAATACTGGCAGTGGCAGAGCAGTATAGGCATGCTGCAGTTTCTCTGCAAACATAATACTACTCCCCAGAGCTCAAGGGTTTCAGCATTCTAGGAAGATCCTTGTTACTGCTGAATGTGGCATCCACTCTTGTTTGATGCCCTGGTGAGCAATATGTAATATTTGTGCATTTTCAGCACACAGCCACTCAACAGAGACTGTCCCTGCTCCAGGCTAGGAGACTATAGGAGTTTTGGACCTCCTTGTCTGCCCACAGCTTCCATGCCCTCATTGGCAGATCTGACTGCAAAAATTTGAGATGAAGTTCTTTCACAGTCAATTAATCCTGGTGGAAATTTGATTGTTTCAAGGATTTACAGATGAATTTCTATAGTTCTTCTGTTAGTACTCAATCGGCCCATTATTAGGGGCTTCCCAGGTAGCACAGTGGTGAAGAATTTGCCTGCCAGTGCAGGAAACAAAAGAGACATGGGTTTGATCCCTGCAGCGTGAAGATCCCCTGCAGTAGGAAATGGCACCCCACTCCAGTATTCTTGCCTGGAAAATTCCACGGACAGAGAAGCCTGGGATGCTACAATCCATGGGGTTGCAAAGAGTCAGACATGATTGAGCACAAGCACAACAAGCCCCTTATTACTGATTCTCACTTGACTTTCACACTTCCAGTTAATTTTTCCAAGCTTATAAACTGGTTATGATTAAACAACAGAAATAAAATTGGGAAAATTAGCTATTCCTGCTTTCGCTTGACTGCATAGCAATGCTTGCCTTATAACCGAGACAAGCTGAAGATCATGATAATAGCGAGAAAATTATAGCCACCCAACTGGAAGTGACACTGTTGGGTAGTGACACTGTTGGGTAATCAACTGCTAAGTTGCTTCAGTCGTGTCCAGCCCTGTGCGACCCCATAGACAGCAGCCCACCAGGCTCCCCCATCCCTGGGATTCTCCAGGCAAGAACACTGGAGTGGGTTGCCATTTCCTTCTCCAATGCATGAAAGTGAAGAGTGAAAGTGAAGTCGCTCAGTCGTGTCCGACTCTCAGCAACCCCATGGACTGCAGCCCACCAGGCTCCTGCATCCATAGGATTTTCCAGGCGAGAGTACTGGAGTGGGGTGCCATTGCCTTCTCAGGTTGGGTAATCAAAGGTTGTACTAATGAAAAATGGTTATACTGTGAAACAATTGTCATATAAAATGGGGTACTGTAACTTTGGGATAGTAAGGGGACAGTGAGAAGGATCAGGAAGGCAAAATGTTCTTTCTGATAGTCTGCTTTTGTTCTTTGTGGCTGGCATTAGGGGAAGTGTCTGAGTCTGTCTCCATCTGTCATGGAGCTGCTGATGGAGGATTCCATGAAAAAACTGCAGGGTGGACAGGAAGGAATCGGAGCTATAATTAACTTTCTGTTTCATTGTGTTCTATATCAGTGACGCTTTTTCCCCTAAAGACGAGATCGTGTAATCTTACCCTGTGGCTTTCACAGTCTCTAAAGTCAATGAATCTTTTAGTTTATGCTGAAAATATAAAAGAGATAAAATGAGGCTGCTCTGATTTAAGTGAGGGTGGAGGAGCCTGGTAAAATTAAGTAACATTTCATTTGTTGTGCCAGTGTAACTCTGTGGGGAAATAAAGGGTTGATTAAAATTCTTGGTCTGTTGTGTAATTATTTAGAGTGAATGCTTCTTACAGAAAAATGCGTTTCTCTTTGTAGTCCTCTTGCTTTATCCCTGATATATTTTAGTGCCCAGTTATTTTCTTCCTAAGCTTCAAAATATGCAAGTAGCTCTCAAGCTTTTCTTGTTTTTGTCTTTCGCTTGAGGTCAGGTACTTCTCATGGGTCCAAGCTGTTGGTGGCCTGATTGCATTTCTGCCTTGGAAACACGTTTATTAAGCCCCATCACAAAATTTAGGTCACCCTCATGGAGACTAAAGAGCTCATTCAAAAATTGTAGGTGGAGCTTCCCTAATGGCTCAGTGGTAAAGAATGCACCTGCCAATGCAGATGTGGGTTTGATCCTCGGTCCAGGAGGATCCCACACGCTGTGGGGCAACAAAGCCTGTGCTCCGCAATTGGTGAGCCATGCCCTAGAGCCTGGGAGCTGCAACTACGGAGCCCACGTGCCGCAACTACCGAAGCCCACTCACCTAGTGCCTATCGTTTGCAACAGGAGAAGCCACAGCGATGAGAAGCCTGCACATCACGACTAGAGAGCAGCTTCCACTTGCTTCAACAAGAGAAAAGCCCGTGCGGCAATGAAGAGCCAGCACAGACAAAAATAAATATGGAAAAATTTTAAAAAGTTACAGCTGATTAAGAAACACTTTGAACTGGGGAAAAATTGACAAGTGTATCAGATTTCTATTTATATCGATGAGGCAGAGTAGTCCAGGTGATGATGCCCTCCTCACTTGCTAGGTGGGGGAGAGGCCTGAGCAAAGGCATTGAAACCTATATAAACAGTGCTTTCTAGGGTTACACGCCCTAGGTGTACGGAATGCAGTTAATTATATTACTTTGGGAAAGAGCAAGGCATGTTCATGGACTGGTAAGGGACTTACCATGTGATGACTAGTTCACCGAAACAATTGTTTGAGAGTCCTTGTGTGTGTTTTCTCTATAGCTATCTCAAGAAGGCGAGCTGCTGGTACTCTATGATTTCTGCACAGCATTTTTGCTGTTTTTTTCTTTTCTTTCACTCCAGGTGCAGTTTCATTACTGGTCATAGTTCAGTGTATGTGTGTGGTGGCATTTGAGGGTGGGTGTATGTACCCATCCGTTGGCTGCCAGCCTTGCTGAGCTCACATATGGTCCTTATTTATGTGTTGCCAGGGAGAAATGCCTGCTGCCCCTCCAGTTGGCTTTGGAATCCAAGAATGTGAAGCTGGCTCAACATGCCTTGGCAGGGATACAGGTACAGTATACAATACAACTTGTTCTTACCCCAACAGGATGAGAGAAATTGACAGACCACCTTGGCACTGAAAGAGCAAATAGTTACCATTCTAGATTATAGCTATTTAAAGACCCTGGCAGAAATTGATTGAACTGTGTAATAATCAGAGAGGATAATGATTCTCTTTTCTAGACCAGCATTTCTCTGTGCATAGCGTTATCTTGCTGAGCATATATGTCAGACACTGATTCTTGGAGACTCCAATATTTTTTATGACACCTAACTTTTAGGAGAGTAAGGGACTCCAAGAGAGACACCTCAAGTTCTATACCAGCTCAGATCTTATATGCATCCAACATCTGTGGTTCTGTGTCATGAGCAATGATGGTAAGCCAGAATGATTTTGGTTTGTTTTCTAGTCTACAGTTAAGTTGGTGAATGTTTTGTTTCCAGAACGAGATTGGGAAGAAAAAAGAAATTTGGTCTAATCAGAAAAGTCAAATTGCACAAACACACTTCCTTCTCTGAGCGTTTGTTCATTCTGTTTTGCACCATATGTAGTAAGTCTAATTCCAAAGGTGCAGAGTTGTTGGCTATATAAATACATTGACTTTTTAAAAAGGATTTTTTAAATTGCAATAAGTTGCTTTATATGTTGTGTTAGTTTCTGCATACAATAAAGTAAATCAGTCATATGTACACATATATCCCCTCCCTCTTGGACTGCTCTCCACCCCAACCCCTCATTCCACGGCCCTCTGGGTCATCACAGAGCCCTGAGCTGAGCTTCCTGTGCTCATAGCAGCTTTCCACTAGCTATTTTACACATGGATAAAGATGTGGTAAACACACACAGTAGAATATTATTCAGCTACTAAAAGGAACAAAATGGGGTCATTCATAGAGATGTGGATGGACCTAGAGTCTGTCATACAGAGTGAAGTCAGCCAGAAAGAGAAAAGCAAACATCATATATCAATGCATATATGTAGAATCTAGAAAAATGGTACAGATAAACACCGACTTCTTAAGTGGTTTGGTGGCTGAGTGACAAGCACTGTGGAGTTCAAGCCTGCAGGGGATTCTTCCAGCATGGCCATGGATTGATAGCATTGTTGGGTGTCTTTTCACATTACTGTTTCGTAGTTTGCTCTTTAAGTTTAGAGAGGTCTCTAATACCTTTTCAGTGTCAGTAAGTGAGAAGGAGTAAGAAAATTATGACTGTTTTCCCCTTAGCAGATTAGAATTAGAGAATGTATATTTCAATATGCATTGACATTAGGAATTTGTAAACATTAAAAAAGTTAAACAGTCATTAAAAACTCTGCTTTTCTCCAAAGTAACTGTAAAAATGAATAGAAGTTTGTTACAACCTGCCACTTATGTTCTCTTTTCTCTAGTATTACAGAGATTTTCCATTTAGTGTTGTTTTTTGGGTTTTTTTAACCCTCAAACTCTGTAAGTTACAATCTCGTGTTTTCATGGGAACTTCACTGACATGGGGGGCTGGGCATCTTCTTCTCAGCATCCCTTGTAACCTCCCATTTGTATCTGACTCTACCACTCCATGGACTATACAGTCTATTGAATTCTCCAGGCCAGAATACTGGAGTGGGTAGCCTTTCCCTTCTCCAGGGGATCTTCCCAACCCAGGGATCGAACCCAGGTCTCCCACATTGCAGGCATATTTTTTTACCAGCTGAGCCACAAGGGAAGCCCAAGAATACTGGAGTGGGTACCCTATCCCTTCTCCAGCAGATCTTTCCAACCCAGGAATCGAACTGGGATCTCCTGAATTGCAGGCAGATTTTTTACCAACTGAGCTATCAGGGAAGCCCCTCCCCCATTAACTTTTAAGGCACTTTTTTTTTTAGAGTTTTTTAGTCTTTATTACTTTAAGTAAAAACAGGGTTTTGTATGTGAACTAACTCTGGGCTGCCCTGCATAGTCAAAAATTTCTTTTGAGTGGACACTTCAGAGAGATTGTGGGATCAGTCCCCAATCAGTGTAATAAAGCAGATATTACAATAGAGTGAGCCACATGGATTTTACATTTTCCCAGTGCATATAAAAGTTATGTTTATACCATGCTGTAGACTCTGAAGTGTGCAGTAGCATTATGTCTAAAAAAAATGTACATACCTTAACTAAAAACTACTTTCTTGATCAAATGCTAACATCTTCTGAGCCTTCAGCCAGCTATAGTAGTAACATCAAAGGGCACTGATTGCAGATCATTATAACAAATAGAGTAAAAATAAAAAAGTTTCCAATATTGCAAGAATTATCAAAATGTGACACAGAGACACTATGTGAGTAAATACTATTGGAAAAATGGTGCCAGTAGACTTAACTGACACACAGTTGCCACAGCCTTTCAGTTTATAAAGAAACATGATACTTGTGAAGGGCAGTAAAGCTAGGTGCCATAAAGTGATGTATAGCTGTATAGATGAATTCAGGAGTCCTAAGAAGAAGGTTTGAAATACGTGTTTTCTGGATCTGCAGTGACATTCAGCTAAAAGAGGGAGTCGTTACCCTGGATGAATCAGAATTCCAAAAATTCTTCATGGTTGCAACCCCATGCTCCATCGGACAAGGACAGATTTAATAGGGATAAATATAAAATCCGTCCTACTCTGGGGTCTCAAAGATCAATTGCCTCAGGACAGATTGGGGAAGAACAGCTTAATTGTAGCCCTTGAGAATGAGGTTTCTGCGTGAGTCAGCATAAAATGTGCTGTGACTTAAAACTAAGCTAATTTGATCTGAGAGTGTGATTAAACTTCTGTATTACTGCTTTTTGTTTGTTTGTTTTTTGGTTTGATTTTAAGCAGTAAACACACTTAATTGTCTCACACAACTAGAATTCTAGAGGTAAACAATTCCAGGTTGAAATAGGATGGCAATGGCCACCAAAGACTACATTTCTTTCACTCTTGCCATCTTTTTATTGTTATTATTTTTGAAAGACTATTTTAGTGCAGTGTTAGACTGACAGTAAAATTGAAAGAAGGGTGCAGAGATTTCCCACATACTCCCTCCCCCTACACATGCGTAGCCTTACCCATCATCACTCCCGGAACCATACTTTTTATAGAAAAAAACCCAGAGATGAGGCTACATTGGCACGTCCTAATCACCCAGAGTCCGTATGTTCGCCTTAGCACGCACCTTTGGGTGCTCCTGCTCATTGCTGTCAGACCACCCTTGAAGTGTTAAATTCACTGGAGGCCAGTTGAGGAGGAAAGTGTCTATGAAACTATGTTATGTGGAGAACGTTTGATGACACCCAAGGAGGTTTAGTGTGGAAAAGAAGAGATTTAGGTGGAGTTCATCACTGATCAGGTATTCTAGAAACGTAATCTGTGTGGCTCCAGGTATAACTAGGGTGTACAAGTTGTAGGCAAGGAGGGTTTGGTTCAATTCATAAAGAATTTGATGAAAAATGAGTTGTTTTCAAGTAGAGGAGAGCTGTCCTGTGAGATGTAATGCCTCCTGGGAAACCTCATGAAAATGACTGTCTTCTTGTTTAGGTTTTTGTGGGATTGATTTTCTGATGAAAATATATTAAGATTTGTAGATTTATGAATAATTCCTAGGTAAATGATAGCTCACATTAGGAAATACAAATATGAACAATCAAGCTGTGTATAAAACCTCCTTTCCTGTGACAAAGCTTCATTCAGAAAGGGCGTGTGCGAATGTGCCTGTTGTGAGGAGCTGGATTCCCCTTGGCACATTCATCCTCCATCCTCACCCACCAAACGACTTATTTGGCCACCACATTAGAATTTCACTTCATAAAATTTACAGTAAATTATCTAATAGCAGGAAAAACCCTTTGCCAAAAACCATTTACCAAAGGCATGATGCATTTTTCTTTTTAATGGCACAGAGCGGAAACTCCTTCCTAATGGCCTCCAGCTACATGCTTCCTGAGTAAGAAACATTATCTGTAGTACATACTAGGCTATAGCAGAATAAGACAGCAGGGGAAAGCCTGTCTGTGATCACTGTCTTGTGCCTCTTTGCAGAAGCTCCTGGCAGAAGAGAGGTTTGTATCCATGGAAACGGACTCTGATGAGAAGCAGCTGCTCAATCAGATCCTGAATGCTGTGAAAGTGACGCCTTCCCTCCACGAGGACCTGCAGGTGGAAGTGATGAAGGTGGGTTTGACGCACTCCCAGTTTGCGTCACTGTGATGGAAACAAATTGCTGACCCTCATTGTTATCTTAAAGATGCCTCTATGTGGTGGTCATTTGGGCTATATGATTATTATCCTTGCTTGCAGTCCCCAGAATAACCTTGATTGTTGAACAGAAATGACAACTAAGTAAAAAGGTTTACTTGGTTTACAGATTTCAATAAATCTGTAAGATTTTTGGCCTGAGCCTACATATCAAATGTTGTTAAATATATTTATGCCCTTTTGAGAGAATGTATAGGAAATAGATTTATGACCTTTTGAGAAAATGTACAGGAGTAGTTCCAGCTTGGGGTAGACCTGATCATTCTGGGCATTCTGCCTGCCTGTGTATGTTAAAACAAAGCAAAGACCTAATGACGTATATTAATGCTCTGTAGAATAGTCAGTTTAAGGAAAGGATGATCATCCTTTGAAGCCATATCAGAATCATATCTTTATTTCCATCCTCACATTCTGTGAACCTTATCTCTCTCATTCTAATTACCATCTCCCTTTGGGTGGTGGCATCTCTCTCTTCCCTTTTCCCTCTCCTTTGAGAGCCACCATAATTGGGAGCCTCTTATACAGACTCAAAGGTGTGTTGGATCCCATAAGTGAACAGTGAGTTGGGCAGAAAAGGATGGAAATCTCTAGCCTAGAATAACGCCTTGGTCAGAGTAGCACAGCTAGAACCCATGAGGTGGACACAACATCTGTCCATTTCTTCCCTAGAGGAGTATGTGCAGAGAAACGTGTAAGCATAGTTGGTGTCATATAATGGTTGATTTCTTCCTAGAAATGCAATGGTAGATTTTTGTCTTTGATAAGAGATATCAGTCTTTTACCTCTCAGTTTCTCCCTTGAGAAAGATCAGCTTCAATCATGGCATTGTCTTAATGTCCTGGGTCTCACCTTAGCCCTATTGGTGGGTAATTTAGTATAGTGATTCAGACTTTGAACCCAGCCTGTCTGGATTTGAATACTTAATTTCTAGTTGGACTTCCTTGAACAGATTCCTGAACCACTCTGTGCTTTGGTCTCCTCATCCGGAGAATGGGGGAAATAGTTCAATTCAGTCGTTCAGTCATGTCCGACTCTGCAGCCCCAAGGACTGCAGCACGCCAGGCTTCCCTGTCCATCACCAACTCCTGGAGCTTGCTCAAACTCATGTCCATTGAGTCGGTGATGCTCTCCAACCATCTCATCCTCTGTCATCTCCTTCTCCTCCTGTGTTCAATTTTTCCCAGCATCAGGGTCTTTTCCAATCAGTCAGTTCTTCACATCATGTGGCCAAAGTTTTGGAGTTTTAAGCTTCAGCATCAGTCCTTCCAATGAATGTTCAGGAATGATTTCCTTGAGGATGGACTGGTTGTATCTCCTTGCAGTCCAAGGGACTATCAAGAGTCTTCTCCAACACCACAGTTCAGAAGCATCAATTCTTTGGCACTGAGCTTTCTTTATAGTCCAGTTCTTATATCCATACCTGGCTACTGGAAAAACCATAGCTTTGACTAGACAGACCTTTGTCGGCAAAGTAATGTCTCTGCTTTTTAACATGCTGTCTAGCTTGGTCATAGCTTTTCTTCTAAAGAACAAGCGTCTTTTAATTTCATGGCTGCAGTCACCATCTGCAGTGATTTTGGAGCCCAAGAAAATAAAGTATCTCTCTGTTTCCATTGTTTCCCCGTCTATTTTCCATGAAGTGATGGGACTGGATGCCATGATCTTCATTTTTTGAATGTTGAGTTTTAATCCAACTTTGTCAGTCTCCTCTTTCACTTTCATCAAGAGGCTCTTTAGTTCCTCTTCACTTTCTTCCATAAGGGTGGTGTCATCTCTGTATCTGAGGTTATTGATATTTCACCCAGCAATCTTGATTCCAGCTTGTGCTTCATCCAACCCAAAATAAGCAGGGTAGATATATACAGCCTTGATATATACAGCCTTTCCTAATTTGGAACCAGTCTGTTTTTCCATATCCGGTTCTAACCATTGCTTCTTGACCTGCATACAGATTTCTCAGGAGGCAGGTTAGGTGGTCAGGTATTCCCATCTGTTTAAGAATTTTCCACAGTTTGTTGTGATCCACATAGTCAAAGGCTTTGGCATAATCCATAAAGCAGAAATAGATGTTTTTATGGAACCCTCTTGCTTTTTGATGATCCAGTGGATGTTGGCAATTTGATCTCTGGTTCCTCTGCCTTTTCTAAAGCCAGCTTGAACATCTGGAAGTTCATGGTTCACATACTGTTCAAGCATGGCTTGGAGAATTTTGAGCATTACTTTGCTAGCATGTGAGATGAGTGTAATTGTGTAGTACTTGGAACATTCTTTAGCATTGCCCTTCTTTGGGATTGGAATGAAAACTGACCTTTTCCAGTCCTGTGGTCACTGCTGAGTTTTCCAAATTTGCTGGCATATTGAGTGCAGCTCTTTCACGGCATCATCTTTTAGGATTTGAAATAGCTCAGCTGGAATTCCATCACCTCCACCTCCACAGCACCTTCATGGGGGGAAATAGTAGTCCCTACCTAATAGGAGCATTGTGAGGACTAAGTAAGTGATAGTTGTAAGGAATTTGGCACAGTATCTGGCCCAAAGCAAGTTCTTTAGAAGGGCTATTTGTTACTTCTATTCCTATTACTTCTGCCACAACTAACTGCTGCTGCAGAGTCATCATCTCAGTGGGTGGGTCTAGGAATATTCTTATGCTCAGTAAACAATGAGAATGTCTGAGCTACCTAATCTTTAAGATCTCATTGTCTTTAACTCTCTCTAATTCTGGAATGTGTGGTTTTGCCTTATCCTTTGACACATGTTGGGCTGCTGTGCCTTCCTAGGAACCCAAGAGTAACCATCTCTAGATTTGTTTGACTTCTCCACTACCTCTGTGCAACCACTGAGAGAGGCAAGGTCAGCAGCCATGTCCATCACTTTTACAACTTTCAAGTTGTCTGTTTATCCTTCTTCCACTAAAAGATCTCCAAATACTGAAGATTGAGCATTGATGTCACGCTAAGACACACCTCACAGATTTCATATTATTCTGAAAATTTTCCCAGGAGTATAGCTTTTCATGGAATATAGGAATTTGCATTAAAAATTAAAATGTGAAAGTACCTATTCTTCTAGGAACTGTGGAGGAGCAGGATGTTTAATGGTTATGTCAACAGAAACACCTGTTTTGAAAACATATTTGCTTTCTAATTCCAGCCCAGTGGTACCTTCTGCCAGCCTTGCTGAAGACAGGAATTGACACATGTTAGCTCTGTTGGAAACCCTGGAAAGCCAGTCTTTATGGACTTTCTAATGACACCATACTAGACAGTGGTACTTGTAGTTAATGTCTGGAAATAGATCAGACATTGTCAGAAAAGAGGAAAACAATCATCTGGGTTGCGATTCTTCACAATAAGGTTTCCGAAACTTTTGAAAAGAAGAGCGCCTTTGGTACATGCTTTTGTTTTTAGAAACTTTGTGAAAGTTGCTTAGTTGTGTTCAATTCTTTGCGACCCCATGGACTGCAGCCTGCCAGGCTCCTCTGTCCATAGAATTCTCCAGGCCAGAATACTGGAGTAGTTAGCCATTGCTTTTTTCAGGGGATCTTCCCAACCCAGGAATTAAACTCCAGATTCCCACATTGCAGGTGGATTCTTTACCAGCTGAGCCCCCAGAGAAGCCCCAAAATACTGGAGTGGGTAGCCTATCTTCTTCAGGGGATCTTCCTGACCCAGGGATCGAACTGGTGTCTCCTACATTGCAGTTGGATTCTTTACCAGCTGAGCTAATGTTTTAAAAACTTAAACATTAGAATTAGGAAAAATATATCAAGCTAGTTTTTTAGCATCAAATGAAACTTTGGAGAAGGTGGTCTCACTTTGAGAGCCCACAGGTGAGGGTTCCGTGATCATTTCTGATTTCTGAGATTTAAATTACTTATTTGGGTATAAAGACATATACAAATGATAGCATTTGGGGCTTAGAAATAAGTTTTATACCCTTTCTCCATGCATGAGGAATTTCTATACCAACTTCAGTCATCCTTAGATGTGAGCACCCTTCTGTCTTGTAATTCTGTAATGCTTGTCATGACCAAAGTAAAAACTTTAACACAAGGACTTGTTTTGCTAATATCATTACCACATGAAAATGCTTTTATCACCTTTTGTCCCCAAAGTAGAGACAGAGAGAAATAGAGAGAAATATTAATTGGATGAGTCCTCAGAGGGAATGACTGAATTCCATTACATATGGAGGATATATTAACTTATTCTTGGTGTTTCAGCATAACTCATCCTGACAGTCAATGATCTAAACTAGATATTTCTTATAAAAATTGTCTAATCATATTATAGAAATATATTTTAGGAAATCTTTTAAAATGTGATATGGTAGACCTTTACAAATAATGGTCTGAGTATGCTATTCAGGACAGGTAAAGCCACACCATGCAGTTTTTATTTCTTTCCAAACATGGCACAGTACATTTTTATGACAAGTCATAAGTCCTGTTTTTCAGGAAACTGTATCGTACATTTTACTCACATATTGCTATCTGCTAGTGTTTATAAACATAAGAAATTGAATCATGTCACATTCTTAGAAGTGTGCAGCAACTGTATTAAATTCCTGGGGAGAAAATAATATGGTTCCCTCTTTTAGAAACTTCCCTGAGATAAAACAGGAAGCAGCTAATAATGAAACCCAAGATTATGATGGTAATGTTCTCATTTAGAAAGAAGGCTCTAGACTTTCAGTTGGAGGGTTCAGAAATATCAATGATGCTTGCTTCTGACATTTAATAGGGATGACATTAGATCACTTTGTCTAGGAACTGTTCTGTTGAATACATGGTTATACTATCTAACAGAAGGGGGAGAAAAGACAACTTTTATTTATTGAAATGGCTGTGGAATCCAAATAAAAATTTTATCACTGAGCACATAGAGTGTCAGACCTGCAGATAATCAGGAAGAGGGTTTCTCTGAAGATGCATTACCTTTGAAAAGGATTAGTAGATGGCAGGGAGCCAGTTAACATTTAGGTTTAATACTTGTTTGCTTTGGTAACATTTTTCCTGTGGTGTGTGCCAGTTCCATAAATGCCATGCAGATTTCATAGGAGCCAGGTACAAAACTAATGACTTCTCTGACTAGAGCAATTAGGACTTCCCCCCCCCTACTTTCTGATGGATAATCATTAGTGAGGTTATTAACTGCACAGCTGGCTGAGTCTTCAGTGACTGGAGGAACTGTGGCTGGCTTTCTGTGTCTCTCCGCATGTTAGAGATGTGAGCTGCCTATGTGGGGAGGGCAAGCCGGCTGTGTCAGTAAGAAAGGATGTGATGCTGGATACTGAGCAAGCATTGGATGAAAGTTCTGTCATTAGATGTCTTCTGTGCGTCTTTAGATAACATAATTGAATATTGCTGAACTGCTTTACATTTTCAAAGGAGAAATGACAGGGGCCAATTTCTTAACATTTATTATGCATTAGACACTCTGATGAATACATTCACACTAGGTTCACACAGCTAGTGAAATGGCAGGAACGATATTCAAATTGTAATTCAGCCTAGGGCCAAACATGAGCTCTTGAACAGTGGGTTACCTTGTCTTCTGAGTTCATCCTGAAAGACAGGTGATTCCCAGTACTGTTCCCATTTTATAGATGATTGAACAGAAAAGGTAAATTACAGGCTAATAAGGGGCAAAGCTCAGAGTGGCTCAAAGTCCTGTGTTTTCTGTATCGTTCCATGACCATGTACTCCCTCACTAGTTTTGTGAGTTAGATTCAAATACAAAGGAAGAATCAAAGTCTCTTTCCCATCAAATTAGCTTATGACTCAGTATGTGTGGTCATAGAGTTGGGGGAATGGAGAGAGAGTATCATTTATCATTGAGGTGTTATATTTTATAAGAAAATCCAACCAGACCTCTACAGAAAATGTAAAGATGAGAGACTTGTGGAGGAGGCCCTCACTTTCTGTAGGGCTGGTGGACACGCTTCAGGATTTCCGTTTAGAACTCTGGTCTTACTGGGTACCACCATGGCAGTCAGCACCTTGGTCTTAGAGTAAGAAAGAGGCCAAATGGAAGGACCATTTCTAAATCTCCTTTCAATAATATTTTAATATCAGAGTCTTATATTTGGGCTGTTTACCCAAATGGTTAGTTTTGATAGCCCTGATTCTGGGCATTTGGTCTTCTAGAGTGCTTTATGGAAGGAATGATCATTAGTAAAGTTTGAGAGTGAAATGGTTGAATTGTCCTGACTTCTCATAAGCGAGGAGAAATTCCTTCTTAATCTAAAATTAGCAAGACACTCAAGATCTGCATCAGTCTCTAGGATGAATAAAAAAATCCGGTGTTTGGTATGTTTAAAATGTACGGTTATTGGAGATTAGCTATAGACTCACATAGTATTTCTGCACTTAATGCAAGAAAGTGTTTAAAACATGTGATTCTGTGAACTAAATGTTCTCAAGTAGCCTTCTCTCTTCCTGCTGCTAAAATCAAATGTTGATACTCTTTTGCCTTTGTGCATGTTTAGAGAAAACTCTTGTTTTCCTCCCTTGTTTCTTTACCCTTTGGCATGACTGCATTAAACAAGCAATAAAAATACGTGAAAAAGTCAGAAGCAAATGTTGACAATCTGTGTGATGTGATTTTCCATTAAATACTTTATGCATTATTTGTTTAGATGAAGATATTTTCACTCTATGAATTTCTCTTTTTTTTTTTTAAAGCAGGAACCACTGTTCTCTCTTTTTTTTTAAAGCAAGGACCATGCCCTTTCAATTTGAGAGCAGCTCTGCTAAGTATTTATAAAGTTTTCCCTGTGATTTTTGTTAAGGCAGGTATAAATGCAGAGACTTGCAGTATTTACTGTGGATATTCAAGAATAGGCAGTGGGGACCTCTGCCATTATTTTCAGCCATTTTTTCCGCAGATATTTGATTGCCTTCTGTCAGGCACTTGGCTTCCCTGATAGCTCAGTTGGTAAAGAATCTGCCTGCTATTCAGGAGACCCTGGTTGCTTCCTGGGTCAGGAAGATCCCCTGGAGAAAGGATAGGCTACCCACTCCAGTATTTTTGGGCCTCCCTTGTGGCTCAGCTGGTAAAGAATCTACCTGCAATGTGGGAGACCTGAGTTCAATCCCTGGGTTGGGAAGATCACCTGGAGAAGGGAACTGCTACCCACTCCAGTATTCTGGCCTGGAGAATTCCTTGGACTGTATGGTCCATGGGGTGGCAAAGAGTCGGACACGACTGAGCGACTTTCACTTTCACTGTCAGGTGTTTGCCAGGTATGGAAGATCCCACGGTAAAGAAACAAAAAGAATCTTTGTGTGAATGCTAGTGATAGAGATAGAAACCAAAGAAATAGATAAATACACATAAATTGTGATAAATGTAAGGAAAGACAAATTTAGAAAAGTGTATTCATCATAAGGCATGCTGGAATGCAAGTGAAGAGGACAGAGAAGGTGATCATTAAGAAATGACATTTAAGGGACTTCCCTGGCAGTCCACTGGCTAAGAATCTGCCTGGCAATTTAGGGGATGCAGATTCGATCCCTTGTGAGAGAACTTCAGATCCTACATGCCTTGGAGCATCTAAGCACTGGAAGCAAAAGATGACGCAGTGAAGATCTCACATGCCACAGCTAAGACCTGACGCAACCAAATAAGTAAATACTTTTTTTTTCTTAATCATATTTAACACAAGTAAGATCTAAAGCATGAGATCAGGCAGGTGAGAAGGATAGGGTTGGAAAAAGGGAAGGGAGAGAGAAGACTGTATTTGCTAGGATTCATTTCAGCTGAACCAAGGCAGGGATTTCTTTTTCTTTGCATTAGCTTAGCTCAGTATTGGCTGAACCCCATTATCAGAGATTCCTGTATCTTGGATTATGTTTCTCCAGCCTGTGGTCCACAAAGGCTCCCGGTTTCCAGCCAGAATGTCCACACTCCAGACAGCTGGCAGGAGGAAGGTGATGCAGGTCGCTTCTGCTTCTGTCCCATTGGCCAGGACTTGGTCATATGGCAGCAGTTGTAAGAAGCCTGGAAAGTGTAGTCTTTATTTTGGGCAGCCATGTGCCCAGAATGCTATTCTTGAAAAATATGGGGATAGTGTTGAGAGAGAACTGGCAGTCGGCCACCATCACTTATCACATGAGACTCATAGTCTGGCTTCTCTCCCCCAGTTAGAAGCAGCTGGTGCATCCTCCCGTCCACCACCTCCTGCTTTCTTCATCACACTTTCCTCAGAGGGAGGGGGTGATGATGCATTCAGAGAGGTGTGAGGTTAGCTAAGGCTGAGGACTACCTGTCGTGGCGTATTCAGGGAAACTGTGTTGTAATTTCTCCAACTAGTCAGTCCTAAACTCTTGACTCAGGCATAGTGGAAACTTTCACTAGTTAGTAAGTAAAAACTAATTACATACTGTTAGTGTTGTTTTTATCACTTTGGTGCCTAACAGAGCATCTGGCACACAGCTGACTAATTGCTTGCTAATTTAGTTATTGACTAATGGAGAGAGGGAAACACATGTGGTAGTTTTCAGTGGCCCACCGGGATAAATGACAAACAAAAGAAGCTAAAGCTGTGATTATGAATAATAATCTGAGTTCAAAGATGAGAAAGATCAACATGGATTCACACTTTAGAATCAAAGCTTCTCTTGTGGCTCCGCTGGTAAGGATTGCACCTGCAGTGTGGGAGACCTGGGTTCGATCCCTGGGTTGGGAAGATCCCCTGGAGAAGGGAAAGGCTACCCACTCCAGTATTCTGGCCTGAAGAATTCCATGGACTGTATAGTCCATGGAGTCGCAAAGAGTCAGACACGACTGAGCGACTTTCACTTTCAACCTCATACATCATCAGATCCTTCTTTTTATAGGTAAATTGAAGCTGTAGTATTCAGTTACTTGTCTGGGCTTAAGCAGTTGTTGGTAGCAGGATTGTTTTTTCAACCATTTGTGTTTTTTGGAAAGGCTTTTTAACAAGGCTGGGGAGTTGATCTGGCTTTTGGATGTCTAGTTTTGAATAGGTGGAGAAGACAACTTTGCAACCTTGTGTTTAACTGCAAGGCCAGTGTGAGTAACATGACTTCTGAAAAAGAGTGAAATATAACAAGATTAGAAATATCTTATTAGAGTAGATAGGAATTCATTGCGGAATCTGCAAGTGGCCAAGTGGATCTGAGAGAGTGACAGAATGGCTTGGTGTAACTGTCCTACGACACAATCACTGGAAGCTATTTTTTTAAACTTCTTGTTACCCTTTTTCAAAATATCTGGTAGCAGAATGGTAAGAGCATATCTTCTTGAGCTTGAATGCCTGGTGACCTTGGGCAAGTAATTCATCTGTGCCTCTATTTTCTTATCTACAAAATGCACATAAAGAAATGTATTGAATATGATGATGATGTTATAGTGCGTCTTAAATGAGTTATTATAAAAGAAGTTCCTGGAACACCCAGTGTATGGCATAGGGTCAGTATTAGCTTTCATTGTTGTTAACAGTTACTGGAAAAGAATATATGTAGCATGATAAGATGAACACCTCTGAACTCACTCAAATTCTGAACCAGAACTTTAGAAATAGCATTGCTTTATACATTTATTCTTATCTCTTTTCTTCCTCTTAGCCCCCTCCTATACAGTGTGTAATAATTTTCTTCTATAGTAAAGGAAAAGAAAAGAATAAAGGAAAGAAACCATATATATTTTTGATTCCTAAAAGAGGACTTCTTTATATTTACTACTGTTGAACTGGAACTTCTTGCTTAAAATAATTTTGTAAATTACTATACATCAGTTATCTACCTAGATATATTTAGGGTCCTAACCAGTAACCCTGACCTCACCGTCTACAGAAAACACCCCACCATTTATCTGTGCCAATGAGTTCTTGCTTTGTGCTACCAGGCAGAGTTCATATGTTTGTTTTATCTTAGTAGGCAGAGTTCATGTGATTTGGATATTCTAGAATTTTATAAATTATCAAACTTTTAACATATAGAGAATCAAGTTGTCTTTAGCCCTTTATAAGCTCTGTCTCAGGGCTTACTTGGTTTTGTCTATAAGGCTTGAGTATAAAATTATTAAAAGCCTCATATATATATGGGCAGACAATCCGAGATGAGGCACCCTTTCTGCAGAGACTGTTAGAGGAAAAGAGAAAAGGAGGTGTAAATGTGTTATCTGAAACACACTCATGAAATTCACTTCTTAAAAGTCTAGCTTTGCAGTGCTAAGAGGAAAGTTCATAGCAATACAGGCATACCTCAAGAAACAAGAAAAAAGTCAAATAAATAACCTAACTCTACAACTAATGCAACTAGAAAAGGAGGAATTGGAGAACCCCAGAGTTAGTAGAAGGAAAGAAATCTTAAAAATTAGGGCAGAAATAAATGCAAAAGAAACAAAAGAGACCATAGCAAAAATCAACAAAGCCAAAAGCTGGTTCTTTGAAAGGATAAATAAAATTGACAAACCATTAGCCAGACTCATCAAGAAGCAAAGAGAGAAAAATCAAATCAATAATATTAGAAATGAAAATGGAGAGATCACAATGGACAACACAGAAATACAAAGGATCATAAGAGACTACTATCAGCAGTTGTATGCCAATAAAATGGACAACGTGGAAGAAATGGACAAATTCTTAGAAAAGTACAATTTTCCAAAACTGAACCAGGAAGAAATAGAAAATCTTAACAGACCCATCACAAGCATGGAAATTGAAACTGTAATCAGAAATCTTCCAGCAAACAAAAGGCCAGGTCCAGACGGCTTCACAGCTGAATTCTACCAAAAATTTCGAGAAGAGCTAACACCTATTCTACTCAAACTCTTCCAGAAAATTGCAGAGGAAGGTAAACTTCAAAACTCATTCTATGAGGCCACCATCACCCTAATACCAAAACCTGACAAAGATGTCACAAAAAAAGAAAACTACAGGCCAATATCACTGATGAACATAGATGCAGAAATCCTCAACAAAATTCTAGCAATCAGAATCCAACAACACATTAAAAAGATCATACACCATGACCAAGTGGGCTTTATCCCAGGGATGCAAGGATTCTTCAATATCCACAAATCAATCAATGTAATTCACCACATTAACAAATTGAAAAATAAAAACCATATGATTATCTCAATAGATGCAGAGAAGGCCTTTGACAAAATTCAACATCCATTTATGATAAAAACTCTCCAGAAAGCAGGAATAGAAGGAACATACCTCAACATAATAAAAGCTATCTATGACAAACCCACAGCAAACATTATCCTCAATGGTGAAAAATTGAAAGCATTTCCCCTAAAGTCAGGAACAAGACAAGGGTGCCCACTTTCACCGCTACTATTCAACATAGTTCTGGAAGTTTTGGCCACAGCAATCAGAGCAGAAAAAGAAATAAAAGGAATCCAAATTGGAAAAGAAGAAGTAAAACTTTCACTGTTTGCAGATGACATGATCCTCTACACAGAAAACCC
Source organism: Ovis canadensis (assembly GCF_042477335.2). NCBI lineage: Eukaryota > Metazoa > Chordata > Mammalia > Artiodactyla > Bovidae > Ovis > Ovis canadensis. Next base: position 74,116,329 of record NC_091252.1, read on the forward strand.
TAAAGACTCCACCAGAAAATTACTAGAGCTCATCAATGAATATAGTAAAGTTGCAGGATATAAAATCAACACACAGAAATCCCTTGCATTCCTATACACTAATAATGAGAAAGTAGAAAAAGAAATTAAGGAAACAATTCCATTCACCATTGCAACGAAAAGAATAAAATACTTAGGAATATATCTACCTAAAGAAACTAAAGACCTATATATAGAAAACTATAAAACACTGATGAAAGAAATCAAAGAGGACACTAATAGATGGAGGAATGTACCATGTTCATGGATCAGAAGAATCAATATAGTGAAAATGAGTATACTGCCCAAAGCAATTTACAAATTCAGTGCAATCCCTATCAAGCTACCAGCCACATTTTTCACAGAACTAGAACAAATAATTTCAAGATTTGTATGGAAATACAAAAACCTCGAATTGCCAAAGCAATCTTGAGAAAGAAGAATGGAACTGGAGGAATCAACTTGCCTGACTTCAGGCTCTACTACAAAGCCACAGTCATCAAGACAGTATGGTACTGGCACAAAGACAGACATATAGATCAATGGAACAAAATAGAAAGCCCAGAGATAAATCCACACACATATGGACACCTTATCTTTGACAAAGGAGGCAAGAATATACAATGGAGTAAAGACAATCTCTTTAACAAGTGGTGCTGGGAAAACTGGTCAACCACTTGTAAAAGAATGAAACTAGATCACTTTCTAACACCGCACACAAAAATAAACTCAAAATGGATTAAAGATCTAAATGTAAGATCAGAAACTATAAAACTCCTAGAGGAGAACATAGGCAAAACACTCTCAGACATAAATCACAGCAGGATCCTCTATGATCCACCTCCCAGAATTCTGGAAATAAAAGCAAAAATAAACAAATGGGATCTAATTAAAATTAAAAGCTTCTGCACAACAAAGGAAAATATAAGCAAGGTGAAAAGACAGCCATCTGAATGGGAGAAAATAATAGCAAATGAAGCAACTGACAAACAACTAATCTCAAAAATATACAAGCAACTTCTGCAGCTCAACTCCAGAAAAATAAACGACCCAATCAAAAAATGGGCCAAAGAACTAAATAGACATTTCTCCAAAGAAGACATACGGATGGCTAACAAACACATGAAAAGATGCTCAACATCACTCATTATTAGAGAAATGCAAATCAAAACCACAATGAGGTACCACTTCACACCAGTCAGAATGGCTGCGATCCAAAAATCTGCAAGCAATAAATGCTGGAGAGGGTGTGGAGAAAAGGGAACCCTCCTACACTGTTGGTGGGAATGCAAACTAGTACAGCCACTATGGAGAACAGTGTGGAGATTCCTTAAAAAATTGCAAATAGAACTACCTTATGACCCAGCAATCCCACTGCTGGGCATACACACTGAGGAAACCAGAATTGAAAGAGACACATGTACCCCAATGTTCATCGCAGCACTGTTTATAATAGCCAGGACATGGAAACAACCTAGATGTCCATCAGCAGATGAATGGATAAGAAAGCTGTGGTACATATACACAATGGAGTATTACTCAGCCGTTAAAAAGAATTCATTTGAATCAGTTCTGATGAGATGGATGAAACTGGAGCCAATTATACAGAGTGAAGTAAGCCAGAAAGAAAAACACCAATACAGTATACTAACACATATATATGGAATTTAGAAAGATGGCAGTGACGACCCTGTATGCAAGACAGCAAAAAAGACACAGATGTGTATAACGAACTTTTGGACTCAGAGGGAGAGGGAGAGGGTGGGATGATTTGGGAGAATGGCATTCTAACATGTATACTATCATGTAAGAATTGAATCGCCAGTCTATGTCTGACGCAGGATACAGCATGCTTGGGGCTGGTGCATGGGGATGACCCAGAGAGATGTTATGGGGAGGGAGGTGGGAGGGGGGTTCATGTTTGGGAATGCATGTAAGAATTAAAAATTATTGAAAAAAAAAAGTCTAGCTTTGGAATTAGGCCAAAATAAATTTGTTACAGTTAAACTAGAAAAAATAGTTCATTGGATTTTTAAATTTATTTCACTGTGAATATATTTTCATTACCAACAGTATATAAAACCTTATAGAACTGAAAGCAAAACCAAGACAAGGATTTATAAATCTGATAGAAGAAAGATAAAGATGTACACAGTTGACATAATTCAAGATAGTTGTGTGTGTTAACATGGGCTTCCCTTTTGGCTCAGACAGTAAGGAATCTGCCCGCAGTGTGGGAGACCCAGGTTTGATCCCTGAGTCGGGAAGAGCACCTGGAGTAGTAAATGGCAACCCACTCCAGTATTCTTGCCTGGAGAATTCCATGTGTGTGTTATAGCAGAAGAAAAGTTCAGTGGGAAAATTCAGAATGAGAACCCATATTCAGCTGAACAGATCAGCATTTCAAGGAAGGGATACTATTTGATTTGGACTTTGAAAGGTGCTTGGAGTTCTTATCAGTTATATTGGGAGAGTGGGCATTTTTGAAAAGAAAAGTCTTGGAGATGGAGAAACACAGGGTGGAAACTGGGATTAGTGAGGAATGAGTGGTGGATGAGTTTGAAAAGGAGGTTGAAGCAGATTCTAGAAGGCCTGGTTAGAGTAAGCAGCTGGTAGTCCACAGAAATTGGAGAGTATTCAGAGTAAGCAGGAGATTGACATGTTCAGAGGTGTTAGATATTGAAGGTGGGGGCAAGGGGAAGGGGTTTTGCAGGATGCTCGGAGAATAGGCAGAGCCAAGTCAGAGGCGCTAGTGAGGTGGTACAGTTACCTAATGACTATCAGCAGTGTAGCTGGTGAGTTGGTGAAAAGGGCAGAATCCAAGATGATTACAAGACTAGGAGCCTGAGTTTCTGGCTGAATGATAGGTTTTAAGGAGCTAACTTAGGAAGGAGATGGTGAGTTCATATTGTCAGATATCAAAGAATTGTAATATTTTAAAAGAATAAATACAAGGAGTTTCACTTTACAGGCTTTCCAAAATAGAAAACATTCAGTGTAGATCTCATCACTGTGACTGACTTTTTGTATATTCACTTCTAATCATATCTATTTGTATGTTTACAGTTATATTCATTGTGTATGTAGGATTTTATTTCTTGCTTTTCACTTTAGATTATAAGCATTTCCCACATGGCTATATTTATCCCCTCACAGATAATTTTAATGGTTGCATAATTAAGAATTTCAGAGCAGGAAGAAGTGTTAGCTATTTACCATATTAGAGGCTTAGTGTACGTGATGTGATTTTTGTGAAACTGCATATATTCATTGCTGATGTTTACAAGCTGAAGTTAAGGTTTGAAACTTGGGAGAAATCTTGGCTCTAAAAATATATTTGTGAGACTTCTGTTGTTCAGTTGCTAAGTCATGTCTGACTCTTTGCAACCCAGGGCACTTCAGGCTTCCCTGTCCTTAACTATCTCCCGGAGTTTGCTCATATTCATGTCCTTTGAGTCAGTGATACTGTCTACCTATCTCATCCTCTGCTGCCCTCTACTTCTTTTGTCTTCAATCTTTCCCAGCCTCAGGGTCTTTTCCAGTGAGTCAGCTCTTCGCATCAGATGGCCAAAGTATTGAAGATTCAGCAGCAGTCCTTCCAGTGAATATTCAGGGTTGATTTCCTTTAGGATTGACTGCTTTGATCTCTCCTTGCTGACCAAAGGACTCTCAAGACTCTTCTCCAGCAATACAGTTTGAAAGCATCAGTTATTTCGTGCTCAGCTTTCTTTATGGTCCAACTCTCACATCCATACATGACTATCGGAAAAACCATAACTTTGACTCGATGGACCTTTGGCATCAAAGTGATGTCTTTGCTTTTTAATACACTCTCTAGGTTTGTCATAGCTTTGCTTCCAAGAAGCAAGCTAAGAGTTATGTGTTTGCCAAGGAAGAGAGTTTAGAAGAGAAGATAAGAATAAGAATGGTTTGATTATTTGTTCAAGCAAATTAGCTAAGTTCATCATAATTTAATATTTACATGTGGATATCACTGGTATAGTATGTTCTAGAAAGAGGTGCAAAGGGCCCATCTGATGTATATAATGAATATTAAACTTGTGGCAACAAATAAAGACCAAAAAGAACCCAAGACTGATCATAAACCAATTAGTAGTTTGCAGTGTTTTCCAAACTGGGAAGTCATGAGCTCTAGAAAAATCCGTTGACTAAAAAAAGACAAAAACTCTCAGAATAGCTATTTGCCAGAATTGGGATAAATTGAGCCAGAAAGTGATTGACCAAAATGTTCATTCAGGATTTTCCATAAGATGGTGCAGAAAAACCCAAATGAACATTTTGGCCAACCCAAAAAATCAATTTAAGTTGTAAGTGGTAGAATTTCCACACACTAAAATAATTTGATCATTGTCTTTGGATCAAAATAAAGATTGGGTTTGCTGTGCACCTAAAACATTGTGTAAGTCAACTACACTTAAATTAAAAATATATCTATATATAGATATATAGATAAAACCTTTAGAAAAGTGAGAAAAAAAAGATTGGGGTTGTGACTCAACTCCTCCATTGTTCTCTTCAATCCAGGATCTCTGAAGCCCAGTGAAGGCTTAGTGGCTCACCCTAGGTCCTCTCTGAAAGTTCTGCATTCTAGATCTGAGGCTTTTGGAGCAGACTGATGTAGAAATTCTCAGTTGTATCCACAAGGCATGGGTATCAGTGACCTAAGAGTGGTTCCCAACAGGGGAGCATTTTGTCTCCTAGGGAAGGTTTGACCATGTCTGGAGACATTTTTGGTTGTCACAGTTAGGGAAGAGAGAGTCACTGCCATCTAGAGAGTGGGGGCCAGTGATGCTGCTAAACAGCCACCAATACACAGGACAGTCCCAAAATGTCAATAGTGCTGAGGTTGAGCAAATTTGATCAAGATAAGAAAAAAAATGCATATCTTTGACATCCACATTTTAAATTTAGATGATAAGATGTCCTCTAAAATTCTCTGTTGACTGTTGTGGCACCTGACCCCGTGCTCTCTAAAGACGTGTATTCTGCATTCTGCTGTCTGCAGAAGACTGAGCCTGCTTTGTTGTTTGTACTTGGACTGTAAGGAAAAAAAAATGTGTTTCTATTCACGTCTGGGGTACACTTCCAGCAGTTCATACTCATCAGGCTACATTCCTAGGAGGTGGACAAGCCCTACACCCAAGAGACAGGCGTTTGATGTGAGTTTTCTGTCCTTATCACTGAATTTTCCACCTTTGTTTTTGCTGAATTTGACAGAGGAGAAAAAAGAACTGGGCTGTTTCTCAAGAAAAGGAATTATGCAAATATGTTTAAGTGTATGAATTTTTAAGCCAATATACATGAGAGTCCAGAAGGCAATGTACATTAAGTAACACAGCTAAATTTTCAGCCAGAACCAGAGCTGGGGTTTGAAATGTGCCTGGCATCAAGGGTTTCCAGAGTTCTCTCCAAGCAAGGGAAGGATAAGGCCTCTGTGGGCTGCACTCAAATTCTGAGTTACTTTTTTGAGCTACAGTAGGTTACTTGGTTTGACTTATAAATAATATCTGATATTTGGAAAAGTGAAACTACCATCACCTCAAAGTATGTATGTATAAATTAAGTACTTTATGTATATTTAATGGCTTGAGAAAGAGGGAAAGAGGGTTCCTTGTTCATTCAGCATGCCTCCCTCTTCCAGCTGTGCCTTAGTAGGTTGACTCTCCCAAATAAACTCACTTCTAGATGGTCTCCTTGTCTTCCTCCCTGTGTTTTTCATTCCTTAATTAATATGCGTTGTTGTTGTTCAGTTGCTAAGTCATGTCCGATTCTTGGCAACCTCATGGACTGCAGGATGGCCAGGCTTCCCTGTCCTTTACTATCTCCTGGAGTTTGCTCAAACTCATGTCCATTGAGTCAATGATGCTATCCAACCAACCATCTCATCCTCTGTTGCTCTCTTCTCCTCTTGCCCTCGATCTTTCTCAGCATCAGAGTCCTTTGTAATGAGTCAGCTCTTCACATCAGGTGGCCAAAGTACTGGAGCTTCAGCATCAGTCCTTCCAATGAATATTCAGGACTGATTTCCTTTAGGATTGATTGGTTCGATTTCCTTGCTGTCCAAGGGGCTCTCACAACAGTTCAAAAGTGTCAGTTCTTCGGTGCTCAGCCTTCTTTATGGTCCAGCTCTCACAATCATACATGACTACTGGAAAAACTGTAGCTTTGACTATTCTGACCTCAGCAAAGTGATGTCTCTGCTTTTTAATACATTGTCTAGATTTGTCATAGCTTTTCTTCCAAGAAGCAAGTGTCTTTTAATTTCATGGTTGCCGTCACTGTCAGCAGTGATTTTGGAGCCCAAGAAAATAAAATCTGCCACTATTTCCATTTGCTTCCCATCTGTTTGCCATGAAGTAATGGGACTGGAGGCCATGATCTTAGTTTTTGAGTGTTGAGTTTTAAGCCAGCTTTTTCACTATCCTCTTTCTTCTTCATCAAGAGGCTCTTTAGTTTCTCTTCGCTTTCTGCCATAAGGGTGTATCTTCTGCATATCTGAGGTTGTTGATTACAACATATTAAATTTAGAGTTCCGTTAAAGATGAGTATAGCATTACAAATGTACTATATTGTTAGACCCTGATAACACTCTTCACAATACGGTGTATTTTCTCAGTCATAACAACTCTTCACAATTTATTGTAATCCCTTATTTTGTTACTGTCTTCAAAACCCGATGTTAGCTTTATGGAGCTCAGGGATCATCAAGACATCTTTTTAAAATTTCCTCCTGTGCACCCAATACCTAATACTGTATCTGACCATTAATGCATCACACCTCAGTGAGTATTTATGTAATAAAAGAATGGCAGCCCAAGAAATGCAGCCCAAGGTAGAGGTGAAGTGGCATGCAGTTGCTGTCCAGTAACTTTAAGAATCATTTCTTTACTCCTGCGTCCCCTGGAAATGGTCCTGTAGAGGACTTATATACAACTTTAACAGAAATGAGCTCTTGGACCCAGAAATGGTACATGTTACCAGTTACTGTGTTGAATGCAAAAAAAAAAAAAATTTCTCAGAGCAGAGAGTGACAGATGTTCTATAAGTCTCATCAGAGATGTCCTTTAGTTTGTAGCAGTGATTTTCCCCCTGCCCTGCCTGAAGGTCCTGCCAAATAGCTGGACATCCTGAATGGGGGCTTCCTAAATTCTCATTACTCTAGCCAGATCATCTGAAACTCTAGTATCATTACCTATGTGGTTGCACAAGCTGTCACAGTCGCACCACCTGGATTTTGCCAGTCACACCACCTGGATCTGACGTTTGGATTCTCAGAACAATTTCCTTTTGTGCTGCCAAGCTGTCTTATCACACTCTCAACACATTTTACAGTAATGTGTACGCATTTGCAAGTCCCACTGAAATTCTGTGAGGTTGATTACTCCTGTGGACAATGCACAGGAGGGACTGAGCTTAAACTGGAACTCACCACACCTCCCAGAGCCCTACATGGTGCTGTAAACATGGTGGGCATCAGAAAGTTAGACCTCACTACTAAGACGCTTGTATTAGTCGGAGTTGCAGAGGGCATGCAGATTTTAGGTGGTGTATCCAAACTTCTCCAGATCTACCCATTCTGGGATGACCGTATCTGTAATGTTTTATGTGATGGATTTTTGAACAAGGTTTATCTTCTCTAAAGCATGTCACTTTATTAGTATCTAATATAAAGCTTTATGAAATATAGGGGAATATGAGAGATTTCAACCAGATTGACTAGAATTAGAAGAGAATCAATGGGCAGAACAGTGATTGGATGGCACCCAGATTTCATGTATGAGTGACCATTGCTTTCTATTTGTGAATTCCCTGCATTCCTTCAACAAATGCACTCCAGTTAATTCATTGCCATTGGAATGACTAGGATCTGTCTTTAATTCATCTATGTCATATTGTCTGCTTTATCACCCTGATTTCCAGTTTCCCTCAGTACATCTAGTTTTAGTTGTGATTTGTTGCCCTGACCAGCCCTACAATAATATGTGCAAAACACTTAAAAGGGGCATTTAAGTTGATGTGTAATAAGGTTCCTGCTCTCCTTTTTAGCATCATCTCCAGCCTCTGTCTTCACACCTCATTCCTTTATTCTCACCGTTTCCTTTGCTTGGTACATCTGTCCCTCCCTCTTCTCTCCTGCGTCAGTGCTTTGCTCACGTTATCTCATCTGTGATTCTGTTCTCCAAAACTGAGATGTCTTGTAACCTTCAAAACTATTATATACCTCATGGTTGCAGTAGCGCTTACTAAGTCAGCCATGAAGGATAATTGTACAAGCATTCATTTGCCCAGTAGGTTGTGAGGTTTTTTTTAATGGTAGAAATGGTGTTTGCTTTGTATTTGTGACCCCACAGCAATTAGAACCTTGGCGAATATTCCTTGAATTGATTTGGGACCTGAAAGAGAAAACACTATGGAGAGAGTGATTTGGGACCTGAAAGAGAAAACACTAAGGAGAGAGGAAGTGGAGCTGGATCAGACGATGAGGGCTTTGGACCATAGGAATGGGGGCAGTGATATACAATAGGAAAGATTTATGATTTTGAATGTGGATGATCTAATTTTTTTTCACTTAAAATGTATGTAATTTACATTGAAATGGCTGCCATGAGTTCCATCAAATGGAGACTTGTTTATTAATCCCTATGAGAAAACATCCTGGAGATACATATATTGAATGTACTCTTTTTTAAAAAAAAAAAGTCATTTAACTAATTTTTCCTCTAAATATTCTTATGAGGTAGGATGGGAATTTTAAAGATAAAGAGCTAGAGGACGTAGGCAAAGTCGCAGCAATTGAATATTAAATTACATGCCACAATCATGCTACTAAAACACTTATGTTTTAACCCTGACCTCACGGCCCCTGCTCTGTCATGATCACAATCACAAGGCAGTATGAGCCTGATGGGAAAAATTTAATCTTGATGATTAGGTGCCCTTGGGAGGGAATTAATCCAGGGGTTTCCTGATCAGAGGCGCATACCTGTGATCTTGTACTTGTCATCATTATCAATCCACTTCTCTCTCTGTTCCTCATGTGGCTACATCTCCAGATTCTTGTCACTCGTGCCCAGGGCTTACAATAAATCAGCTTCTCATTCTCCTTTCCAGTCTTGTCTTTTTTCTCCAGGGTTTCTATGCACGTTTTTATTTGAAGAATTGTTTCTTGTACATAGTAGCCATTCCGTTATTGTTTTTTAATTATTGGGATTTTTATTACCCTCTGTAAGGATCTTTCCCTTTTTGTGGAAGGTTTCCCCCGCCTGCTTTCTGCATCCCCTTGGCTTCTTTATGGAGGCAGTACCAGCAAGCTCAACTGCAAGATACCGCCTATCACTCAAGTTCCTGCTGTTCATGATAATGTAGTCAATATGCTTTAATGACCCTGTGAGGAATGTATTTTTAACGGAACTGCCCTCAATATTTAGGTGCTCCTGTTTGCCTTGAGGCCAACGTGCTCAGAATATGAATCTAAGCTACTTACCCTTTCATTATGCAATGGAAGGCAGACAGTTTAAATTAATTTGCTGTTGCCCTAAATTTCCTACACCCGGTCTGTGTTTGAATCCAGTCAATTAGTGCTTGCAGGCATTGGGTTTCTCCACGGATCATTTTCAACAAGTCACTTCTGTCTGCTGCGCCATCCTTGCTAGACACTGGAGCTCTTTACGTCTCTTGTCTTTATATGTCACGGGGGGCCAGGGGCACCATCAGCCCTGGAGTTAAAACCTCCTCTGCTTCCAGCAAAGCAGGCTGCATGAGCTTAAGGAGCCAGCTTCATTAATGTGCTTCACTTTCATTATTTTTCTTGTTTTTAGTTTTTGTGTAGAATTCAGTGAGTCTTTGGTGTTTAGTGGCCAGACATTAGGTGTGAAGAGCCTTTTTTCAAAGATCTTTTGAACAGGATCAGCCTTGGCTGGGTGCTGAGGTCCTCAGCTTTCTTCAGACTGTTGCAAAGAGCCTCCCTCTACACTTGCTGGCTTCCCTATAGTAGAGAGAGTCCAGTCTCCTTGTTCACCTGATAAGCTTGATTAGCAAATAGGCCAACTCAGTGAACTTCCTGAAGATCTTACCATAGACTCTGCTCCCACTTCCTCCAGCCACTGTTGTAAAAAGCAGCACCTGCTCACAGAAAACTGGGTTGATTTTTGAAAACTTCTTTCCAGATCTACCCTTGTGCACCTTGTCTGAATGCACAGAACAATGGAAGGCAGGAAGTTGATTGTTGGTCCTATAAATAATATTATTTTTTGTTTCTTAATTAATTTTTTATTGGAGTATAGTGATTTACAGTGTTGTTAGTGTCTGTTGTACAGCACAGCGAGTCAGTTATACATTCATATCTACTATTTTTTAGATTCTGTTCCCATATAAGTCATTACAGAATATTGAATAGAGTTCCTGTGCTATTCGGTTGGTCCTTATTAATTATCTATTCTATATATAGTAGTGTGTATATGTCAGTCCCAGTCTCCCAATAGATCCCTTCCCCCTCTCTCCCCTCAGTAACCACAAGTTTATTTTCAACATCTGTGACTCAGCTTCTGTTTTGTAAATAGATTCATTTGTACCATTTCTTTAGATTCTACATATAAGTGATACCATATAATTTTATTTTTCTCTGACTCACTTCACTCAGTATGATGGGCTGTAGATCCTTCCATGTTGCAAATGTCATTATTTCATTCTTTTTATGTCTAAGTAATATTCCATTGTAAATAGTTAAAAAGCCAAGAGCCCAGATGGGCCAATTTACCTCCCCAGACCACCACTTTCACCAGGCACTCTCTCATACCCACTACTTACCCGCCATGAAACATGGCATAGAAAAAAGAAATATCTCAAGAAAGAGAAGCCATTCAAGGCAATAAGAAATCATAGTAAGAAAGCCTCATATGAGAAAGCCTTCAGATGCCCAGTGGATGTTATAGTCTGATGGAAAGATTATAACCAGTAATTTATGAAACTGGTGCTTGTTCTGAAGCAGGTGAAACAAGAAGCTGTGTGAGAGGCCATTTCAGAAAGTCTGTTCAGGGAGGGCCACATGCCTGAGGGGGTGACATTTGAGCTGAGACTGCAAAGAAGCCAACAGATAACCCATGTGAGGGACAAGCGTGGGAAGAATGGAGGACAGGAGGGTGTCAGGCAGAGGTACCATCAAGTACAGAGACACTAGAAGACATGGCCTGTCCCCAGGCCAAATTAGGACCTGGTGGCATTGGTGTCCTCAGCTTTCATCCCTTCTTGCATGCCAGACCCCGACCCCATCATCACACAAAAGAAAGCCTTTTCCCATGAGGCCATGGGGTAGTATTTCCCACAATGCCTCTTTCTCAGCCAGCGTGGCTTTCAGATGCTTTTTATCTGGAGTTGACTCTTGGCTATCAGGTGCCCTAAGGAGCAAAAGATGGAGGAGCAGACCCACAGTGAAGTTATCTAACCTTGTGACTGAAATTGGCAAGAATTCCCTTTTTCCTTCTTTAATTATATACCTATTTGCTTTCTCTGAAGGTGTGACTGTTCCTAGGGCCAGCCTGGCTAGTAACTAAGAGGTTCTTTGTTCCATGGGACAGTTTTGCTTTTTGATGTGCTGACGAGCAGTATGTCCTAATTTAGGCAAATATGCCAGGCTTTGTTGCTCTTTCATGAGTTAGGGAGAACCAGATGAGAAGCATCCTCTGAGGCTGCCACTGATGAGCGGAGCTGCAGACCAGACATGGCTGTAGAGTTTGGGGATAGAGGAGCAGACACCAGCAATTTCTCGTCTGAGACCACCAGCGAGATAATGTGCACCATCAGAAGCCAAATGGACAGGGGAGAGGCTAACCTCTTATCTAAAATTAGCAGCAATTCTTAAAATGCCCTGAGCTTCTATTGATCTATTCCCTAATAGCTCTACAAGTAGAAAGTGGGATTTTTAATAGCCCTTAAAGATCTTGTAAATGTCATCAACTCATTGTCTATGTAACTTGGAGAATAGGGGGAACTTGGGACTAATAAATAAGCCCCGGGCAGTGTTCTGAGGGAAGTAAAGCAAGAAAGAAGAAAGTGCCTATAAAAGACTGTCTAATCCCATGTGGATCTGAGAAGTGACAGGAACAGAAAAATATAGTGATACTTGAGTCTAGAAAGATATAGAGACAGTATTACATAGTCGGGCAGGGCACGGGGTCAGATTACTTGGGTTCAGATTGAGCTCTGTAGCTGGTACCTCTGTGACTGTGGGCTTATTTAATGGTTTTGAGCTTCAGTTTCCTTACTGGTAAAATGAGGCCAGTAGTAATGACACTAAAAAATCAATTTAGGTAATTCATGTTCAGGACCTAGCACTGAGCCTGATTTTCTTTATTACTAGACACACCTCCTGGAGTTGTTGAGGAAAGCCATCTCTGGCCAGTCTTAGAATGATTCTTTCCTTGGGGAGAAGTTTTCAGCCTTTACTTTATTAGTCTCTATTTTATTGGGCAATGTGTGACCACTAATTAGAGAGCAGTGAGTGGAATAGAAACAAACATATGAAATAAAACAAAGAGCAAAAAGTCATAAAACAAGACTGTGTAAGTGGCATACGAAATGGAAATTTATTTCTAGAATTCTAACCCCTTATCTTTTTCTTTTTTCCCTACTTCGTGGCTGATCAAGGTTTTACTCTGCATAACCTACACTCCAACCTTTGACCTGAATGGGAGTGCAGTGCTGAAGATCGCGGAGGTAAGTACTCACTCCCCTCGACCCTCAAGCGTTGCTCGTTTGTGCTGTCTGCTCGCAGCTGCTTTACCCCCACCTGGGAAAAATGCCGGGGTGGAGCTGAGCTGCAGCAGTGGGGCGAGCCCTTCTCTGATCATTACTGTGGGGAATTTTCACTAAGGAGTTGATCTGTGGGAAGCAGGCTCTGTGGGCCACTCTGTCAGTGCTCTGCATGCTCTGGTTTGCTTGACCTGAGGCTTTAACCATGGAAATAACAGTACTGGTTCTCCTGGCACTGCTATACCTAGGTACTACACTCACTATTTTTCCTAAGATTAATTGAAGAGGATTTGATCTTTTTAAAAAGTAGGTTTTAAAACACCAAGTATGAGATTTAGGGACGATGTTTATTGATTCAGTTGCATCCCTGTCTCCTAAACTCTGATGAACGCATTTTATAACAATCGTTGGAAAACCTTCTCTTTTCCATCTGTATTGCAGCCTAGAGTAATGTGTACCTTCAGCACTCCCAAGAGTATGTCCAACAGAAAGCTTGGCTTCCTGAATGTCTGGCGTATGACTTTGGCTTTTGGACACGGCATCATTCCAAAGCCATACTTTAATATACTTAAAATAAATTTCCTTCCACCTCTTGGAAAGGATATCTTCAGGATTTATGTGTTCTGACAAGAGTACACATGCAGGCCTCAATGAGCCAATGATATTCTGAACTCTGAAATTATGCAGAAAAAGAAAACCTAGCTCTCAGCAGTCACAGTATTTTTTTTAAACAGTAATGATTACCATTTACTGAGTATTCCAGGTAGATGCTTAGCACTTTGTACATGTTTTCTTTTTTTCCTCTTTTTCTCATCATTGAGATATAATCTGCAAAATGTTCAGTGTTTCGATATGCATATACATTGTGAAATAATTGCCACAGTCAAGCTAATTAATATATTCCTCCTCATACATAGTGAAATCATGAATAGGATTTATGACTGATGCCTGATCTTTTGTGGTATTGTGTGGCATTGACTGAAAATTGAGAAAATTATTTTTGAGCAGGTAGGTCATTTTATATGTCAGTCAAAAGAAAAGTAGACAGCTCACCCCTCACTACAATATAAATCAGTTCTCAAATGTGTATTTAGGTAGGTAGAAAGAATATTTTTCATTACCATATTTGTATGTTTCACTCTATATAACTAAATAAATAGAATAGCTGTCAGTATTTTTAGTTGAATTTTAAGAGATAGCAGTGAGTGATCTTATCATTTGTAGGTTTGGGTTTTTTTTTTTCAAATTAGCTGTGATAAGAACCTTTAACATGAGATCTTAACACACTTTGAAGTGTACAACTCAGGAACATTGGCCATAGTGCAATGTTGTATAGCAGAGCTCTAGAACGTGCTCATCCTGCATAACTGAAACTTTAGACACGTTGAACAGTAACTCTCCATCTCCCTTTCCCCTTGGCCCCCCAGCAATCACCATTCTATTCTCTGTTTCTAGGGGTGTAACTATTTTAGATACCCCACACTGATTTGCTTTTAAAATGACAAATGTAGTGTTTGATCAGAGCAAGAAACAGAATTGGCATGTAGGATGCTTGTTGGTTCTTTGCTGTATGAAGGACAAGACAGGAGATGCAGCGTGTCACTCACTGCCCAGCCCATCACCTGCCGAGGAGGGAGGTAGGGAAGGAAGACAGGCTGTTGTAGGACCCTCAGGACTGGGCAGGCCACCAGGGGTTCCCAAGCTCCCTTTGAGAGGGTGGGTGCGTTTATCATACTCACAGGGTTTTTGAATGAGAATCTGAAAAGATTCGTTATGTATCTAGTCGTGGTCAAAAAGTTCATTGGGGTTTATGTAAAAATAAAGGACACAGTTTTCATTTGCAGCAAGAACTTTATTAAACAACAGATTCACTGACCAAATTAATGTTTTGGCCAGCGCAACAATTCCTGAACAGCAGACTCACATTGCTATGGGCCACCGAAGTCAAGGGTGTTCTCAGTGGGGATCTGGAAGCCAAAGTAGAGACTCAGCAGGCCTTTCTAACACACACATACACACACGCACTCACGCATGCACGCACGCACACACACACACACACACGTCTCTATAAGAACCTGTAAAGAAAAAATAATTTAAAAAGAATCTCAACCCAAGAGCAATATACAGATAAAGGCATTGAGCGTGGTGGTGAGAGCGTGGGCTCTGGAGACTCACTATGTTTGGATATAAATCCTGGCTCTCCTACCTCCCAGCAGGGTTGCCTTGGATACCTCCCTGGGTTTGTGTTTGTTCTGTGTGTAAAAGCAACGCTAATAGCACCTGTCTCGCTATCTCACATTGTGTGGTTGTGCCAGTTAGACAAGAAAAATAGAACCCATGTAAAAAGCTTTCAGTGCAGGCGGCCATGTAGTAAATGCCGGGTCAAGGTTAGCTCCTGCTTTTCTGGAACAGCAGATTGATGACATCCAGGCTTCCGCTAAATAATGGTGATCAGGCCAGGACCCTAAATGGATGGGTCATCGATGGGGCTAGCTTCCTGAGACCACAGTAGCAAGCTGACTCCCCCCACCTTCTTGTCCTACCTGCAGCCCCCTGAGATCCCCCAGTTTGAAGAGTTTCCAGCAGAACATCAGCTTGACGGTCCCAAAACAGGGGTCAGACCTTTGCAGAAAAATGCCTCACTTCCAGTGCTAGCTCTGACTTCTAGTTCAGGATGCGGGCTTGGGACTGTATTCCTCTGAAGGAAGGACTTGGTAAGGATCATAAAAGGAAACTTTTCATCCAGTATTTGATAGTGGGGGTCCTCCCTTGACAATGTGCAGGGTTCCAGAGGATGTTTTTAGGCTGTGCCTCTCGTACAGACCCACCAGAAGGTCCTACCACCTCCCTGCCCATGCTGGACCTTAACAGCTGAGACTGCAGGTTCCCCCAAGCCTAGCTTCGATGCTCAACTCCTTTCTGGTGACTGGACACAGGGGCAGATTGTCCAGCATCAGCAGGGGGATGGAGACTGCTTTGTAAGGACCATAATCATCACCACTTCAAAGTGCTTTTGATAAATGGCAGTGTGCGGAATAGCTCCTCTGGGCTAGCCTGGACCTGGCATGGACACTAAGTTCAGGGGAGTAAGAATCCAGCTCTTGCAGCTGGCCAGTCCCTGGGGGAGGATGTCTACACGCCAGTCTGCCAAGAGAGACAGTCATCCAGGAGCACCACGTGCAGGCAGGTGCCAGTGCTGGGGCCTCACTTAATCCAGCAGCCCTGATCAAAAGCCAGTAATGGAAACACCCTGGAAACTGTTCTCCTGCTGAGAACAGTGGATCTTTTATCCACCAGGCTTGTACACTGCAACTCAGTGTACTTCCATCAGGTATTAGCTAAGAGTTCCGGGTTCACTGCTTGCTGTGTCCATTCCCTCTCAGAACTGATCATTCTGAGGAGGCTTGAAAGCGTAACATTGCTTGTAGTGACAAGAGATAACTACAGGGGGCTTCCCTGGTGGCTCAGTGGTAAAGAATCTGCCTGCTAATGCAGGGGACATGGGTTCGATCCCAGGTCCAGGAAGATCTCATGTGTTACAGAGCAGTTAAGCCCACAACTATCGAGCCTCTGCTCTAGAGCCTGAGAGCTGCAACTACTGAGCCCACATGCCACAGCTACTGAACCTGAATGTCCTAGAGCCCATGCTCTGCAATAAGAGAAGAAGCCACTGCAGCAAGAAACCCTGTGCACTGCAACTGTGGAGTAAGCCCCGCTTGTCATAGCTAGAGAAAGCCCGCACAGCAGTGAAGACCCAGCACAGCCAAAAATAAATAAATAATATAAAAAAGAGACAAGTGCCTATACTCAAGGTGTTACATGGCTGCTTTTAATACATATTTAGTGCTCACTCTCAGGGAAGGCGATGGCACCCCACTCCAGTACTCTCGCCTGGAAAATCCCATGGACGGAGGAGCCTGGTAGGCTGCAGTCCATGGGGTCGCTAGGAGTTGGACACGACTGAGCAACTTCACTTTCACTTTTCACTTTCATGCATTGGAGAAGGAAATGGCAACCCACTCCAGTGTTCTTGCCTGGAGAATCCCAGGGACGGGGGAGCCTGATGGGCTGCTGTCTATGGGGTCGCACAGAGTCGGACACAACTGAAGTGACTTAGCAGCAGTAGTGCTTACTCTCTGCGAGGCACCATTCTAAGAATTTTCCCTGTATTAAATCATATAAACTGTACAACAGTACTGTGAAGCAGGAGCTATTGATTATCCATGTTTTACAGATAAGGCAGCTGGTACAGAGAGAGATCCACTAACTTTCCAAGCCACACACCTAGGAAGTGAAAGAACCGGGAAGCAAGACTGGTTGGCGTGCCTGAGCTTTCAGTCTCTGCATCCTATAGAATGTGTTTCATAGTCTGGTCATGGAAGAGCTTACAGGGACCCTTAACATTTACCTCATGGAAGTTGGTGGTAATCCTCCCAGGGGCTGCCCCTCCCTTCATCCAGACCACTCCCGGGGTGAGCACTTTGCAGACACAGCATTGATCTTGCCTTTTATCTTTAAAATAGATCTTTTTATGAAGGGAATACTGTGCCTCAGTTCACTATAAACGACGACTGAAGATCAGAACAAAAGACAGGCTTCCACAAGGTTGCATAGGTTCCTAAACAAGGCTGGCTATTTTCAGTAGTTACTTGACTAAATTTTGACTTCTCTTTACCCTCCCAAAATGATTCTCTTATGTATGGGCAACTTACAGTTACATAACATTGGAGGCCCTACTTTTATGTTGGTGGTTTTTCTCAAAGCCTACATATTTGAATCACCTGGGAAGTATTAGTGAAAATAAGATGCCTAGGGTCACCTTAGGAATTCTGAGTGTTTTGATCTTGAAGGGACCTGGGTGTACAAATTTTGTGAAACCCCTGGTTGATCCCTGGGAAGGAAATGGCAACCCACTCTACTGTTCTTGCATGGAGAATCCCATGGACAGAGGAGCCTGGCAGGCTACAGTCCATGGGGTTGCAAAGAGTGGGAAATGACTGAGTGACTAACACCTGTACTTTTTTCCCCTTTACTGGCTGATTCTACTGTAAAAGTCAAGTTGAGAATCATTGCTCTGATAGTTACTGTTCTCTCCAACAAGCTGTGGTGTAAAACCATATTGAAAGGAGTTGTGAGGCTCTACAACCTCAAGTGTGACCCACTTGGCATATGCCTGGGAGCTTATTAGAAATGCAGATCCTTGAACCCCAACCCAGACCTCTGGATAAGAATCTGCCTTGTAATCAGATATCCCATGTGATTCATAAGGGTATTAA
Organism: Ovis canadensis; assembly: GCF_042477335.2. Lineage (NCBI taxonomy): Eukaryota > Metazoa > Chordata > Mammalia > Artiodactyla > Bovidae > Ovis > Ovis canadensis. The sequence continues at coordinate 74,134,391 of NC_091252.1, forward strand.
ACTTTGAGAAGCATTGCCGTAAGTGAATAATGGTATAATCTCATTAAAATGAGATCTAAAGATAGCGTTCTGCTAAGACCTCGGTGAGAGCTGTCATACCTCTCTGCCATGGCGAATCAAGCCACCCCCACGAAGTAGGGACTCCCGCCAGCTATAACATCTTCTTAATGGTGGCCACCTTGTAAGTGCAGGATTTTGATTCTTCTAATTTCCCTTGTCTTTCTTCATGTTCTGCTAAACCCTGCCCACATTTTCTCCTTCCCGTTTGTCATTGCTTGATCTATATCAACCATATTTGTTAAATGCTTTTAATGATTTAATCTGCCACTGTTCCTTCTGAGGGTATGTTTTTGCCAATAAGGCCCACTGTTAACTTGTAAAAATATGCCTCCTACCCCAATCCATATTTATATAATCTGGCATAAGACAAGTATGGAGTAGATCTATTTATATGAAAAGCCTAAGAACAACTTATAAATATAAGTTTGTTGAAAAAAATTGCACAATGTGAGAGTTGGGAGTTAAGTATTATTTGGGGCAAAATGAGGACTGTAGCCTGGGACACAGAGTCTCAGATATCTCTGGGAAATTGTTCCGAGGAGGTGAGGGGAGGGGCTAAGATATATAGGAGTTTTGCAACAAAGGGCAGATAGTTGAGAACAGCAAAAGATTACTGGTAATTTAAAGAAACCAGATATGTCAAGTTAAGGAATTTAGCACTTTTCTAAGTATGGGAAGATGCTAGAGTCGGGGCTCACTGAATTCATTCGTTTGATAAGTGCCTCACCTATCTGGGGCCAGTATCCTGTGTTTCCACATCCTGAGTTTCCTTAGGGCTCACTGTGAGGAGTGACTGCAGTTTGATGGCTGCTGAATGGCAGGTATTCAAGAGAATACCTCAGGGTTCACCAGGTCATCACCTGTGGTGGCTGCAGTTGCCAGTCACTGTGACATCCTTGGTTAGTGATATGGCAGGAAGTATTCCATTTCTCAAGTTTATGGATCAGTAGTTACAGAGAGTAGATTATTAAATGAATGATGCTTGTGTAATTTAAGAAAGGATAGTAGTAGAATTATTTGAAATCATTATTTACTTCAGATACGCCTGATAGGAATAAGCATTTTTCTTAATTTACCTTCATTGTATAATTCCTGAAATTGGCAAAATAGCTTACAGCCCTTTGGTTTTTCACCATGGAAATTGCTTAAGAAATAATTTTTCATCAACAAGAAGAATGAACTACAAAGGAGACTGCCACAGAAATAATGGTATTCTGTAGACAGTGAGACCCAGTGATTTTGCAGATTCTGACATGCTTTCCACCTGCTAATTTAGCCTTTGAAAAATCTGCAACTCTATTTTTAAAGCAGGACATTTCAGCCTAAAACTACCACTTAGCTCTTGGAAGCTTTCTTGATTGTAGTTTAATTTCTCATAAAAATGAGTCTTTCACTTAAAAAATCTTTTCTCCTATTGTCACTTTAGATATAGCTAGGGAAACAATTATAAAAACACCTTAAAATAAATCATTTAAATCACCTGTGGAAATGTTGGGGAAAGAATTCACACCTTCTTCTTTCTTACTCTGGTCTGCATTGACTATTTACTGAAGAACAGTGCTTACCCTGGAACCTGTTGATCAGGAAATGAAATGTGTACTTAAGTATGAAAAATGATGTTTTCCTAAGGTACTGCTGAAACTATAAAAGGATCATTAAGCGCTGAAAATGTAAATAAGAAGGCAGCGTTCATTTGTGTGTCTAACTTTAACTTGCTTAATTAAATGGCAGTGATGACAGTTTTTCAGAATAGGGTCTTCTGTGATGCAGGAGAATAAGAAATATGAAATGAATTTAGAATCAGACAGCTATGAATCAGCCAACATGTTTTCTGTTTAATTTCATGAATGATCATTACTGAAACTCCATATGGATACAAAATTCTTTCATTGGTTGAAAGCGAGACCCTTAGTATTTCTCTTACTATTATGTTCAAGTTAGCAGACATGTTGAGTGTTCTGAGGGTCTGGTTCAATTCAGTCGCTCAGTCGTGTCTGACTCTTTGCGACCCTATGAGTCACAGCACGCCAGGCCTCCCTGTCTATCACCAACTCCCAGAGTTCACTCAAACTCACGTCCATCGAGTTAGTGATACCATCCAGCCATCTCATCCTCGGTCGTCCCCTTTTCCTCCTGCCCCCAACCCCTTCCAGCATCAGAGTCCTTTCCAGTGAGTCACCTCTTCACATGAGGTGGCCAAAGTACTGGAGTTTCAGCTTTAGCATCAGTCCTTCCAAAGAACACCCAGGACTGATCTCCTTTAGAATGGACTGGTTGGATCTCCTTGCAGTCCAAGGGACTCTCAAGAGTCTTCTCCAACACCATGGTTCAAAAGCATCAATTCTTCAGCACTCAGCTTTCTTCACAGTCCAACTCTCACATCCATGCATGACCACTGGAAAAACCATAGCCTTGACTAGAGGGTAGTTACCTTAATACAGGAAAAACTGTCAGAGTAAAAAGGCCTTAGGGTTAAAGGAAGAGGTGGTGCTGTAGCCTGAAGCTCTGTGAAGCTGAATTGAAGATGGTTAATGATATTATTGTTTTATTGGTAAGATTTGGAGCATATTCTCATGCCTGGTAAAGGCAGCTCTGTGGGATTTTTCTACGTGAGAAAGCCTCATTTGTAAATATTTATTTGCTGGTTTGATCTTAGTCATGGAAAACTTCTAGTCTTTGATCCTACAACATGTTATCAAGCTCAAGCAGAATCTCTCTCAAAGACTTTTTTTTTCTCTTTAAGATTTTACTTTCAGGAATCTCCCATTTTCATTCCATCCAACCTCCATCCCTTAAATCCAAAACAGTGGTTAATAATGGTAACTACTGATGGTTGCATTCCTAGGACATGTCAATATACACATCCTCTTTTGATCTTTACCATAACCTACCTACATAAAGAATCCCAAAGAAAGGGAAGTTAATTTGCTTGCCCAGTGACTTTAGGTCAGGAAGACCCTAAGGTGGATGGGAGGAAGGGGTCTCCAGGCTGAAGTCTGATTGCACCCACTTCACTGTCCACATGCTTCCTTTGTAAGCAGGTCAGCAGCACAGCTCCTCCCACTGCCATCTGGACTTATTTTATGTTGATTTGTTCATAAATAAAAACCAATATTGAAAAAATTTTAGATATTCAAATCCAAGCTTTGAATATGTGCAGTTAATCACTGCTATATTGCCTCCTAGATACCCTCAGTCTTAGAAAATGTTAGTGAAATCTTGCCATATTAATGTAGCAACCAACTGAAATTCTTGGGATTTTTTTCCACTTTACCAAGGCATTTAGAGAATGGCTGTATGGTGGTTTTACATGTGAAGCAGAAGTACTGATGCATTTTACTTTTTTTGTGACCGTAGATTAAAGTGATCATTAGGCATATGCCACTTGTTTGGGTATCTTTACACATTGATACTCAGTTTATCTTTTCTGAGCATTTGATTACCATCAGAGGATATGAGTTTAACACAGTTCCTCTTGTTACCCCCAGGGAACTTTAAAAACACTGAAAATCAAGACCTGCTGCCAAAGCTTCTGATATAATTCTTCTAGGTATCACTAAAGAATTTTTTTAATTAGGCTGACTTCTCATTAAATATTCAATGATTCTAGTGATTTTTTTTTAACTCTACACAGTGATAGCATTATTTCTGAGCCATACCTCAAATAAGATATTTTACAATGAAGGAGCTGAAGGTCTCCAGATACAATCCAGGAAAAGGGACCAGGTCATCTGTGTACTTTTTATCTTGCTGCTGCTGCTGCTAAGTCGCTTCAGTCATGTCCAACTCTGTGCGACCCCATAGATGGCAGCCCACCAGGCTCCCCTGTCCCTGGGATTCTCCACAGCATCTTATTTGTCATGTTCCCTTTAGGACTGGAAGGGGTAGCCCCACCTCCTGGCAAAAAAAAATCAGCCAAGGGAGCTGGCCCATTGCTTTAAACCAGCTGAGGCTACTGGAGTGAGGAAACCCCATTCTAAGGAGCTTCTCCACTTTTTCTTCCAGAAACTCCTTGCTTCCTCATGGGCTAGTCTCTTTGCTGACTCTGGTTTAACTCCTGTGGGGTGTCTATTCTTTGGTTACTTCCTGCCAGAGATGGGCTTTGAGCAAACTAGTCCTTTGCAAGAAATTCAGCACTTTCCTTTAACCTCTGACTTGCGTGGCTCTTGAACACCTTATCTGGAGTTAGAAGGCACATGGAGCAATGCAGGGGTCCCCTCTGCTTCATTTTGGGTTGGTTCATTGGACAGAGGCTAGAGTTTAGTAGACCTTCTGTAGACGAAGCAGAAGGCTCTGCATGAAAAGGTACAGGAATTGATGGGTTAAGGTGTCCTAAGCTATTTTAATATGCCAGCTGAAGCCAAGAAGAACGTGAAGGAGGAAGAACAAAGTCATAGTCAGGTTTCTGTATATCCCTGGGCACTTTAAGAATTTCCTTGTAAGTTGAGATCCGAAAGGAAAACCAGCAAATTTCCCTACCCGAGCATGAGACTAGATTCACTTACATAGCTATTTCTTAATAATAATAATAATAAAGCAACTTCAGTTTGCTCTGTCTGTGTGTATGTACGTGTGTATGCCTGTGTGTTTGCATTTGATGAGGTGCCTCCTGTCACATACCCACCTGTTACTGCTGTTTACCTGGAAACGGCAGAGCTACTGAGCTGTTACCATGATGCAACGTAGAGTTTAGACTTATAGTAATAATCAAAATTTCTATTGATCCTGCTGTGATCAACAAACATTCACATAAGAGGCACCGTGCTTTTTTGTAGCTTACTTAATCTCTGATCCTATTTCTTAATTACCATAAACTGTCATCTCCATAAGAATTTTCCAATCAGAAACATACTAGCTCTGCTCTTGACTAACAGTCAGTACCATGCACTATTTTAACAAAGCTGTGCCGCTAACCCCATTCAGATAGGAAAGAGAAGGTAAAAGCACAATAAAGTGAAGGTCATATGCACTTTGTAAAGCTAAGCAAACTTCTGCGGCAGCTTCTTTAACATGTATTATCCCTTTGCTTAATGTGTATTGACTATCTGCTACATTCCACTATGCTGCTTCATATTTAATAATAGTGATTCCACCGTGGTTGTAACCTAGTACTGTTATTTATCAGTCTACTGACTTGATAATCTAAAATTTGCATTGCTTATGTATGGCTTGCAGACTTGTGTTTTCTTGTTCTTTTTCCTTCTGCTTTGGGGTCTGTTTTGCATCATTAATGATGTATGTTTTTGCCCTCAGTTGTGTTTCGCATGCCATAAAGCTGGATGTCCACAAATGCATGAAATGATCAAAATGTCCCTTACGTCACTCCTCACTGCCCTGTGTCTTTGTGCCTTCCCTGGCGATCCAGGGCCTGTGGCTTTTCACAAGGTATTTGACTTGCCCTTTGAGCCTCTGGTCAAGGTGCAGAACTGAGGCTTCTGAAGTGTCAGTTCTGCACCACAAAAGCAAAGGGCATGGGGAAATAAAACTGATATTGGAGATACGAAAAGAAATCGATGAGTCCCTTCCCAGAAACTCGGCCTGATTTTGGACATGGTATTCTCTGAGCTTCTCTGATTCAGTGTTCTCATCTTAGCACTGTCCTGAGGTAGAGGAAGAAAGACATTCACAAAGTGAAAAATCACTTGCTTTGAATTACAATGGTCAGGTTTATTATGGAAACCCTAGTTCTGCAGACCTTACTGATTTGCCAATTTATTATTAATACAACAAGTTTAAGAAACTTCTTTGGAGGATGTCAGGATAGCTGATAAAGCATCTCTTTCTGAGTCCCTGAAGAAAGTGATATTATCAGTTACATGATCATTTTTATGTTTAAAAGGACACCCTTTGTCATAGACAGTATTTATATTCACAGCTTTAGTAGAATGAGCTCCTTCGATTAATCTTTTTTCAAAGCAAACTAAACATGCCTACCTTTCCCTTTATAAAATGCCTCTTGCAATAAGTCATGTCCCATTTTGTATGTGTAATAATAGCAGCTAAGCATTAAAAATGATGGTAACATTAAAAACTCATAGAAATATATTGATTATTTATGAAGTTCATCTGTTGACAGCACTGTTTGTGTTTCTTCAGATCCAATTCTTCATGCATGCGTTCTTTCTTGGGTCTAAAGGGACTGACTGATAGAGTTTTTTTAAAGAAGGCTATAAATGGCTTTCCATATTCAGGAAAATCATGTTTATATTAAGTGCGTAGTTCAGCGCTCCAGATAGTTAATCTCATCTTTAATGCTTCTAAGCTTAAAATTCCCCCTTAAATTTATAATGTCAGAGTTTAGAGAGCTTAAAGATCAACAGTTATAAAGATTTCTTGGGAGAGTATAAGATTTAAGAAAACTGTTAGATCTTAAGGTATAAATAATATGAGTGTGCCTAATTACACTGTGGAGAATTTGGTTTCATCATAGTGAAATATCACACTCAGACGTATTTTCACAATTTTTAAACTATTTCATCACATGCAAAAGTAAAAGTCTTTCAAGATTAACACACTTTTTTTCTAAGAACATATAAATTTTACTTTCAGGTACATTATAATCCATGATTGTTTGAGAAAATGAGTTTAAAACTGATATACCCTAAAATGGTAATTTGACAAATATATTTTGGAATTTGCTCTTATTTTTTAACTTACATTAATCTAAGCCAACCTCCAAAATCATTTTTTGAGTTTTCACGGCTCATTTGGAATATTAAGCATTCAATAGGAGGTAAATTAAACTGCTAGGAAATACTTACTTTTACCTAGTTAATTTTACAAAAAGATTTTTAATAATGAGGCCTAACAGAAAGGTCTAGCTTAAGCAGTAGGAGCAGCAAAGGTTCGAATTGAGTTTCTCTCCCATCTCAGTTATCAGTCATCAAATTAAACTTGCCATCCCTGGAGAAGGAAATGGCAACCCACTCCAGTATTCTTGCCTGGAGAATCCCATGGACAGAGGAGCCTGGTAGGCTACAGTCCATGGGGTTGCCAAGAGTCGGACACAACCAAGCAACTTCACTTTGACTTTGGGTGAGAACCCTATTATTTTCACTGTATTCTTGAAGCTACTCCTAGAAAAATAATCAAGGTATATTAAATCCTCCCCTTTTTTTTTCTTTTTTTAACTTGGTTTTTGGCTGTGCTGGGTCTTTGTTGCTGCTCAGGCTTTTCTCTAGTTGTGGTGCACAGGCTTCTCATTGCAGTGGTTTCTCTTGTTGTGGAGCCTGGGCTCTCGGGTGCTCCAGCTTCTCTAGTTGCAGTTCCCAGGCTCTAGAGCACAGGCTTAATAGTTTGGGTATACAGGCTTAGCTGCTCTGCAGCATGTGGGATCTTCTCAGATCAGGAATTAAACCCGTGTCTCCTGCATGGCCAGGCGGATTCTATAGCACTGAGCTACCAGGGAAGTCCCCCTATTTTCCTTTTTGTGGGACTAAATATGCTTGGGAAATGAAAGGGATGACATACGTTATGGAGAGGAAAAAGTGGGAAAAATTTTAAAGCATGCATTTATTGTCTATTCCTATAGCTTCTAAAAGAATTAGAGCCAATAAAATCTGAAAAGCCATGCCATTTAACATCGTTACCATCAAATGAGGAATTTTTCCCCCTCAAATTGGGACTTCTGCATGCTGCAGCCTTCAGGGAGTTGTCTAATGTTCAGCTAGACATTCAGATTTGCAAGACCCTAGTAGATCACACGGAGAAGGCAATGGCACCCCACTCCAGTACTCTCGCCTGGAAAATCCCATGGACGGAGGAGCCTGGTAGGCTGCAGTCCATGGGGTCGCTAGGAGTTGGACACGACTGAGCAACTTCACTTTCACTTTTCACTTTCATGCATTGGAGAAGGAAATGGCAACCCACTCCAGTACTCTTGCCTGGGGAATCCCAGGGATAGGGGAGCCTGGTGGGCTTCCGTCTATGGGGTCGCACAGAGTCAGACACGACTGAAGAGCCTTAGCAGTAGCAGCAGTAGATCACAACCGGCAGAATCTAGGACAGGGAATAGAAACAGGGCACCGCAGGCCTTTATCTGTCCCGGGAGTCCTTGCTGCAGTCCAGAGGCCAGTCTCTGGCTCTCAAATGTCAGCTTAGGAGCAAAAAGATAAGAGCCATCTCTGTGGGTGCAGAGTCACCTTGGATTTGGAGCCCCAGGTTTCAGCTGTGTAGGAACCAATATTCTGTAACAATTCCAAAAGTTGAGCTGGCAGAGTTCCCTCAGTGGGTATACATAATCAGTGACAAGAGCTACCCAAGGAAACTTCTCACCAGGTTTTTATAGTTTTTTCACAGTTTTCTAAATTCAGATGCAGCTTAGTAATTGGGGGGACATTTTTACCCTGAGTCATACTGCCCAGTAACACAGCTGACGTGTCCCACCTTTATCAGGTTTCCAAAAGAACACAGAGAGTTAATCCAAAGTCAAACTTGTTTATGGAGGAGAAAGGGATTCATTAACCCTTTTCCCCAACTCAGAAGTTAATAAATTCTGTTCCTATTTTGCCATGGAGAGAACTTTTCCTGATTAATTTCCAGCTACCTGAGTTTGTTTTGGACAGAACTGTTTTTTTTATCTAAAAATCACTCGTTTGCATTCTTCTGTGATGCTCAGAATAGTAAGCTTTGAAGAGTGATTGTCTTTAGGGAAAGATTACTTTTCCTCTATGATTAAAAACAAATTCCCAGGGACTTAAAATATTTAATAGTACTCATTGATAACTAGTCCTAAATCAGGCTGACTTTCTATTTAAGAGGGGTTTAACATCTCCTCCAATTTCTTCCAAAGCATGTTGGTAATGAACTGATATCTACAGAGTGTGTGTGTTGCTGTCTTATCTCTTTACCAGGTGTGCATTGAAACATACATATGTAGCTGTCACCAGCGTAGTATAAACACTGCTGTGCGGGCAACTCTCAGTCAAATGCTGAGTGACTTGACTTTACAGTTACGACAAAGGCAGGAGAACACGGTGAGCCTCTCGGTACCCACACGTTCATCCCGGTCTTGCCAGTGACTCTGTGTAATCGCATGATAAGTGTCCCACATCTTCTGTGATTTCCCCTCCCCCGCCAGGGCTGCTTCCTACTGAAACATTAGGAAGGGCTGGCTTGGTTCACTGGAACTTTTATTTATATAAATTAAACTCTTTAAGTATGTTTTTGCCTGTTTCCCTCCAAAGTTTAAAGAGAGATTTTTCCTTGTGGTTTCGGTCTTTGTTTTAGTCATTATTTTAAAATTCACTTTCCTTTTAAAATCGTGTTCTAAACATCGCAGGTTGAACAATTTTATATAAAAATATTGTGATGTATTAACAAACACTGAAGTAAATTCAAAACTAAGAAAAACTACTGGCAGTTAATTATGCACCTTGAGACTTGGGGTATATGTTTCTCTTTGTGAAATAAAAGACTGTGGCAGTGAAGAAGCTGAATTTATCTTCTCTCTGTCATCAGAGCCCACTTGAGCTTTTTGCTCTTAACTTGAGCAGATTGTTTAAAATGAGCATTCCTGGGAAAAAATGTAAATGTAATCAGCTTCTTGTATATATTATCTTCTGGGAATGTTAATGAGGAGATGATTCCTCTTCAAAACTGGTGTTTTTCTTTTTAAGTCTGTCTCTAATAATTGAGATTAAAATTTTTTAAAATCTGCCAAAAGTATTCTGAATGAACACTTGTTATTATTTTAGAATAGGATATCTCCAGCGGCAATCCAGAATATCTCAGAAATTAATTTTATAGAAATGAAGAGTTCATGTGTAACTTTATTTCTGATTTTTAACTTCAATTTTTTTCTAATCTTTAGAAAATTATGGAGTTGAGTGAACATTACAGATTATCTGGTCAAATTCTTTTATTCCTTAGAAAAACAAGTGGGGAAGATGAAGCCAGAGAGGTGAAATTGAAATCTAAAGTTAATGACCTTATCAATGAAAGAGCCAGAACAAATGCCCTGGTCGCCTTCCTGAGTCCAGTCCAAGTTATTAACATGTGATCTGGCAGCCAGTGTTTAAAAAAATAAAGCACTAATCTGGGGGAAAAAACTGATTTTTTTGTTTGCTCTATCTAAAGCCTAAGTTTCTATTAAAAAATTGTTTAAACTTGAGATAATTTTATTACATTAGCTTTCTCTTTGTTACAAACTATTTTGTTTATACTAGGGTTTTGAATATGATGCTGTAGAAATATTAGTTTAAAAGAAATTCAAGTCTGTAAGTAGAAAACATTAAGAGAAACAAGTATTTTTAATGGAAACAAACCTAAAATGTTGAGAGTCCTTATATTAGTACACAGTCACGTTCCATCCTTGCTAGGTGGCAATGTGATGGGAAATACTATAGCAGTAATGTTTTAAGATGAAGCATTAAAAATGAAACTTTGTATTCTCAAAGTGATTTCAATTATATTAGTTTATTTAACTATACTTTGAAATTTTTAAGTAGGAGAATTTTAGGTTTTAAGTAAAAAGACTCATCTTGCTCTCCTGTTAGAGCGACAGGTAAGGTGACAGGTATAGTTGCAGAGGTCTGGATAAAACTGGAAGGTTTGTGCCTGTATCCTGCGTATGACGTGGTTAATCAGCCTTCTGGTCCTGCTTGTCACTGACCATCTGGACTCACCCCATCCGGGGGCAAGATCCCAAATTAGATAGAAAATTAGTGTTTCCTGTTAATTTCCTTTCTATTACTCAGTAGGTCCCTGGAGATGTTCTTGTGCCCCAGAAAAACATGATTCTCAGGATGCTAATATTTGAAGTATGTTTGAAGTCTAGTAGAGGGAAACATAAGTTTTACTACGTAAGAATGGTTAATTTAAAAAAGCTATTACAGGGGAGTGATCCCTAGGAATGGTGAGGCTGCATGTCCTCCCAGGGGACACTAGCATTACTTGGAGAAGATGTGTATAGTGCTTAGCATGACCCATCACTGGAAACACATCACAGGCCATCTCAGAATTAGAAAGACTTAAAGACAGTGGAAAGAAAATAAATCTAGAATGCCAAAAGCTTAGCATGAAATGTATCATCAACTTAATGTCTAGCCCCTCCCCATCCCTATGCCCAGGGCAGATTACTCAGTTTGATTTTGTTTTGTATCCTCAGAAACCCTGAGTTTACTATCAAGCATTATTATTGAATCATTTCATTGACAAAAGCCATTGTTAAATTATTGTTAAGCATTTTAAAAAGAAAAATGCCATATGTAAATATCTGGGGGGTAGGAGATAGTAGTTCTCCCCTCCATAAAAATGATTCAGATTGATTTCTTCCAAAAACTGTTGTTCTGACCTTAATATTTAGCCATGTGCTGAGCTGTCTACATTAACACCGCACTTCCCCAAAATTCTGTGGAAGCTGCTGAGCTTGCAAATTTATGAACAGAGAATAGTAGAACTATGTGCCTATAACAAGCTTTAAAAAGATCAGCGCTGTGGCAATAATTTATATCTGGTAGTTAATTGGCATGAAAATGCCTTCTTATTATCTCCCAGTGCTAAGAGGTAGGGACACTGAAGGGCTGCCTTCCTGCCCTCAACGCAGTAGTCACTGAATTATCCCTACAATGGGAAGTAAGTCTTACTACTAGTAAATATCTCTTCCTTCCTCTTCTCCCTTTCCTCAAGGTTCTGCCTCTACCCTGATAGTCCCAGATCTACCTAGTGATGACCTGGAGTGGTCTGTCTGGTCAGACAATTGAAAGTTAATACCCTCCCCCCTCAAATAGGAACCTGGTGTGTCTGACCAGCAGCTATCATGGACCTGTATGTCAAAGTCCAGGAAACTGATCCTTCTTATGACCAAGAATCTCTATTCATTAGGTGCCACTCAGAGTGCTATTTGTGACTTTGGGACAAATTGTTCTTTGTGCAAAGAGAACTCACATGTTTAGGCAGGTATTCCCCCCAGTCATAGCTCTGCAACACCCTAGAACACCATAGGGTTTAAACTTCCAGGGAGTTGTGGACTCGGCTGAGTTATTTTTGAAACTGATAATAACTCAGTTCCAGACATAATAGCCTTTTCATAAGTGCCATGAGTAGTGAAATGCTATCAAGAGCTGGAAGGTGCACCTAGGTAAGTTAGCAGAGCCCAGAACACTCAGATGACATTTTGTTTCCTAGACCTTTCCGTTGTTGAACAGTCAGGGTTTTTCTTGCCTGAATCTCCTAACTGTCCTGTGTGTGTCTCCCTTATTAGATAATTGAAAACCCGGATGTCCCCCAGGAATTCAGGAGTCAAGGTATTGGATTTGATTTTTGCATATTCAGTTGAAAAAGTGGGTATTAGAACACCTACTGTGTGCTCAGTATGCAGATATAACGCTGAGTAAAAGCTCTTGGGTTAGCTTCCCATTCTCTCTGGCTCTGCTTAGCCTTAATCAGCCATTGTTTCCTTCTGTTCCTACATCCTCTGCCAGCCATACCTGTTCCTGCTCCAACTGTGCCAGGGAAATTAACTCTTCACACACCTTCCTGTTGGAGGCTGGTTTTTGCAGTTACTTTACTCTTCATGAAGTCAGGTTCATTAACTGTTAAAATGAGAACTGGGATACAAAATGGTAGAAACCTGACTGGCACCAAATGCTGTTACACCTGGAGGATGTTTATGAAGTTTTGTTATGAAAAATAAGTCATCTCACAGGGAAGGACAGCCAGCCAGGTTTAAGTAGCAAATGAAATCAAGGTAAGGAACTTTCATTCTGACTCATAGGAAAGGAAAAAATATCCACTATAATAGACAAGCACTTTGCTTTCTTAAAAATGTTTGATGGTATTGTTTTCTGTAAAAGAGATGAAAAAATCAGATCATCTGATTGAAAAACCAAAGCATCAGTTTTATCTAGGGTTTTATTCAGTAATTTTTAATGTTGAGGGTACTTCCATAGTGGTCCAGTGGCTAAGACCCTACACTCCCAATACAGGGGGCCTGGGTTCAATCCCTGACTGAAGATCCCAAGGGCCACATCTAAGACCTGGTGCAGTCAAATAAATATTTTTTTAAGTGTTTAAAAAAAACACATTTTACTTTGATATTTTTGTCAGTTAATGGAAGAAAGGGGTGGGGTAGAGGGGAAAGGAAAAAGAGAGGGAATGTAAGGAAGAGAAAGAAGTAGCTAAACAGCCACAATTAGGAGAAAAAGAATAAATGAAAGAAAATTACTGCTTTAAATCATTTTCTAAAGCATTGCTTGAGTGTGTTTTTGTCACATTTCCCTGTATTCTTGGGCTACAGGTACCGCAGCGTCTTTTCACCTTTTGAAGCTCTTAGTGGTATGAGCCAAGATTTTTCATCTCTTTTGACTATTGCAGTTCCCACAATGTTTTCACTTTAATATAGGATGATTTTATAAACTAAAAAAGAGATTCAAGTTCTCTTGGTTAAGGATGCATATTTCTATATTGTATCAGTAAAAAATTAATGGACTCATTTGAAATTTACCTAAAATTAAATTTCAGGATTCCTTATGGGTTTCATTTATTTTAAACTGTCTTTTATCATGGCACTTTATCATTTCTCAATTTTTTTTTTTTTTTTGCATTTAAGATCTTAAATTCTGAGGATCAGCCGTTTCTCATTTCCCTGCCTGCCATCTTTCAATTTTATTTTTATTTTCCTCTGACACTCCTGGCATCTTTTTTTCTCCCTCTTCTTTGACCTCATGGTCATTCATTCATGCATTTATACATTCCTCAAATACTTGACCACATTTGTATAGATCTCTACAGGTTTTTATTTTTAAAAGGCAGATGCTTCCACTTGTTACTTTCCTTGGTCTAGCAGTTCTGAGACTGTTATTATTTAACCCCACTTGCCAAAGGCAAAATAAGCTTAATTGAAGCAAAACTGAAGCTTACCCGAGCTCATGCAGTCAACAAGCTGTGGACCTGTACTTGAACAGATTCTGAATTTCAGTCTTCCTCCAGTACAATTCTGTGGGAGTTTTGTTGCTAGATTCTGGACATGAATGTGTTTGGAGGGAAAATTATTTTTTTCTAACATTGACTGTTGCTCCTTTAACAACAAAGGCCGTGTACCCTGAGGATGCTGGGACAAATAGCTGGAATAGGTGGAGATGGTGACTAGCTTATTTTGCCCCTTTCCCTAGCTTCTTAGTTTGAAAAGCCCATCTTTCTATCTTGCCACTGTAGTTTATCTCTCTGGGATACAACTCAAGTCTGCTCAGAAGACCCAGAAATTCAAGATATCAGAATAAGGGATACATGTAGTCTGCTGGCCTAAATATTGAGAAAATTGTTATCAATTGTGTTGTTTCTTAAATTAACCAAATCTTTTTTCGTTAAGTGTGAATGAACTTTACTTATAATTAATAGTTTCATATTTCCTTCCTGGATTATCTTTTGAGTGTCTTACCTTGGAAAGGAATGATGATATTTCATTCTCTCTGATGCTTTTGGTGGCCTGGGGAAGGCTCAGCATCTGAAAATCATCTTTTCAGCCTTGAAAGTATCTAAAGCAGAGGATGGGAAGGAGTGTTGAGGAAGCCTGTCGTGCTCCGCTGCCGATGTCTAATGCCTGTCGCCTCCTCTGTTTGAAGGGTCAACAGTAGAGTCCCTCTGTGATGACCTTGTCTCCGTGCTCACTGTTCTGTGTGAGAAGCTCCAAGCCGCCATCAAGTAAGTGCCTTCAACACTGGTGCTCTGGTCTGCTCAGGGCCTATTTCTGAACGAACTTTTGCCCACAGCATCACTTAGAGTTGCAGAGTATAGGGACAGTGGTTCCCCTCCCCCGCCCCCACCATTGGTAAATTCACTGTCATTCCTGAGAAGTATATTCAGTGATCTTGGGCAAGCCCACCTGGTTAAACATGATTACTGAAGGATGCAATTTTCTAATGGAGGTTAGTGGAAAGAATGTTGGCTAAGAGCTAGTTGATGTGAGGGCTAGTCCTAACCTGGCTCATCTCAGGTGTTATGACTCTAAATGAGCCTTCTTATCAAACTATTGGACCTTTCTCCTCTGCTAAATGGCAGGATTGGCCTGGGTGGTCATTTTTTATTTTTTTCTGACATCTCCTGAGCCTGTGAGCTCACACACTTATCTTCTAAAAGACTGTGTTATTCTGACTTTTATATACTTGTCATTTATCTGCCTGACAGTGTAATCGGTGGTATTAGGTTATCTGTGATGTTCATTGCCCCAGCTCTCCAGGCAGTAAGTTGATAACTTATGCATTTGTTGTGGCTCAGCTGGTAAAGAATCCACCTGCAATGTGGGAGACCTGGGTTCGATCCCTGGGTTGGGAAGATCCCCTGGAGAAGGGAAAGGCTATCCACTCCAGTATTTTGGCCTGGAGAACTCCATGGACTATATAGTCCAGGGGGTCGCAAAGAGTCAGACATGACTGAGTGATTTTCATCATTTCAAGTCATTAAAAAGGCCTGATTTGCCAAGGTGAGATGAAAACCTCTACCAGATACACATATAATTAACTGCAACACAGTAGGATTCTGAAGTGCCCTTTGAAATAGATAAGACACATTATTGTTTAATGAAAACTAGACATTGGATAATTCAGAAGGTTTTGCTGTAGAATTTTATGTATTGTCATGAGCTGGGAGAAACAGTCCCATTATAGAGACTCTTGAGAGTCCCCTGGACTACAAGGAGATCCAACCAGTCAGTTCTAAAGGAAATCAACCCGAATATTCATTGGGAGGACTGATGCTGAAGCTGAAGCTCCAACACTGTGGCCACCTGTTGCGAGGAACTGACTCATTGGAAAAGACCCTGATGCTGGGAAAGATTGAAGGCAGGAGAAGAGGGTAACAGAGGATG
This sequence comes from Ovis canadensis, assembly GCF_042477335.2. Taxonomy (NCBI): domain Eukaryota; kingdom Metazoa; phylum Chordata; class Mammalia; order Artiodactyla; family Bovidae; genus Ovis; species Ovis canadensis. Next base: position 74,150,253 of record NC_091252.1, read on the forward strand.
AGATGGTTGGATAGCATCACCTGCTCAATGAACAGAAGTTTGAGCAAACTCCAGGAGATAGTGAAGGACAGGGAAATCAGTGATGCTGCAGTCCATGGGGTTGCAAAGAGTCTGACACAACTGAGTCACTAATGCTATGATAAATCACAGTTTATTTACTGTTGGTTCAACTGCATTATTTTTGTTGGATTATGTGTTAGTCACTCAATCGTGTCCGACTCTCTGTGACCTCATGGACTGCAGCCCACCAGGCTCCTCTGTCCATGGAATTTTCCAGGCAATAATACTGGAGTGGGTTGCCATTTCCTTCTCCAGTTTTGTTGGATTACTGGAGTTAAAAACCCGTGTTTTGCCCCTCACTAGCTCTTGACTTTGATCAAAGATCTCAACCACCCTAATTTATATATCCTATAATTAGTTGTTATTATCATGTTATTTTTTATTAATAATATGCCTAATAATAATATTGAAGTATACCATAATATTGTAATATATTAGTAATATTTTAACATTAACATACTTAATGATTATAACACAGTTCAATATATTATTAATTTGCATTATAATCATAATAGTAATATGTAATGTTAGTAATATAAAATATTCTAGGGGTTTTGTATGAATTAAGCTAGAAAATTAACCTAAAAAATTGTCAGTGCCCACCAAGATCAGAATAAACAGAATTAGGTTTATTAACTTACTATAGCAAGGGAGCCTTTACAGTATGAGGAATGATGGGGCATCCAATAAAAGGGTGGGTGTTAGGAATTGTTATAGGATTTGTACCTGAGTTGGGTAATATCAGGTGGATTAAAGCACTTGGACGTTCTATTCAAAAATTGGGTACTGTCGGAAAGAGAGGGGCAATTCTAGCATTGAACATGCTATTGGGTTGTCTAAAAAGCTCCCTTGGGTTTTTCCATAAAATCTTACGGGAAAACCCATATGAACTTCTTGGTCAACCCAGCTGTCGTCATCTAGACAAGAGGGCTAGATGAGAGCCAGAGTTGTCACTGGAGAATCAGCAAGGGTCACTTACAGGGGAGGGTGATATTTGGTCATTTTTGTAATTATACAGATTTTTTTAAAATTTCTGTTCAGATGTGATTATAGATTGCTTTCACCTTGTTCCATCACCGTCTTGAGTCCTCATCTGATATTAACATTCTGTGCAACTGTTGATGTTTCCCAGGGGAACACACAGCTGGCTATTGGCAGCTGTCAAGGATTCTTCTTCTCAGCTCCCCCACCCCCACCCCCAGGTCTTAGCACTGTCAGAAAATAAACCAAAGACCTCCAAAACTTTGAAAATAAAACAGCTATGTTCATTACTGAGCTGCCAAGGGAAAACAAAGAAGTTAAGCTTCTTTTCTTGAGTAGTTTGCTAAGGGAAAAATCTAAGAATTTTAAGTGCTACAGAAGTGCTAGTAATAGCTCAAGGTAATTATACCATTAATAAATTTTAAAATAGTCATCAAGATAAGTGAGAATGAATTTATGGGTCTATAAATGATACCATTGTTTGTTGGTCCAGAATGAGCTCTTAGCAAAATCTAGTAAGGACCTGCCTGGCATCTGGGGTTCAGTTCATGTTCTTTAAAACCTGAGTGGCTCTAATGTCCCCTACAGGGACCCCTACCTGTAGGGCAACCATATGACCTATTTTACCTTAAACAGTCCTAAGTAATGCTTATTGTGTAGTTATTATTAAAGACATTCAGATCGATGTCTTCTAGGAAGTACTAGTATAAGTGGAATCTTTTTTGCTGCACAGTACATAATAAATATTTGATAAATATTAGCTCTAAAAAGTTTGTTTGCTTTCAGAATTATCAGTGCTAATGGTAGTTTACAATGGATTTCGGAGTTTCTTACATTAGAAATTTGGACTGTAGATTGTTAGAAAAATACATTGCACAAACATCACAAATGTTCACATATGTGTATTAGCAACTAAAGGTCATACATTTCTATCAGTCACTGAAAAATGGAAACGTGTCTGAATGATGTAACTAAATGATAGGCTTTGAATGGAAAAAAATAACCCATGTGACACGCATGTATTTTCTAGGATTTCTCATTGAATATTGGATCAAAGGTGGCTTTAGGCATATTGTTATAGAGCTTACTGATTTTCTTTATAGGATTCTCATAGTCTTGCTTGGTTTTTCAAAGCAATTTCCTTATCATAATTCTGCCTCTAGAGACTCGTTTGGTTGTGGTCTTCCCCATCATGATTGCAGTGCTCTATGACGGGGGTTCTGGTGCTATAGAAGCTGAGCTGTAGCAGGTTTACTGCAGCTTCACTGGGAGACGTTTGGACCACCTGATCAGATGATACCGTGCCCTTGGCTGCCCTGACTCTGGTGGTTCTATTAATTTTCTTTGTTAGGTTTTCATATCTGTATAGTTTCTTCTGATTTTATTGCTTTAAGTCCTTTTATTTTCTATTGGCTAATCTTGACACCTCTTCTAACTTCTGAACAGGTTCTTTGTCTGAAATCACGCTATGGTCATTCAGTTCAGTTCAGTCACTCAGTTGTGTCTGATTCTTTGTGACCCCATGGATTGCAGGCTTCCGTCCATCACCAATTCCTGGAGCTTACTCAGACTCATGTCCATCGAGTCAGTGATGCCATCCAACCAACTCATCTTCTGTCGTCCCCTTCTCCTCCTGCCTTCAATCCTTCCCAGCATCAGGGTCTTTTCCAATGAGTCAGTTCTTCGCATCAGGTGGCCAAAGTATTGGAGTTTCAGCTTCACCTTCTACGGTCATTCAGTTCAGTTGCTCAGTCGTGTCTGACTCTTTGCGACCCCATGAACCACAGCACACCAGGCCTCCCTGTCCATCACCAACTGCCAGAGTCTACCCAAACCCATGTCCATTGAGTCAGTGATGCCATCCAACCATCTCATCCTCTGTTGTCCCCTTCTCCTCCTGCCTTCAATGTTTCCCAGCATCAAGGTGTTTTCCAGTGAGTCAGCTCTTCACGTCAGGGGGCCAAAGTATTGGAGTTTCAGCTTCAACATCAGTCCTTCCAGTGAACACCCAGGACTGATCTCCTTTAGGATGGACTGGTTGGATCTCCTTGCAGTCCAAGGGACTCTCAAGAGTCTTCTCCAACACCACAGTTCAAAAGCATCAATTCTTCAGCGCTCAGCCTTCTTTATAGTCCAACTCTCACATCCATACATGACTACTGGAAAAACCATAGCCTTGACTAGATGGACCTTTGTTGACAAAGTAATGTCTCTGCTTTTGAATATGCTGTCTAGGATGGTCATAACTTTCCTTCCAAGGAGTAAGCATCTTTTAATTTCATGGCTGCAGTCACCATCTGTAGTGATTTTGGAGCCCAGAAAAATAGTCAGCCACTGTTTCCACTGTTTCCCCATCTATTTGCCATGAAGTGATGGGACCAGATGCCATGATCTTCGTTTTCTGAATGTTGAGCTTTAAGCCAACTTTTTCACTCTCCTCTTTCACTTTCATCAAGAGGCTCCTTAGTCTTTCATCGCTTTCTGCCATAAGGGTGGTGTCATCTGCATATCTGAGGTTCTTGATATTTCTCCCAGCAATCTTGATTCCAGCTTGTGCTTCCTCCACCCCAGCATTTCTCATGATGTACTCTGCATATAAGTTAAATAAGCAGGTGACAATATACAGCCTTGACGTACTCCTTTTCCTATTTGGAACCAGTCTGTTGTTCCGTGTCCAGATCTATCTGTTGCTTCCTGACCTGCATACAGGTTTCTCAAGAGGCAGGTCATTACTTGCTCTCTCAATATCCATTTCCAAAATCAGTGCTTGTATACTTCCTGGGGCTTTAGCTTTATAGGGGTGTATGCTCAGGATATGTTCAGACTCCTGGGAGTATTCAGAAAATGCTTTCAGGCACACAGGTTAACACACATGCCTTGAAGATGTGGTATTAATAGAGCACTCTAATAGGCAGGTTGAGTTAGACAGTGCTGTTTAAATCCAAGAACTTGGGGGAGAATCATTGGGCTTAGGAATATATTTCTTCATTCTCTGCTTGTTGGTCTCCCACACCCTCTCCCACTTCCCTCTCTTCCCAGAACAGAATGTCAGAGAGGAATCAGTGAGGCAAGGGTGACCTTCATATTGCACATTCTAATTCCATTCCACTCCTATGCAATTAACTCTCTCTCCTTTTTCTAACTAAATTTGAATGTGTTTCTAAGGGAGGTAAAGTCAAAACAGCTCAAAACACAATCAATTTTAAGAACTCCAGAGACTGAGGGTGTGGTGCCAGGCCTGCCCTGCTTCTTCTTCACGGACCCCTGTCACCTACAAGAGCTGTTCTCCGTGCATCTTGAGCCTGGAGGAAACCCAGAGACGAGCAAAGAGTGAGACCAGTAGACACTCAACCTGCTCCAACAAAAGGCCAGGCAGAGTGACTCACAGACCTCCTAAGTGGGCACATATTCCCTAGTGTGTGTTGAAAGTCTTGGCTGGTTTCTAGGCTCCTTTCTGCCCTGTGCACTCCACAGATACACCTATTGTCAGACAAATATGAGATGTACACCCTGTACATGCACATCTGTATATCTAGTGAAGGGCCTGCATGGAAGGTGTGCCTCTAATGACGTGACTCATGCCAGGCCACGAGTACTTATTTTGCCAGACTGCAGCAGCCCACAGAAAAGCAGCCGCATTCAGTCTCCAAGGAGATTCCCAGCCAGTTTCCTTGGCAATGAGCTCTCTCTGTTGTTGAGTCCGATGCCTTGGGGTTGCCGTATTGCTGCAGCACGCTTTGCTGATAGGTACTCGTGGGAAACTTGACAGTGGATTAGGCAGAAAATTTAGTTCAGGTATAAAAGTGTGCATCTCATAAAGTTATATGCTTTTAAAAAATATCTGGTTCTATTGAAGAACTGTATAGTAATAACCATGAGAAAAATAATTTGTCCATTGAAAAATATTGGTGCTTTAAAACAAAAAAAAAAAAAAAAAGAAAGAAAGAAAAGCCAAATGTAAGTTAGTGAAGTATTAACCATCTAAAAGATATCACGGTACATAGTGTCTTGGCAAATTTAGACAATATATTAAAATTTAGTATTTCTGAAGTAAACTGTAGACTTAAATCAATATATCAGTATTTATCCCTTAATGGTAACTGTTAATTTGTTCTTTAATGGTAAGATGTTACTAATAGGATAAACCACATACAGGGGTGGGTAAAATATGGTCACCTTCTGTACCATGCTACATTTTTCTATAAATCAAAACTTCTAAAAAATCAAGTTTATTACAGAAAAATCATCCTAATTGGTTTTCTGGGGCTGCCAAAACAAAGTATCATGAACTGTGTATCACAAAAATGTGGCTTTAATAATAGAAATGCATTGTCTCATGGTTCTGGAGGCTGGAGATCAAAATGTCAGCGGGGTTGGTTTCTTCTCAGCTCTGGAAGGCTTCACTCCTTGTCTGCTCCCCTTGTCTCTTCACCTTGTCTTCCCTCCATATGTATTTCTGTGTCCAAATTTCCCTGTTTTGTGAAGATGATTGTTTAGTTCCTCAGTCATGTCCAACTCTTCAAGACCCCATGAATTGCAGCACGCCAGGCTTCCCTATCCCTCACCATCTCCCACGGTTTGTTCAAACTTGTGTCCATTGAGTCAGTGATGCCATCCAACCATCTCATCCCCTGTCATCCCCTTCTCCTCCTGCCTTCAATCTTTCCCAGCATCAGGGTCTTTCCCAACGAATTGGCTCTTTGCATCAGGCGGCCGAGGAATTAGAGCTTCAGCATCAGTCCTTCCAGTGAATATCCAGGATTGATTTCCTTCAGGATTGACCAGTTTGATCTTGCTGTCCAAGGGATTCTGAAGAGTCTTCTCCAGCACCACAGTTTGAAAGCATCAGTTCTTTGGCATTCAGCCTTCTTTGCACTTCCCTGGTGGCTCAGTTGGTAAAGAGTCTGCCTGCAATGAAGGATTCCCAGGTTCAGTACCTGGATGGGGAGGATCCCCTGGAGAAGGAAATGGCCACCCACTCCAATATTCCTGCTTGGAGAATTCCATGGACAGAAGAACCTGGTGGGTTTCAGAAAGTCAAACATGACTGAGTGACTAACACTTTCAGCCTCTTTATGGTCCAACTCGCACGTCCATACATGACTACTGGAAAAACCCATAGGGTACCAATCCTGTTGAATTAGGATCTACCCTAATGGCTGTGCTTTAATTTGATTGCCTGTGTAAAGACCCCACCTCCAAATAAGACCATGTTTGAGGTACCAGGGATTAGGCCCTCACAGTGTGAAATGGAGGTGAGGGGAGCAGAAGGCAACCCATGACATTACCAACCTCCCCCTAAATTAACACTGTGATGCCTAATATTTTCTCGAGTGTTTCCCACACACCACCTCTTTAATCTTCCCTTTCCTTTGGATGTGTTTGTGTGTTGGTTCTGCCCCACCGCAGTGACAGCCAGCAGCTGCAGCTCCTGTACCTGGAGTGCATCCTGTCCGTGCTCAGCAGCTCCTCCTCCTCCATGCAGCTGCACCGAGGCTTCACAGACCTCATCTGGTGAGTACTCGTCTTGATGCCCACCCTGGCTCTGCGCTAGGCCTGGGAGCTCGCTCTTCCAGCTGGGTCTGTGGGTCCCTTCTCATGGTATCTGTGCCTCTCTTGTTGTTCCATTTCTGTGTAAATGTATTAGAGGGAAAGTATGGAAGCTGCTTTGCTTATATGCACCAGACCAAGCTACGAAGAGTAAAGGATAATTATTTTAACCAACTATGGCTCCCAAGGCCCACCTGCATTTTATTTACATCATAGGATCATGAAAGCCTATGTTCTAAATCATATGAAGTTACCAGTGAATTGCACAGGGGAGATAGTTCCCCTTCACCATAACTGAACCTTCTTCTCAACCTCACCCTGGTTCTCTCTCCATCTCAACCTGCAAACTAGTCTCTTAATCACAGTCAGAGATTCACATAAATGACAGGGCCCTCAGGCAGCCCGCAAGTTACTCTGGGTTCCTGGGCTAATCTAACAGGGAGAGAGTTGAGTGCTGTGTATCAGTGTGACATGTGTCAGAATTTTAAATTAACTTCTCAAATGAGAAATATAAGTAATTTCATTATTTATAATAAAATGAAACTTTTTCACTAAGCCATTTAGCACTTTGAGTCTATTTGCTTCATAGAAGATGCTTTCTGATACTTCTCTTGATAGTTTATATAGTTAACCCCAGCTTGAATTATGAAGAAAAGAATTCTGTTGCTATCCCCAGGAGTGATGGAGAGACAGGACACGCTGGACCAGGAGGTAGCCACAAAAGGGGGCAGTAAAGAGCCCAGATCTTACATGTCATTTTGGGGGCACCTGGTATTTACCCTCAGGATAGTATTCATGTTTCATCATCTGGCTTGAAGGGAAACTGATCTTTCCTCTCATCCCCTCTTAGGAAGAACCTTTGCCCCGCTCTCATCGTGATCCTGGGGAATCCGATTCATGATAAAACCATCACCTCTGCACACAGCAGCAGCACGAGCACCAGCATCGAGTCAGACTCTGCATCCCCTGGGGTTTCCGACCACGGCCGAGGTTCAGGCTGCTCCTCCACAGCGCCAGCCCTTAGCGGGCCGGTGGCCCGGACCATCTACTACATCGCAGCTGAGCTGGTGCGGCTGGTGGGGTCGGTGGACTCCATGAAGCCCGTGTTGCAGTCCCTATACCACCGTGTGCTTCTCTACCCCCCACCCCAGCACCGTGTGGAAGCCATCAAGATCATGAAAGAGGTAGGGAGGCCGTGAAGGATGCCCCCAGCTTTGTTGTGGGGGCTGAGCACCTTGTCTTGTGCACAGAAAGTACTTAGAAAGCGTTTGCCAGTCATATGCAGTATCCAATGATAGTGTCTTTAGCAATGGGGGCTGTGTGGGCATGTGTTGAGAATTGGGCTAAGGGGGCGTTGATAAATGCTCACTGCAGCAGAACCATTTGAAAATTTGAGCCACATGCATCTGACTGGAACCCAGGCTGAACTTTCAGTTTGCTCCCTAAGGTACTGTCTGCAGATGTGTGTGTTTATTCACTTTTGCCAAAATTGGATTTCAAAATGATTTTATACTCAGGTTGTACATTATCCAAAAATGAGCTTTACTGATCTCTGATTTCTAAAAGGGACCCTGTTCTCCACTCCTTCTTACACCCTATTTCTCCCACATGTCATGAGACAAAGGATGTCCAGCTTAGGATATATGTCCCAGTGAGCCACTTCATGATTTTGAGGAGGAATTGGAGCTATTTTGAGGATACTTCAAGAATTCCTCTGCTTCTCAACCGAAAAGAAAAGTGATCAACTTTTTTGTACCTGTAAACTTGTCTATGAAGGTTTAATCACACTGGGTTTTGGTACCTGACACCAGAAAAATCAGTGTAACAAAATTACCTTGAGCAGTATTGGCTACTCACCAGTTTTTTAAAAGCTTAATTTGAACAGCTTGCTGATGTTGTTTTCACGAGATCTGACTGTAATTAAAAGTGGAAATTCTGACCCAGTGTTTCCAGAAATGAAGGAACAATCCAAGTTTAATTGCTGATTAAGAAAATTTATGGACCCACAGTAGTAATGACCATTTTTTCTTTATGCCAGTATTTAACATATATTATCTTTAATATTCATAATAACTTTGTGAGGTTATATACCAGTGAAGAATGTTTTCCCTAACAGAGCTTCAGGCAAGGCAGATCAAAGGGTCACCTTTGATATCTGATCACTACTTGGTTGATGAACACAATACAGCTTTGGAGGCCAGTGAGACCAGAAGTATTTGGTGGTTTAGTCACTAAGTCGTGTCCAACTCTTGTGACCCCTTGAGCTGTAGCTGTCCATGGCAAGAATACTGGAGTGGGTAGCCATTTCCTTCTCCAAGGGATCTTCCCAACCCAGGGATTGAACCCAGGTCTCCTGCATTTACGGACTGAGCTACCAGGGGCCACCACCCAAAGGACCATCCCCTAAGAACCTGCCCCGCCCCTGTGAAGCTTGTCGTCTGGAGGGACAGGGCGGACTTTCTTTGAACTAGCCAATCTCTAGGAAGAGGAAAGTGGAAGGGGCCACCATGCATGCTCATCTCTTTCTCCTGAATTCACCAGTCAGACCAGCCACACCTCCTCCACTGGGACGAAGTGAGAAAAGGAGAAGGACCCAGAATGTTATTGCACTGGGTGTTTCTGCCCATAGAAACATGAAGCCAGGAAAAAGGAATTTTCCCTCCTGCAAAGAAACTACTTCAAGGAGTCAAATGACTTGCCCAGGGTCATAAGAAAGAGAAAAGGTGGACACTTCCCTGGTGGTCCAGTGGTTAAGACTCTGCCTTCCAATAAGGGGATGTGGGTTCCATCCCTGGTTGGGGAACTAAGATCCCAAGGGGCAATGATGAGCCCACATGCTGCAACTAAGACCTTGTGCAACCAAATAAATAAATAAAAATAAAATTAACTTTCTTAAAAAAGAGAAAGGATACAAATCTCCATCTGAACCCAAGCCCCTGGTCTTTCCCTACACATACTTATCATTGGACTGGACTTTCCTATTACAATGCGGATGATTCCAGCAGCTCTTTTTCCTGGCGCTGGTTCAGCTACCCTTTCCATGAACTTGGGTCTGAGTCAAGGTTTGAATCCCCTCTCTGCCACTCATCAGCTAGATACCATAGCTAAATCATTTAACTCTGAACCTAGCAGTTTAATATCTCTACATAGTGACCGTATGCCAAAGGTTGCCGGTTCAAAATGCCATAAAGTTTGCATAAGTACTTCGTGAGTATGTAAAGTGATAAACAAATATGTGGTACATTTATGAGCTTCCCTTGTGGCTCAGATGGTAAAGAACCCACTGGCACTGCAGGAGACCCGGGTTCAATCCCTAGGTCAGGAAGATCCCCTGGAGAAGGGAATGACTATCCATTCCAGTATTCTTGCCTAGAGAATTCCATGGACAAAGGAGCCAGGCAGACTACTGTCCGTGGGGTCGCAAAGAGTTAGACATGACTGAGCAACTAGCATTTTTCACTATATTTGTAAACAGCCACTGTTTATTTTTCCACTCTCCGGTGGCGCATGTTGCCTCTCCCATCAAGTCTAAAATACTCTGCCCAGTTTCCAGACCCTTCCATCATCATTCTCATTTCCCATCATTTCCCAGGATGCACCCTCATTCCATCCTGCTTTGTTCAGTTTCTGCTTTCCTGCTTCTATTCCAGCTTCCCCTGACCTGTGCCCATTGGCCACTTCCACCTAACCTAGTAAAACGGTGGATCACAATAAGCTAGACAGACACTGCTGGCACTTCACTTTAGCTTATTTACAGACTTCTATAGGGAGATAATATTGCTCCCATTTTCCAGATTGGGATACTGAGGCTTCGTGAAGAGAGGTTTACTCACCCAAAGTGCTTGTGAGCAATATGACTAAAATATAAACCCAGATGTTCTAATTACAACTGCCTTTCTGTCAAAATCCTTCTCTTTTATGACTCTGCTTCCTCAGAGCGGTGGTTTCGCTCTTCTCTAAATCCTGTTCCACCGTTTAGCAATTGATCATAATGCCTCATCACTCTGACTGCTCCACAATACCATGTGGAACAAGCCTCTTGTCTCCCTAAACATGGTTGTGTGTACATTGTTTTTCTGTATTTCCTTTGGTATCTAACACTATAGTCCTTGAATAAGTGTTCAATACATTTTGATATTCAAGTGCTCAATATTCTGACCTGAAGACAGAATTTCTGCAGAGGGTGTTTGGAAGCAGCAGCAGCCTTTCTTTCCCCCCTCAGAACTTTCCAGGTGATGTGAGCAGTAAGCAACCTGCCTGCCCGTGCAGGAGATGCAAGAGACCAGGGTTAGATCCCTTGGGTTGGGAAGAGCCCCTGGAGAAGAAAATGGCAACCCACACCAGTATTCTCGCCTATAAAATCCCATGGACAGAGGAGTCTGGTGGGCTACAGTCCATGGGGTGGCAAAGAGGCAGACATGGCTAAGTGACTGAGCATACAGAAAGCAAGTATACAGAGATGAAAGGCACTGGAGTTATTGTGGCCCACGGCAGAGCCACTCGACAGCTGAATTCTAAGTAAATACTTTGCCTACGAGGTGTATAGGTCTCAATGCACTTTCTATAATATCTTCCTTAGTACTGCAAAGGAAGTTAGTCCTGTGTTCCCTTCTTCATGGATTTGCTAGCTCCCCACGGTCAATTTGCTAAGCGAAGCTGTAATTGACACCAGGGCAGTGTGTCTAGGCCGTGCTGCCCCACAGAGCACGACACACTCACGTGGGCCAGGTTGTTCTCACGAGCATCGCCTCCACTTACTGTGGCAACACCAGTAATTTGGGAAGGCTGGTAACCTAGATACCAAAATGTGCAGGGCTCACGCATACAAAGGAAACCCCTGGGCACCCAGGATGTTTGCTTGCTCTTTTGGAGTTCGAACGCCTGGTATGTTATTTGCCGTTCTCTCTCTAATTTGTCTCTCTGCCATGTGTGCTGTGTGCTTATTAATCAGAGGCATACAGGACATTTTGTTTTTCAAAATACATTTTCTTATTTTGCTTCTACTCCCCCCACCCAAAACATTTTATAACCAAAAAGAACACCTTGCTTCCTTCTCTCTCCCACGTTTCGGCTTTAGAAGGAAGCCCTAGTCTTTATCAGACCTGTGACACCCTAGCCACTGACACCAATTCCTCATTCCCACCAGAAGCTGAAATGAAACAAGTCTTGCTTTTCTTTAAGTGTTTGTTCAGAGTTCTCCAAAACTCTGTTTCCTTTCCCTCCAGACTCTGAAGCACCTGAGAAATAAACACAAGATTAATATGAGAATTCAAATATGTCATCTGATTTATTCTTGGTAAAGTTGGAATAGGGAATGTAATGGGATCCCAAAAGAGAGTCAGATTGCCCACTCTTGTGCCCCTGAAAGGCACTTATCCTTCTAACAAGAGATGGGACAGCTAGAGGCTCAGAGGCATAGCCACTTCACTTGGCTGCAGGTCTGGCAGGCAGACAGATGGAGAGAGAGACAGAGAAACTGCCTTGATCTCTGGTAATATTGCTCCTTTCTTGATGACAAAAAATAAAGTGGAAGCTTCATGTTTGTGCCTCCAAGAGAGATGTTCCCAATTTCTGGCAGAAGAAGGGAATTTCGAAGAAGAAAAACATGTAACTTTTTCTACTTAATATATTTTACCTTGCAAATATGGGCCATTTTGAATATAATGTACTTATTTAGGATGTCTGCTTCAATGTACTTGATTAATCAATCTTTCTTTAACTTAGCCTCAAATTGAAATTTTCTGCACAGATGTCTACCATAGAAACAAAAATTAGTTTGAACCAAAAAATTATGAAAATCCTATATGAGAACTTGTAAGATATAGCCAAAACAGTGCGTGAAAGGATATTTATGGTTTCAATGACTTACCTCAAAAAATAGAAAGTCTAAAATTAATGTTCTAAATCTCCAACTTAGGTAGTTTGGAAAAGAAGAGCTTAAATTTTTTAAAAAGTCAAAAGGAAGACAAGGATTGTTGTTCAGTTGCTAAGTCCTGTTCAACTCTGCCACCCCAAGAACTGTAATACATACATCCTTCACTATCTTACAGAGTTTGCTCAAACCCATGTCCATTGAGTTGATGATCCCATCCAATCATCTCACCTTTCTGTTGTCCCCTTCTCTTGCCCTAAATCTTTCCCAGCATCAGAGTCTTTTCCAATGAGTTGGCTCTTTGCATCAGGTGGACAAAGTATTGGAGCTTCAGCATCAGTCCTTCCAATGAATATTCAGGACTGATTTCCTTTAGGATTGACTAGTTTGACCTCCTTGCTGTCCACGGGACTCCCAAGAGTCTTCTCCAGCACCACAGTTCAAAAGCATCAATTCTTCAGCACTCAGCCTTCTTTATGGTCCAATTCTCACATCCGTATATGACCACTGGGAGAACTATAGCTTTGACTATATGGACCTTTGCCAGCAAAGTGATGTCTCTGATTTTTAATATGCTGTCTAGGTTTGACATGGCTTTTCTTCCAGGGAGCAAACATCCTTTAATTTCATGGCTACAGTCACCATCCGCAGTGATTTTGGAGCCCAAGAAAATAAAATCTGTCACTGTTGCCACTTTTTCCCTATTTGCCATGAAGTGATGGGACTAGATGCCATGATCTTCGTTTTTTGAGTGTTGAGTTTTAAGCCAGCTTTTTCAGTCTCCTCTTTCACCTTGATCAAGAGGTTCCTTAATTCCTCTTCACTTTCTGCCATTAGAGTGGTTTTATCTGCATATCTGAGGTTGTTGATACTTCTCCTGGCAGTCTTGATTCTAGCTTGTGATTCATCCAGCCCAGCATTTTGCATTATGTACTCTGCATATAAATTAAATAGGCAGGATGATAATATACAGTGTTGACATATTCCTTTCCCAATTTTGAACCAGTCTGTTGTTCCATGTCCGGTTCTAACTATTGCTTCTTGACCTGCATACAGGTTTCTCAGAAGACAGGTAAGCTGGTTTGTTATTCCCATCTTGTTAAGAATTTTCCACAGTTTGTTGTGATCCACACAGTCAAAGGATTTAGCATAGTCAATGAAACAAAAATAGATGTTTTTCTGGAATTCCCTTGTTTTTACTGTGATCCAACAGATGTTGGCTATTTGATCTCTGGTTCTTCTGCCTTTTCTAAATCCAGCTTGTACATCTGGAATTTCTCAATTCACATACTGTTAAAGCCTAGCTTGAAGGATTTTGAGTATAACATTGCAAGCATGTGAAATGAGTGCAGTTGTGTGGTAGTTTGAACATTCTTTCGCATTGCCTTTCTTTGGGATTTTAATGAAAACTGACCTTTTCCAGTCCTGTGGCCACTGCTGAGTTTTCCAAATTTTGGCATATTGAGTGCAGCACTTTCATAGCATTATCTTTTAGGATTTAAAATGGCTCAGATGGAATTCCATCACCTCCACTAGCTTTGTTCATAGTAATGCTTCCTAAGGCCCACTTGACTTCACATTCCAGGATGTCTGGCTCTAGGAGAGTGACCACACCATTGTGGTTATTCAGGTCATTAAGATATTTTTGTATAGTTCTTCTCTGTATTCTTGCCACCTCTTCCTAATCTTTTCTGCTTCTGTTAGGTCTTTGCCATTTCTGTCCTTTATTGTGCCCATCTTGCATGAAATGTTCCCTTGGTATCTCCAGTTTTCTTGAAGAGATCGCTAGTCTTCCTCATTCTATTGTTTTCCTCTATTTCTTTGCATTGGTCACTTAAGAAGCCTTTCTTGTATCTTCTTGCTATTCTCTGGAATTCTGCATTCGGTTGGGTATATCTTTCCCTTTCTCCTTTACTTTTCACTTTTCTTCTTTTCTCAGCTATTTACTTTTCTTCTTTTCTCAGCTAATGCCTCCTCAGATAGCCACTTTGCCCTTTTGCATTAAGTAATGTGATTAAAAGCAAACACAATATAGTGAATCAATAAAGTAAAACATGCCAGGACTCTGAAAAGACTAACAAAATCAAATAACTTGCAAAAAGAATTCAAAATTCTAAAATAGGTAAAAATAGAAATAAAAATTTTTAAAAAGCGCATATGACCATAGATGTTACAAATGTTAAAGAAACTAACAAAGGTATTAAGGCAAATTTAGGCCATTAAATTTGAAAACTTAGATAAAATAGATAAGTCCCTAGGAAATAATACAACTTAAAAAAAAATTGACTCAAAGAGAAATTGAGGACCTAAGTAGTATTATCATCTTCAAAAAAATTGAATCAGTAGTTAAAATCTTTCCATTCAGAAGAAATTAGTGGTCCCATACAGCTTGAGAAACAAGTTATACCAACAATTCAAAGAACAGGTAGTTCTAATAATACATGAACTTCCCCAGGTTAATAGAAAGGCATATTTCTTAATTCAGTTTTTGAAGCTAGTCAGTTTCATAGCAAAATAAGGCAGGGAGAGGATAGAAAAGTTAAATTACAGGCCATTCTTACTAAAGAACATAGGCGTAGGTGCTTTCTAGTTCTGTGATATAAAAAACTTTTAAGCACTCCCTCAAGGGATATTCTTTGTCTAAACTGGTCCCAAACTGGGGAGCTGGGGACCCAATGGGTATTCCAAGTCAAGGAGAACACTAAAGTCAGATTTATTAAGATTTGAATTCCAAATTGTGTTTTCTCCTTAGACCATATCACTCAAAAGAGAATGTATATGTTTATTTGATCTCACAGTTCTTGTGCTTTTTTATGATATTCACTTTTCTGTTATTTTTTTCCCCTTATGCTTAAAGCTACTCGGGAGCCCAAAGCGTCTCTGTGATTTGGCAGGACCCAGCTCCACTGAACCCGAATTGAGAAAAAGATCAATTTCAAAAAGAAAGTCTCATCTGGATCTTCTCAAACTGTATGATACTTCTCCTTTTGGATCTTTATTGCTTGGTGAAGACTGCTTCTCTGAATATTCTTAATGTTGTTTCTAAGTTCCTGGAATTATATGAATCGTTATATGCGATATGACTATGTAGTAATGTACCTGCAAGCCAGAGGAGAAGTCTTATCTCAGTTTATTATAATCATATAACTTTCCATATTTTCATATTGACTTAGAGAAAAGCCAGTATACAAATTGTGCAGAAAGTCTTCATTGGGCTTATTTTGGGGAAAACATTTTTGACTTAATATGTTCCATCTATATGATTCCTTTCCATAGAGTTCCTCTCGGAAATGGAATATTATCTGATTTGTAATAGTTGTAGTCACATGCATCTCTTCAGAAATACATTTCTTGAATAGAGAAAGGTCCATACTATCCTAAAGGCATTATAAATGTTTCCTGTTTGGAAAACTGAACATGTTACAAAAGTGAGATTATTCTACACCTGTCCTTGTGAAGATTATAAATTTGCATCAAAAACTTTATTTGTACCTAAATAAACCAGGCAACCTAAAGACTGTGATTCAAAGTGGGCCACTTTCCAGCCTGAGTATATTTGTTTCCTTTATTGTTCATTTTATTCTTTTTGCCCAGATCATTTGATTTCATGTGAATCAAGAGTATCTCTTTTGCATACCTATCTGTTCACCAGTCTAATTCTTGTTCATTTGGTAACATTTTCCATGTATCCAGTACTGATGCCTTCTGCTCCTTTGAACACTTTCAGCATCATGGACGGCATGACCGAGGCGTGCATCAAGGGCGGCATCGAGGCCTGCTACGCCGCCGTGTCCTGCGCCTGCACCTTGCTGGGGGCATTGGAAGAGCTCAGCCAGGGCAGGGGCTTGAGCGAAAGTCAGGTCCAGCTGCTGCTGCTGCGCCTGGAGGAGCTGAAGGACGGGGCGGAGTCCAGCCGCGACTCCATGGAGATCAATGAGGCCGACTTCCGCTGGCAGCGGCGAGTCCTGTCCTCGGAACACACACCCTGGGAGTTGGGGAATGAGCGGAGCCCTGATATCAGCATCAGCGTTACCACGGACACGGGCCAGACCACCTTGGAGGGAGAGCTGGGTCAGACCACACCCGAGGACCACTCGGAAAACCCCAAGACTGGCCTCAAGTCGCCAGCCGTCCACGAGGGCAAGGAGACTCTGAGTAAAGTGTCAGAACTGGAAGCCGTGGACCAGCCAGACGTGGTTCAAAGGAGCCACACAGTTGCCTACCCCGATATAACCAACTTCCTGTCTGTCGACTGCAGGATGAGGTCCTACGGATCCAGATACAGTGAGAGCAACTTCAGCGTGGACGACCAAGACCTCTCTCGGACAGAATTCGACTCCTGTGACCAGTACTCCATGGCAGCTGAAAAGGACTCCGGGAGATCGGACGTGTCGGACATTGGGTCCGACAACTGTTCTCTAGCTGATGAGGAGCAGACCCCCCGGGACTGCCTGGGCCACAGGTCCCTGCGGACCGCAGCTCTGTCTCTCAAGCTGCTGAAGAACCAGGAGGCTGACCAGCACAGCGCCCGGCTGTTCGTGCAGTCGCTGGAGGGTCTCCTGCCGCGCCTCCTGGCCCTGCCCAGTGTGGAAGAGGTGGACTCAGCCCTCCAGAACTTTGTCTCTACCTTCTGCTCAGGTTTGTAATTCATTCTTTGCTATGCAGTCCACTAGAATATTCAGAGCATTTTGTTTAACGGGCAGTTACCAGCATGCATGGAGTTTGAAGTGCTCAGAGCATCCTGATGAATCTTTGGGTTTCTTAAAGAGAGCCAAGGACTATAACTGACTGGTGGTGGTTTGTTCAAATTGTGCAGCAGTCGATGGCTGGAATACACCAAGAGGTGGATAAATGTGTGTCTATAAAGGGTAAGGGGTAGGTGCCTTCTAGAAAGCTGATGTTGGCTGAAACAAAATGGCAATCTGTGATTCTCAGAACACTAAATTCGTCCTATGCTTCTACACTTTGCTATCTTAAAATCATAGTGTGTTGCACTTCTGGTTTGTTGACATGTAAGTTATTTTAAATGAGGTCTTGAGCAAATGCAGGCTGTCCCACCACTATATTCTGAATTCCCCTGAACGTCCCACAGTGTGCGATGCTCCAGTGTGCTGTATCAGCATCACATTCTCCAATCTCAGACCCTTCTGTCTGCCGAATGTCAACATTGTGACCCAAATGGCATTTAAACAGGTGTGCCGTGGGCTGTCTTGGCCAGGGTATACCAGATAGTTATGCTAGTTTTGCTGAAGGGCTGAAAATGATCCCCCAGGATTTTGGTGAAGAAAGGAGGTAAAGAAAATAGGGGAGCAGCATTTAACACAGGAAATAATGAATTTATTAATAGTGAATTTAGATCATTTTCTTGTAAGGTATTTCTAGAGGGAGCATGCAGCTTTTTCCTTCCTATGTAGAGAAAAACCCAGTTCTTCCTTACAGTGCCTCTTCCTTCTGAGTCACACAGAGCACTGTACTTCTGACACTTGGTCACCAAATGTGTGAAAGTTTTCCCCTCAAACAACAAGCAAACCTCAGAGACAGCAGCTGACTGTCTTACAATGTAACTCAGTTCTGATGCTACCTACCCCCCACTACAGATGCCAGCTGCAAGCCCAGGTTGTCACCTGTGCTAACCGACTGGCTATAAATCAGAGCTTCTCATGACCACCTCCTTGCTGCTGCTGCTGCTGCTAAGTCGCTTCAGTCGTGTCCGACTCTGTGCACCCCCATAGACAGCAGCCCATCAGACTCCACCGTCCCTGGGATTCTCCCGGCAAGAACACTGGAGTGGGTTGCCATTTCCTTCTCCAGTGCATGAAAGTGAAAAGTGAAAGTGAAGTTGCTCAGTCATGTCCAACTCTTAGTGACCCCATGGACTGCAGCCTACCAGGCTCCTCCATCCATGGGATTTTCCAGGCAAGAGTACTGGAGTGGGGTGCCATTGCCTTCTCCGGACCACCTCCTTAGGTTCACTTAATTTGTTAGAAGAGCTCACAGAACTCAGGGAAACACTCACTTTTGCTTATCAATTTACCAAAGGATCTGGTAAAGGATATCGATGAATGGCCAGATGAAGAGATACACAGAGTGAGGTCTGGGAGGTCCTGAGTACAGGAGCTTCTGTCCCCAAGGAGTTGGAGTGGGTCACCCTTCTGGCATGGATGTGTCCGTCAACCTGGAATCTCCCCAAACCCCTACTGCTGGGATTTATGGAGGCTTCCTCATGTAGCTGTGATCAATTATTAACTCCATTTCCAGCTCCTCTCCTCTCTCTTGAGGATGGCATGGTAGGGGTGGAGCCAAAAATTCTTTGCTCCTGTCGTGGAGTTATCCAGGAGCCCACCCAGAGTCACCTCTTTAGAAAAAGAGGTCCTCTTAGTGTTCTTATTACTTGGGAATTTATGAGAGTTTTAGGAGCCCTGGGTCATGGATGAGATCAAAGACACATGTTAGAATAAGAGGTACTTCTAGTGTTCTTTTTTTTTTTCAGTATTTTACTTTATTATACTTTACAATACTGTATTGGTTTTGCCATACATCATCATGAATCTACCACAGGTGTACGTGAGTTCCCAATCCTGAACCCCCCTCCCACCTCCCTCCCCATACCATCTCTCTGGGTCATCCCAGTGCACCAGCCCCAAGCATCCTATGTCCTGCATCGAACCTAGACTGGTGATTCATTTCTTACATGATAGTATACATGTTTCAATGCCATTCTCCCAAATCATCCCACCCTCTCCCTCTCCCACAGAGTCCAAAAGTCTATTCTATACATTTGTCTCTTTTGCTGTCTCACATACAGGGTTATTGTTACCATCTTTCTAAATTCCATATATATGTGTTAGTATACTGTATTGGTGTTTTTCTTTCTGGCTTACTTCACTCTGTATAATTGGCCCCAGTTTCATCCACCTCATTAGAACTGATTCAAATGTATTCTTTTTAACGGCTGAGTAATACTCCATTGTGTATATGTACCACAGCTTTCTTATCCATTCATCTGCTGATGGACATCTAGGTTGCTTCCATGTCCTGGCTATTATAAACAGTGCTGCAGTGAACACTGGGGGTACATGTGTCTCTTTCAATTCTGGTTTCCTTGGTGTGTATGCCCAGCAGTGGGATTGCTGGGTCATAAGTCTATTTCCAGTTTTTTAAGGAATCTCCACACTGTTCTCCATAGTGGCTGTACTAGTTTGCATTCCCACCAACAGTGTAGGAGGGTTCCCTTTTCTCCACACCCTCTCCAGCATTTATTGCTTGTAGACTTTTGGATCGCAGCTATTCTGACTGATGTGAAATGGTACCTCATTGTGGTTTTGATTTGCATTTCTCTGATAATGAGTGATGTTGAGCATCTTTTCATGTGTTTGTTAGCCATCTGTATGTCTTCCTTGGAGAAATGTCTGTTTAGTTCTTTGGCCCAGTTTTTGATTGGGTCATTTATTTTTCTGGAATTAGGCTGCATGAGTTGCTTGTATCACTTAGGAAGTCATTAGGGTTGTAGGAGCTCTGTGCCAGGAACTGGGAGCAGAGACCAATATATATATTTTCTGTTCTCTCATAGTGCTACAGAAAGAAAGCAGTTAATGAGTACAAAAAAAATTATAGCAGGAATAAATGATTGCCTGACCTCAGGGTGCTCAACTGTGCCTTCCCCTAAAATTCAAGGGTCTCTTGACCACACAGAACTGTCAAAAGCCAAGACCATCGCTTGCTCTTCCACCACTGAGCCTTGAACATGTGTCTGTCATGGCACTTCCTCTATTTGTCATAGTTATATGAGTTCATGCATCCACCTTTCCCTTTCTAGACTTTCAGCTCCTTGGAAGCTACAACCCCATCTACCCCCCATCTTTGGTCTTCTAACAAATAACACATCACACACAAATACAAAAAAAATTGTAGCCCAGTTCTTGGAACTTGGTAGAAGTGACTGCTGTATTGTTAAGAAGGAGCTTAAGTATCTTAAGAAGCTGATCAGATTGCCCTTTGTCAAATCGATCCAGGTATATTTAAGGAAGAACATTTTTTAATATGAGAGTGATCCAAAGTTATAAAGCATCAGCAGAGATGCAGCACTTCTAATCCTGGACCACTCAGTAACTCTGATGTACCTAGTGATTAGAAAGAGATGCATATAATTTCTCAACTTTCCTACCTGCATTGCCATTCTTATTAAGGCAGTAAAATATCAATTTCTAAGACTACCCAACATTTTTCTCAATATTTTTAAGAATTAGATATAAAAATAGTTGGGATATTTAATTTGTGTGAAGGAACACACACACATACACACACACAAAATCATGTTTCATTTCATTTCAAAAATTATGTTTCATTTCTAGTCATTGAAATACAAGAGAAATGTATAAACACGGTTCTTAAAAATTGTATTTCTCCCTAGTACCTTATGTGCACCATCATTAAATTTTACATTCTTTAATTGAATATTCCTAGTGTATGTGTATTGTGTGTGTCTCTCTCTCTTCTCTTTATCTCTGTTTCTCTCACACACACACGTGCACCCACACACACAAATGCTTCTTCAGTCAACATTTATAGAGAAACTTCACTGTGCTGTGTCCAAAGGGTGCAAGATATGTGTGATTTATCCTCAACAAATATTTATTGACTGTAAATTGATGAACTTGCTCTTTGATCCCTAAAGATGTGAATAGTTATGTGCTGAAGGAGTACAGCCTGAGTTGGAAGGGGTTTGGTAGGGTCTCTGAACCAGTGCATCTTCCCAGCTGGAAGCATTCTTGAGAAGAGGAGCTTGGCAACTTCTCCAACCAGCTTGGTATCCCTGGTGACAAGGCAGAGTCTGGCACCCATCAGTGATCCCCCCAAACAGCTATGTATCAGATCACAGAACTGCCCCTTGGTGCAGTGATGATGGCCTTGAGTGATCAAGAAATGGTAAAAATTATGTTTAGGCCCTTCTATGTAAAATTAAAATTATCCATACAAAATAACAGCTGCAGAAGTTTCAGCATTAAAGAATGTAAGATTTAGCTCTCAGATAAATTCATGTTTACAAACAACATCCTTTAGTAATTAAAAGATGCTTGCTCCTTAGAAGAAAAGCTATGACAAACCTAGACAGCATAATAAAAAGCAGAGACTCACTTTGCCAACAAAGGTCTATATTGTCAAAGCTGCAGTTTTTCCAGTAGTCGTACCATCACAAGAGGTGGGCCATAAAGAAGGCTGAGCACCGAAGAATTGATGCTTTCGAACTGTGGTCCTGGAGAAGACTCTGGAGAGCCCCTTGGAAAGCAGGGAGATCAAACCAGTCAATTCTAAAGGAAATCAACCCTGAGTATTGATTGGAAGGACTGATGCTGAAGCTCCAATACTTTGTCTACCTGATGCAAAGAGCTGACTCATTGAAAAAGACCCTGATGCTGGGAAAGATTGAGGACAGGAAGAGAAGGGGATGACAAAGGATAAGATAGTTGGATGGCATCACCAATTCATGGACATGAGTTTGAGCAAACTCTGGGAGATGGTGAAGGACAGGGAAGCCTTGTGTGCTATAGCCCATGGGGTCGCAAAGAGTTGGACACAACTGAGCAACTGAAAAACAACAACAAAGTAATTCCTGATTAAATGAGTTGTCACAGTGGTGAAGAATGACTTCCAGAGGCCCTACCTCCTTTCCTAGGAGAACTGGGAAATATAATCCTAGCAAAGTCTTTTACAAAATTTGAAGTAAACCTTCACATTTGTGTTTTTGTGTTTTTCAAATCAATACTTATTTGTAGCATGTGCAGAACAGCACTTGCGTGAATTTTATTTGACCAGAATGCAGCTCCATGAACGTGGCAAACTGCTCAGCTTTTAGGTCTATAAAATGTCCCATCAGATCCAATATGTTGTGACATTAATTTTTACATGTAGAAATCAGTACATTGAAATCAGACTTCAAAATCTTTTGGTTGTTTCTAAATGTAGCGGGTTTTTAAAATTTATTTTTAATTGGAGGATAATTACTTTATAATCTTATGTTGGCTTCTGCCGTACAAACAACGTGAAACTGCCCTAAGTATACACATGTCCCCTCCCTCTGGAACTTCTCCCCTGCCACCCATCCTATCCCTCCGGGTTATCACAGGGTACTGTGTGAGCTCCCTGTGTTATACAGCAACTTCCCACTAGATATCTATCTTACATAAGGTAATATATATGCTTCAGTGCTACTCTCTCAGTTCGTCCCATCTTCTTTCCCCACTGTGTCTAAAGTCTTTTCCAATGGATGAACCTAGAGCCTGTTATACAGAGTGAAGTCAGAAAGAGAAAAACAAATATTGTATATTAAGGCATATATATGAAATCTGGAAAAATGGTAATGATGAAGCAAATGTAGTTTGTAGTGACTGTCTATAACCAAGTTGTTGGTTGGTTTTTTTTTTTTTTTTATTCTGGTGACCTCCGTAGCACTTTTACCAATTAAGAATTGGTCTCTATATCTGATTTACAGACTCATCACTCTGTGGTCCTGCTGCCAGTAAGCTGGTTCTCTTCAGTTACTGCATTTAGTGCTTCAGTGGATCCCACTGAGTGTTGCTGTGGGTCAGCTGAAGCTACTGGGTACTCGGCTGGGTCCACGTCTGGTCTGAGGCAGAGCTCTCCCTCCAAGATAAAAGACGATTGAAAGAGAAACGTCTGTACCTGTGAGACATAGGAATGGCAGATTTCCTTTGTTCACTGAAAGAAAGTTAGGAAAGCAAAAAGAGAAGGGGAGAAGGAGTCTCCTGGAGTCATAACCCAGATATTTTACTCATTATTTCCTTCCATGTCAAAACTTATTTTCCCCAAAACTCCCATCAAACATTTGTCCCTGACTGGTTATCAGGGTCCACCCTCCTGGCTGAGGTCAGCCTCACTTGGCATTTCTCAGGGACCCCTGTTCTCTAATACTTAAACATACAATTGAAATGTCTCCTTAATTCCACATAATTCAAGAGGATTTTTCTTTGAAAGAAAGT